>NC_087343.1:66880757-67183787 GCF_030014295.1 Loxodonta africana
TTTTAGCAGTAAGAGCATAGTTCTATAAGGGCACATAGAATGTTATGTATCTCAGACTGGAGGGTAAGGTGGAACGTCAGAGCCCTCTTAATAGACGTAGTACCCAAAGAGTGTTGGTGTTAAATAGGAGATATTAATTGTTGTTTAAGGATGGAAATTGTAAGCATATTTTAGACAAATCGACCAACATGTGTAAAGCCAACTAGGCATGAGAAAATACGGTGTGCTTTATTTTTTTAAGGTTTTTATATTAATCAGGTCCATGGGTGGTGCAAATGGTTTGCACTCAAGTACTAACTGAAGGGATGGCAGTTTGAATCCACCTAGTGGTGCTGTGGAGGAAAGTCCCGGTCGTCTACTTCTGTAAGATTGCAGCCATTGAAAACCCCATGGAGCACATTGCTATTGTGAAGCGCTTGGGGTTGCTGTGATCTGGAATCACTCAATGCCAGTGGGTTCTGAGGGTTATGTATGAATCCCTTTTACATGTGTATAAGTTAATGGGGTTAGTTCTTGAAGATTTTTTTATGAAAACAAGCAGTACCCTGCCCCTTTTTCTCTCCATTTCCTGTGTGATGGAAGAACCCATTTTCGACTCTTAGTGCCGGATCTCTTAGGTTTTACCTGTTCAGCTGTAAATAACTGACTTATATTGTTCATCCTTGATTTAAGCATTGTAGGCATTATCTCTTGACTTCCTTGTATAGGAGACGAGGATTTAATCTTTTTATATTCCTCTGTCACTCCTACTCACAGCCCCTACCTACCAGCCAACACCTACACGTTTCCCACATTGCCACACTCCCAGTGTAGTTATGGTGTAATTTAAGTTAGATGAGTATTTAGTGTTTTTATTTTTACAACTATATAAATGCTTTTTAAGGTACGTATCATGTTTAAATTTCTTTCTTGTACAAGCATCGCCCAAAACCCCACCCCTGCTTTAATAATTTTGTTTCTTAGTATATTACTTTTCTATTGCTGTGTAACAAATTACCACAAACTTAGCAGCTTAAAACAGCATCCATTTTTAGCTCACAGTTCTGTAGGTCAGAAGTCCAGATGAGGTACATCTGGATTCTCTGCTCAGGGCCTTGACTGGCGAAATCAAGGCATCAGACTAAATTTTCCCCTAGAGGCTTTGGGGAAGAATCTGATTCCATGTTTCTCAAGTTGTTGGAGGAATTCAGTTTCTTGCAGATGCAGGACTGAGACCTCAGCTTACTTGCTGGCTCTCAGCTGGGAGCCCCTCTTAGCTACTAGAGTCCAACCATAGTCCTTGACATGTGGCTCTCCCTCCAGCTTCAAATGCTTATGTGTCAAATCTTCTGATGCTTTGAATCTGACTTTCCCCTTTGCAATGTCAGAGAAAGCTCTTGCTTTATTTTATTGTGGTCAGTATATATATGTATAACAAAATATTTGCTGTTTCAACCTTTTTTAGTAAAACTTCTCTGCAGTGATCAGACCACTAGATGATCTCTGTATTTTAAGGTCAGCTGCTTTAGAGCCTTAATCACATCTGCATAATTCCTTCACAGCAGTACCTGGATTAAAATGTTTGGATGGTTAAGTCACCTGGGGCCGAGAATCTGACGTGGGGTGGTCATCTTAGAATTCTGCCTACTACCCTTAGTTTTCTATATAATTGAGCCCACTTTTTCATCCATTGTCTAAGTGTTCCTTCAGTATATTCAGACACACCAGGTATTTTGCCAGTTTCATCATCTTGAAGAAATCTGGATGTTCTTCGGCACTCTAGTCTAAGCTGGTTTTACTCTGTGCTTGTGTACAACTGTTACAGCTAAATCCCCTTTTAGTGTCATTAAGAAAATTATTTTTTCTCTCCGTTTGATGAGATGCCTGTTTTCAGTATCTTATGTCTTCTTTCTTGTTTTAATCCCTCTTTCTGAGGGAGCACACCCTCGAGTGACATTCTGCAGAAGATACATAGGAGGTACATTTTTTGAGATTATGTATGTGTGGAAATGTCTTTGTTCTTCTCTCACATTTGATGAGTAATTTGGGTGTAAAATTCTGGGTAGTATCTCAAAATTTTAGAAGTATTGTTCCTTTGCCTACTTGCTTTCAGAGTTGCTCTTTAGAACTCTGAAGCCATTCTAATTCGTAATTGTTGAATGTGTCATCCTTTCTTCCTCTTTTTGGCAACTTGTATGGTATTGTTTGTGTTCCCATTTTTAATTTCATGTAGCTGCTGATGTGTTAACATCCCATAGTTCTGGGTACTTGATGGACCTTTCAAACTGGAGATTCACGTTCTTGGATTCTAGATAACTTTATTGTGTTGTTATTTTTTTAGATAATAATTCGTTGTGTTTTTGGTGAAAGTTTACACAGCAAATTAGGTTCTCATTTGACAGTTTCTACACAAATTGTTTAGTGACATTAGTTACATTTTTCACAATGTGTCAGTGTTTTCTTTAATTGCGTTCTGATCGTTCTGTTACTGATACTCTGTTTCCCTACCCCCCACCCCCCATCTCATTTTTGCTTTAGAGTAATTGTTGACATTTTGGTCTCATTTAGATGATTTTTATGTTATTGTGTTTTATCATTTCCTCCACTTTGTGTTTTCTCTCTTTCTGAACCTTTTATTGCTTAAATGTATGATACATGTTCTGAATCATTTCTTAATGACACTGAAAGGGGATTCAGCTGTAACAGTTGTACACAAGCACAGAATAAAACCAGTTCAGACTAGAGTGCATAAGAACATCCACATTTCTCCAAATGATGAAACTGGCAAAATACCTGGTGTGTCTGAACATACTGAGGGAATACTTAGGTTATAGATGAAAGACATGGGCTTTCTTTTTATTCCTTTCCTGCTTTTTCTTATCTTTGCCCTTTTGCTCTACTTTCTGAGGGATTTCCTCAACTTTATCTTCTAACTTTTTTGAGGTTTTCTGTCCTGCTATCATGTTTTTAAGGTCTGTAAGTTCATTTTTGTTCTGTTGACTAACCCTTTTGTATGGTGTTTCGTTTTTAATGAATGCAGTGTTTTCTGTTCTACCAGTGAGGATGTTAATAATATACTTCTCCAAACTTTGATCTCTCTGGATAGTGTGGTTTTTTTTTTTTTTTTCCACCTTCGAGATGCTGTATTCTATTTATTTTCATGTTAGAGGTTTTAATCATATCTGTTGGTTGCCTCAATTTTTTTTTTATATTTTATTACGAAAAGTGTGAAGCATACATAAAAGAATGAAGAACAATGTAATGAATTCTTAGGTAACCATCATCCAGCTCCAAGAACTATCAACATTTTGTCTGTGTGAATTAAGGAGTTGGCACTAAAAAGTTGATTGAAGGGTCGAATGTGTGTGGGGAGCTTACTGATTCTGGGTTTTTCTTTTAGGATGATCTAACTGAATTGTTTCCTATGGAACTTTCCATGCTAATATTTTAAGAACTTTCTTGACGAAAGAGTCTTCAGTCTCCTTGCCTAATGTGTTCTAAGTTAATCTCTCTGTTTTGTATAGTACTGTTGTACTTTTACGTGGTATCTCACAGTCTTGAGACTGTTTTACGTTTGTAGAAAATATTCTTTTATCTGATTTTTCCTCAAATAAGTTGGTGTCAAGTGTTTATCTTCTGTTTCACTAATCCTGACTTCCATTGCCTCAGTTTTCTTCCTGTGACTTTCTTATTGAGTTGTCCAATTCTGTAATTTTATTGGTAATCTTCTGGATTTCTGTTCGCTGTCTCTCTATGGATTCTTGCAGCCTGTTAAATTTGTTGGTTATGCTCTTCTGTAGTCTTGTTAAGTTCTTCTCTTGCTTTATCTATGTGTTCCTTGGCTTGTTTTGTGTTTTGCCTGATCTCTTTCTGGATCTCTTCAAGAGTTCTGTATATTAATCTTTTGTACTCTACCTCTGGTAATTCCAGGAAGTTTTCTTCCTCCAAAAGTTTTCTTGAATCTTTGTCTTGGGAGCCTGTTGAAGCCATTGTGGTCTGCCTCTTTATGTGATTTGATATTGACTGTTGTCTCCGAGCCATCAATAAGTTATTCTTTTTATTTAATGTTTGCTTACTGTGTCCGAACTTCTTATTTTGTTTTGATATGCCCAGATAGGCTGCTTGTGTGAGCTAGTTTGATTATTGGTGCCTTTGAAGCTCTAATGTCCTGTCCCCAGGCGGATAGATCTGTTATTAGGTATGTGAGCCCAGGAGTCCTTTTCCTTTTCTTGCATGGATTCAGCTTAGGCATCCAGGTAGTTGGTCACCAAGTATGTGGTGCACAGTCTCACCTATACTCCTAGACAGACAATTGTGATTGGTGTAGGCATAGGTATCTGGTTGCAGTAGGGGGTCATGCACTGAGCAAGGCAGGAGGCTGACAAGCTGCCTCTGAGTGTCTGGAAGGAAAGCATGTCCCTGTTACCTAGAGTGCGTAGGAGGGTGGGTTTTGTGGCCAGAATGGGCACCCAGTGGTATTGGCTGTAAGGAATGGGAGGCACCAGTTATTCTTGGACCTCTGTCATGGGCGGCTAGGGAGTGGGTACAGCCACCAGTTCTTAGGCCCCTGATATGGGTAGGTGAGGACCCTACTTAACAGGCAGAGTGGTGTCAAATGTCACAGACCTGCCACTCCACCATATAGCTGATACAGTGAAGTTAGGCTTCAGGTACATACCCTGCTGTATTGTGCTAATGAAGGCGTACACTGTTGAAATGGGCCCTCACAGGTCTGTGCAGGGGTGAAAGGCTTTCAGAATCTGTAGACCCCTTATCTCTGTGCCTAGGCAAGAGAGGTGTGCCTGCCCTGAGTTCCTAGCTTAGGGGAGCTGGCAGATTATTTTTTTCCTGTTTGTTAATTTGTTCCCTCTCCAAGGCTGGGTGAATGGTTCAGGGCACTTGACGGGTCCTACTTCCAGCCCATGGGACACAGCAATCACTGAAACCAGCCCAGACTGGTTCAGAGCGAGGAGGGAGCAGATAAATGGGAGAGCAATTTTTCCCGAAGGGGTGCTTTTTAATCTGCATGGTAGGTTAGACGCATGTACTTATCTTTCACCAGTTGTACGCTGCTTTTCACTGGTTTTGTGGCTTGAGTGGACTCTCCGCCGCTCAGTCTCTCCCGATGTGGAAAACTCGTCATGAGCGCCACTGCTTGCCTCACTGCTGGCACCAGCAGATCCGGCCTTCAGGGTGCTGGTTCCTGCCGGGTCAGGTCTGGCAACTCCTTGCAGATTCTGGATCATCTCTCCCTCACCCTCCTGCTCAGTCCGATTCTTCAACTTTGCCTTTGATGTTCAGAGTTCCTAGATTGTTATATGTAATAGATTCACTTGTTTTTTCGAGTCTTTGTTTTAAGAGGGACCACAGGAAGCATCTGCCTACTCTGCAATCTTGGCCCTGCTCTATCTCCTTTTATTTTTAACACTTTTCTTCTAGCCTTCCACTTTTCAAAATATGTGATGGCACAGTTCCTGAATCTTTTGGAGGTTCTGTGGTATAAATGAAGTTGCTTATTGCCTGCCCCACCCCTGGCTCTGTACTTCTGTTTTCTGAGACTGCTAAATCATTTACCATTTCCTTTCTAGCTTCCAAATATGAGTTGCTTTTATCTCTTTTTAAACTGTTTTTGTAATTAAGGTTTTAGGTCTTAATAAAAAAAAATCCTTCTAGGTCCTATTAGTAGGTTTAGGGAGAGAACAGTACTAAATTCATACATTCAATCTATGAGCTTTCTCCAGATACCAATATAGTAATTTCTTATACTGACAGTTGTTTGGTGTTGCTGGAGCATAGATAGGGTACAGCTTAGGTGTGGTAGACTCATCAGGAAAGCTAAGAGAACTTCTCTTTTGATGTTCAGAGAAAGGAGTGATATGATAATTTTCACTATACAGAGGTAATCAGGGTACCAATGGGGCCATTAGTTTGGAATGGGGTAAAACTAAGAACATGGAGACCTGTTAAGCGTGAAATTCTGGTGACGTTTTTAGTGGTTAAGTGCTACAGCTGCTCACCAAAAGGTTGGCAGTTCGAATCCACCAGGCTCTATGGAAGCTCTATGGGGCAGCTCAACTCTGTCTTACAGGGTTGCTATGAGTAGAAATTGACTGAATGGCAACGAGTTTTAACGGGTGTGTTAACCATGAAAGAGATGATGAGGATCTGAATGCCATGGAAAGAAGGGGAAAAATTTGAAAAAATATTACGAAAGTAGAATTAAGGATGCTTTGGATGTAGGGGAAACTCTGGTGGCGTAGTGGTTAAGTGCTACGGCTGCTAACCAAGGGGTCGGCAGTTCAAATCCGCCAGGCGCTCCTTGGAAACTCTACGGGGCAGTTCTCCTCTGTCCTGTAGGGTCGCTGTGAGTCGAAATCGACTTGACGGCACTGGGTTTGGTTTTTTTTTTTGGTTTTTGATGTGGGTTTGAGGAGAAAGAGGATCTAGTAGGTGGCTGTGTAATTTATCACTGTATTGATACATGTCACTTGTGTTTGGAAATGGAAGGATAGGAACCGTCTTTTAAGAACAGTGTATTTGTTCAGTAATAGAGTTTAAGATGTCTTTAGTCATGTGGATACATGTCTGGAGTTCATAAGAGATTTGGATGGGAGATACATAATGGGCATCATCAGTGCTTACATGGGACGTGAGACTAGAGCCAAAAATAATGCCCTGAGATAGGCCAGTATTCAGAGAGTGAGATTCCTTTTTTCCTTTCCTTAATTTTTTACTTTAAAAATTATTATAGAGTCACAGGAAGTTGTAAAGACAGTACAGTGAGGTCCCATGTAACTTTTACCCATTTTGTCACAGTGGTACATCTTATGCAATTAAAATATAATTTTTTTCCCCTCCTTAAACATTTCTGTTAGTTTTCTAAATATTTGCTGGGTTTATTTTTGAGCTTTCCTGATAAAGGCTAGTTATATCTCATAGTTGTTTCTGTGAGCCCAAAGAATATTCAGATTAAATTTACTTAAACCACGTAGCTGGAATTGGGCACATTCTTCAAGCCACTAATTTACAAGGTATTGAATCTGTTTAGGCTTTGCCAGCCTTCAGGAGGACATCCTCTAGAAATTTAAGATTTGCTTACCATATTATCTTGTTTGGCTGGTGAAATCTTATTATCTAGTCTTAATGTCAGTAATTGGCAGTGATACTTACGTTCTTTGTCAAGAATGGTATTGCCCTCAAGAGTCTTTGTATGTTTAGCAGTTGGCTTACTTTACTTTTGCTAATGCTAACATATTTTACTTATTGGGATATACACTAAGTAAGTAGATACCTTCTAATTTTCTCAGAAAATTTTAAGTCTACGTGATAATTAAAACTAATTTAACTAGTTTTTCTTATCGTTCTTCTTTTTTCTACTGAAGATTGAACTACCTTTTCTATGGAGAGTGAAATTTAACTGAATGTACTACTTTGTTAAATATGGCATTTTTATAATTCTCTTCCTTTGGGAAAAATACTTAGGAAGGTCTTTAATTGATTTTTAGTTATAGAAAGGGCAAAACTCAAGCTATTTAAAGATGAATTTTATGTATTACTACTGAATTGTTTACACCCCATTGATAAAGAGTGAGATTACTTAATATGTATATGTTGCCCAAGGGGGGACTATGTATATGTTTTATGGCATTGTAATTTGCTATAAACTGTATTGACATTTGAATTACTTTTTAAGCGACCAGGTGTTTTTATATAAAAGAGAATTTTGTTCACTTAAAAATCGTTTATAATATACTAGCAAATAGAAACCATTAAACATTTTCATAGTTTATTCGGTTTCCTTTCAGTATTTATCAGATGATAGATATTATTATGGTTTTGAGATTAATTTTTTATCCATGTTACTTTCTTCCAAAATGCTTAGATTATAGTGTGATACGTTAAATGAGACAACATTCATAAGAAAATAATTTGGCAAATTGGAATTTTAGATAAAACTTCCACTTCTTCCTCCAGATTTGTGTTGTTGGTGCGTTGTATATATTAATAAAAATCCTTCATTTAATACATGCACTTAATTTCTTTTTTAAAGCATACGGGAAAGTGTATATATTTATATAAAATCTTTCTTTGCCACTTCTCCAACATGCTTTTCCCCTTCCCAAATCTACCTAGTGTTAAGATTTTTTTCTGTTTGCTTCTAATATTTTTATGTGTATCTACACATTACAGATATGTGGATATTTTAACAAATTCTTTGACATATGGAATTGTGATAAACACTTCTGTATGTTTTTTATTTGATTTGTAATTTTTTTTTTCTTCCATGCTTAATTCTTTGCCATGGCTGCTCAGAATTCTAGAATATGAATGTGCCATAATTTAATTATCCTACTGGTAAACATTTAGGCTGAGTTCATTTTAAATTAGTTATTTAGGTGAGATAGTTCATAGATTTTAAAATATGAATGTTAATACCTCTTCAGGAGACAGAAAGGAGAAAATAAATGTTTCTTATGTGGAATCTGTCAAAACTAACAAATGTGTGGAACATTGGCATATATTCTTTTATTGCCATTAGGTAGTCTAATAGTATTTTTTTGTTACTTGCTTTCCAGTTGTAACTTTGTTTTAGTGGTCCTTATAATTAGGACCATCCTAAAAAAACCTGATGTATTTTTTATAAATTGGTTTTAAGACTTTTTAAATGATAGGTGATTTTTTGTTGGGGTGGGACCTTAGAGTGTCTTATGTTAAGTTTTATTTATACTTCCTATAGGGATTAGGAGCAGACAGCAAGAACCTGTACCCTTTCCTGCTCCCAGTAATTCAACTGAGTACAGATGTTTCCCAGCCTCCACATGTTTATCTTCTGGAAGATGGTTTAGAATTATGGTAAGAGGAAAAACTTGATACCATGGATCTTTTTTTTTTTTTCTGGCCTTCTTTATTCTTATGCCAGTAAAGTAAAGGTCATGCAACAGGGTTTTAAAAATTCAGCATTTAAAAACAAAAACAAAATCAATTTCCCCAAATTGGGTAACATAGTTACCTCTTCTTGGCAACTGTCACTCAGTGTAGGCCTATAATAGGCAAAATTAAACAGGAAATCTCAGTAGGAACTCAGCTACATTTCATTTTTGGGAATTTGGCAAGTAAAATGGGAATCCAATAAATTCTCCAAACTAAAAATTGACTCGAAATTCCCAGTCTGTTCAATGAGATATTTTGGGGGATATTGAGTTATTTCTCATCCTCTTAACTGCCATATCCACTAAGTGGTGAGATACTATGCCTCAGCCCCAAATATTAGTGCTACTTTTGGCCTTGACTTAATGTTTTGCTGAGTAATAGCATGTAGTGGTAAGAGGTATAAAAGTTGGCTTCTGTGGCTGGTCAGTGCCATAAACCTTTATTGCATGCCTGCTATGTTTAAGGAGCTGTACTAGAAAATCCTTTTGCTTTAAAAAACTTACTTTACTGATGGCAACAAGTTTCTCCGGGGTAATCTTTATTTAATATGTAGTTTATAATACATGAAAGGTTAAAAAACTCCAAAATTCCAATATTTTTATTGGAATTATAAAAACAAATCACAGAAGTAAACTGTGGGGAAAAAAATGAACATTTGTGGTTGTTTCTCTCTCCCTCCTCTATTCCCCTTCCTTCCTCCCATTTTTCTGAATTAACATCTTTGATTTTAAAGAAATTGTCTTTGGAGTAAATTATAAATTAATGATATAAATCAGAATACTGGGGTCCCTGCATGGCACAAATGGTTACATGCTGGACTACTAACCGAAAGGTTGGTGGTTCAGAGTCACCCAAGGTACCTCAGAAGTAAGGTCTGGCAGTCTGCTTCCCAGAGGTCACAGCCTTGAAAACCTGAGGGAGTGCACTTCTGCCTTGCACGCTTGTGGTCATCATGGATTGAAATTGCCTTGATGACAACTAATAACAATAACATTGGAATTCCAGATGAATGATTTTAAAGCATAACTGGGTAGATACTTATTGCTTTATAATTTGAATTTTTCTTATATTTTCTTCTAGGTTATGTTGTTTGAACTTAAAGGGCATGAGCATGTTGTTGAGACCTTTTATATTCATATATTTATATTTGTACAAGGATGGATTACTCTAGATTAGGGGTTGGCAAATTTTTTTTGTAAAGGTCTAAATAGTAAATAGGCTTTCTAGATCTTTCCTTCTCTGTCCAACTACTCATTTCGGCTGTTGTCCCACCAAAGCAGCCAAAGAAAATATAAAGAGTGGGCATGGCTGTGTTCTTCTTTTACAGAAATAGGCTGTTGGCTGTATTTGACCTACAGGTTGTAGTTTGACAACGTTTGCTTTAGAGTACGTATTATAGAGTACATATTAGAATATTTGTCTCTAGCACGTAAGTACTTCGTTAGAAGCATATAGATACAAGATAATGTTGAATATTAGGAAAAATACAAAATATTAATTACAATAAAGAGACAAACTTGGGTACTTTGTTGATTTGAACCACAAAATTACTTATCAGTATTTCCTTTGCCGTCGATTCCAGCTCACAGCAACCATATAGGGCGGAGTAGAACTGCCCCATAGGGTTTCCAAGGCCGTAATCTTTACGGAAGCAGACTGCCACATCTTTCTCCCAAAGAGCAGCTGGTGGGATCAAACTGTCAGCCTTTCGGTTAGCAGCTGAGTGCTTAACCACTGTGTCACCAGGGCTCCTTTACCAATATTACAGACCTGATATACTGTTTTTATTATATGACTATAAATTTTTAAAGGATAACAGAAACATGTAATAATAACAGTGCATTTCCTTTTACAGTAATTAATTTTTTCCTAGCCTTTATTTGTATGTAAAACAAAGTAGCATTTTATATAATATGTAAAAACAAAATTTTTTTATTAATTTACTAAATTAATACAGATTTCTTCATGTATTTTTCTTAGCGACTTAGAGCTCTTATTCGGAATGAGATAAAAGTGCCAATTCCAAGGTTATCACAATGTTAGCTTTGTGATTTGAATAAGTTAATAATCTTCAGTGAGCCTGGGTTTCTAAGGTGTTTAGTGCTTTGTATATGGCATTTAAGGTCTGGGAATGGATGAGATTGCACAAGAAGGGAAGGATAGATAGAGACCATTCTGTCCAAGGCGGAATCCTGATGCACTTAAAACATTTTGAGGTCACTGGAGGTGCCATCAAAGAAGACAGATAAGGGCTGTCTGTCTACTGATACAGGAGGAAAGCCAAGCCAAGAGGAGAATGTTTCTTAAAAGAAGGAATGGTGGGCTATGTCAAATCCTGCTGATTGGCCTAGTAAGAGAAGTGAATTTGGTCCCATGGACATGATGGGAGTTTGAATGGCATGGTAAGAACAGAAGTTAAAATTGGAGTAGACTAAAGAATGAAGTGTAGATATTTAAGGACTGAGAGCATTGACAGCTTGTTTGAGAACTTTGTCTATGAAGAAGGCATGGAAATGGGGCAGCAGTTGGCTGGTGTGGGGAATGGGAGGTCAGGAGCAATGATGCTGGAGAGAAGTGGTATAGCTGAGGTAGGTAATCAGGGATAGTGTTCAGAGCTCAAGTGGAGGGGTTGATATTTGGCGGCAGCAGGGACACTTCATTATAACTGGAGGCAGGAAGGTGAATTTCTGTATTTTGTATTGGGTCTAGGTTGGAGGCCTTTAATGGCTTCTGTTTGCACAAAGAGAATAGGAAGCACAGTCATCAGCTGAGAATTATGAGCTGGAGTGTACACAGGATATGAGAGGTTTATGAAGAGAGTATAAATAGCCTGGAGAAAAAGAATTTGAACTTATTAGGGATAATTAATGAGTGCCAGTTAATGTTTGTGATCATGAATATAAAGGCGAAACCCCTCAGATTGGTGATGTTGTTTAATTTTTTTCGTGGCTCTTTTTTACCTCCTTTTTCACCTCACTAGAATTTCATCAATGTAAATGGTCTTTTCAAAGAACCAGCCTTTGGCTTTGATTCTCTCTCTGTTTGCTTGCTGTCTATTAATTTCTTCTTTTATATTTATTATTACCTCTTTCTGCTTGTTTTAGGTTTGTTTTTTGTCTTTTGACCTACATTCTATAGAATTAGCTCATTAATTTTTAGTCTTCTTTCCTAATATAAACATGCACTATTATAAGTTACTTTTATTTTTAGACAGAATTTGAACAAAAGACTTCAGATAAACAGTTTTTGTTTTAGGAGATAAGAGGTAATGGATGCTAGGAAGGAGCTGGCAGTGATAACCATGCACTATTTAATGTAATATGCTCTTCATCATTAAAAATAAAAACAACTGTTTTGATTCCTTTCGCCATATACTAAGAAGTTTGTATCATTGTCTTTTTAAAAACTTTTCAGATAAACTTTACATGGTGGGGTGAATTATACTTTTAAGTATTGTAAAATTTTATTTTCTAGCATTTTATCTAATTTATTTTTCTCTGCAGATTAATTAGATTTTTAATTTATATTTTGTGATACTATAGTTTTGTATCAGTTACAGTTGTGTTACCAGTTTGTTAGGTTGTGTTCTTATTTTCTTTGTACTGGAATGGTTGGTTTCTGTAATATGAAAACTATCCTTTGGAACATTTGAAAATTCAGTAATGAAGCCAACTGAAACTGTACCTGTGGTAGTAGGGAGGAGTCAGTTATATTGTGGTAACGTTCCCAAGTTGTTCCTAAGCTTTTAGGTTATGCGTATTTTATTTTGGTTTTAATTTTAATTTTCTCTGTGTATTAATTTTGGTAGCTAGTCCCTTAAAATAACTCTTAAATACATTTTTTAGAGTTTTGTCTTTTCATTATTTTTAAAGAATTTACTCTTAGTTTTATTAATTGTGTGTTTTTGTCTTTTCATTAATTTGTGTTTGCTTTTTTTTTGAATTTTTTACTTTCTACATTTAATTATTGGTGGATTTTTCTAACAGTGTGAAAAAAATGGTTAGTTTCTTACCCTTGTTTTTCTTATTAAGTACTGGAACGTGTAAAGCTGTGAATTTGTCTTGGAGTATAAGTGGCTGTTTTCCATAAGTTTTGATATGTAATATTCTACTTTTTATTTTGGTGCTAGCATTACAAATTTTTAAATGACTTCTTTGACCCAACATTGTTTATTTTTTGCTGGTATAAAAATATATAACTCAGATCTGGATGTATTGCATTACAGTTGTAACATGTGGCTTGTACAGTTTTTTTTTTAACGTAATACGAATTTTAATGACCCATCACAGGCTCCATTTTTGTAACATATCCATATAGAATAGTAATGATGTTGTCTTTGTTTCAAGATAGATGTTCACATTTATTCCTTCTGTTTTCAGTTGTATAGTTCACATTGTCATTTTGTTATTTCATCATGACACTTGTTTATTAAAATCTCTGACTTAGTTTTCTTTGTGCCCTTGTCCCTTTTTTATTTCTAATGGCCTTTGATCTGTACATTAAAAAAAATATTATTTACTCTGGAAAATTTTGATACTTTTCTATATTGTTAAAATATTCAATAAATAGAATATAACATTTAAAATATTTTCATGAAGCTTAATGTGATGTAATATCTGTATGCATTGATTGATTTTGCACCTTTTAATTTTATCGGAAGGAGCCCTGGTGGCACGATTGTGAAGCCCTTGGCTGCTAACCGAAAGGTTGGCAGTTTGAACCCACCAACTGCTTTGCAGGGGAAAGATGTGGCAGTCTGCTCCCAGAAAGGTTACAGTCTTGGCAACCCTATGTAGCAGTTATATTCTGTCATATAGGGTCACTAGGAGTCAGAATTTTAACAATAACAACACAGTTCTTTTGGATTTAAAGTTTATCATAATACTGACATATTTACTTTGTTTAGATTTAACTATTTTTGTTAAGTAAGTCAAGTCATCGAAGTTAAATGTCTTTTTATATGTTCGTTGCCAATTTGGGTCTCCTCCTCTGTGAAATGCCTGCTTGTTTGTTTTGTCTATTTTTCTCATATTGACTTCTTTTGGATATTATTCCTCTGGCTACCACTCCTTTATTAATTTTATAGATTGCAAACATTTTTTCCCCAGTATATAACTTTTTTGGGAATAAACCAAAAGCAAACCAACCCCAGTGCTGTCGAGTTGATTCCGACTCATAGCGACCCTATAGGACAGAGTAGAACTGCCCCATAGAGTTTCCAGGGAGTGCCTGGCAGATTCGAACCACCAACCCTTTGGTTAGCAGCCATAGCACTTAACCACTACACCACCAAGGTTTCCTTTTTGGGAATATCATTTGAAAAATAGTAGTTATTAACTTCAGTGTAGTCAAATTTATCAATTTTGTTTTAAAATCTTTCTCTAACCTAAAGTCATAGAAAAATTCCCCGAATGTCTTGCAAAGTAAAGCCCTACTCTTCTCATGTAACTCCTACTAGACTTAATTTCTGTATATGGTGTGACGTAGAGGTTCAGTATCTAAACAGCAAAGACTGAGTAGTTCAGCCTTTCCTTACTGATCCTAATAGCCTCTTCTATTATATATGAGAAGGTCTTCTGTTCCGTGTACTATATTAAGTATAACAGATTTGTAGTAAGTAAGATAGATCTTGGCTAAAACCAGAGAATACAGCAATGTTTACCTGTGTTTGATTGTCTATGCAAAGGCATTCAACTGTGTGGATCATAACAAATTATGGATAACATTAGGAAGAAGGGGAACTCCAGAAGAGTTAATTGTGCTCATGTGGAGCCTGTACATAGGCCAAGAGGCAGTTGTTCGAACAGAACAAGGGATACTGCATGGTATAAAATTGGAAAGGTGTACGTCAGGGTTGTATCCTTTCACCGTATGTATTCAATCTGTATGCTGAGCAAATAATCTGAGAAGCTGGACTGGAGGATTGGAGGAAGACTCATTAACAATTTGCAGTATGCAGATGACACAACCTTGCTTGCTGAAAGTGAAGAGGACTTGAAACACTAACTGATGAAGATCAAAGACTACAGCCTTTGAATTACATCTCAACATAAATAAAACAAAATCCTCGCAGCTGGACCAATAAGCAACACGGTGATAAATGGAGAAAAGATTGAAGTTGTCAAGGATTTCATTTAACTTGGATCTGTAATCAGTGTCCATGGAAACAGCAGTCAAGAAATCAAATGAAGTTTTGCTTTGGGCAAATCTGTTGCAAAAGACCTGTTTAAAGTGTTAAAAAGCAAAGATGTCACTTTGAGGACTAAGGTGCGCCTGACCCAAGCCATGGTATTTTCAGTCACCGCATATGCATTTAAAAGCTGGACAGTGAATAAGGTAGACTGAAGAAGAATTGATGCATTTGAATTATGGTGTTGTCGAAGAATATTGAATATACCACGGACTGCTAGAAGAACAAACAAGTCTGTCTTGGAAGAAGTACAGCCAGAATGCTCCTTAGAAGTGAAGATGGTGAGACTTCATCTCACATACTTTGGACATGCTATCAGGAGGTACCAATCCCTGGAGACATCATACGTCGTAAAGCATAGGGTTGTCAAACAAAAGGGCAAGACCTCCAATGAGGTGGATTGACACAGTGGTTGTAACAACGGACTGAAACATGCAGTGATTGTGAGGATGACACAGGATCAGGCAGTGTTTCGTTCTTTTATATGTAGGGTCACTGTGAGTTGAACTGACTTGACGGCAGCTAACCACAAAAACACAGGAAGTCTTATTATCTGGTAAAGCAAGTGTATTCCCCACCCTACTGGTTTATACATGCTTTTCTTTTCTTCAGAAATTTTCTGTTTCTTCTTGGCCATTTGTTCTCCGAATCCCTTTAGAATCAACTTGACTAAGTTCCAGGGAAAACCCTCTAGGGATTTGAACTGAAATCACATTCATTTTGTATAACAATTTAGAAAGAATGTACATCTTCATGATGTTGGATTTTTGTGTCTATGCCTGTGGTAATGTCATTTATTTAGATCTTAACTGTTTGTTCTTAGCGTATAGAAATAACTGATCTTAGTTGTTTGTTCTTGGTATATAGAAACTGTTGTTTTTGTATATCAATATACGCTGTAACCTTGCTGAACTCTCTTTTTCAAAATTATTGAGATAATTTATATACAGAGTCTCTCCCTTTCTCTTTCTTTTCTATGTTATATCTTGTGAGAAAGGAATATTTAACTTTTTCTTCTTCTCTCCTTGTATTTTTTATTAATTGACAGATGATTCGAGAGACCCTCTTCATATAACATGAAATAGATGTGACAGTCGACATGGTGATAGAGAGTATTCATTGCTTGCTTCTGTTCTTCAGGAGATTTCTTTCAACATATCACTATGTGTATTTGCTGTGGGTGTTTCATGTTGTTGTCGTTAGGTGCCATTGAGTCGGCTCTGACTCATGGCGACCCTGTGTACAACAGAACAAAACACTGCCCGGTCCTGCACCATCCTCACAATCGTTGCTGTGTTTGAGCCCATTGGTGCAGCCACTGTGTCAGTCCATTTCGTCAAGGGTCTTCCTCTTTTTCAGTGACCCTCTGCTTTGTCAACCATGATGTTCTCCAAGGACTGGTCCCTCCTGATAACATGTTCAAAGTACATGAGTTGAAGTCTTGCCATCTTTGCCTCCAAGGAGCACTCTGGCTGTTTTTCTTCCACGACAGACTTGTTCATTTTTCTGGCAGTCCATGGTATATTCTGTATTCTTCGCCAGCACCATAATTCAAAGGCATCAGTTCTTTGGTTTTCTTAATTCATTGTCCAGCTTTTGTATGCATACGAAGCGATTAAAAATGTCATGGTTTGGGTCAGGCACACCTTAGTCCTCACAGTGACATCTTTATAGTGGTCTTTTGTAGCAGATTTGCCCAATGCAATTTGATAGATACCCTCTTATCCGATGAAGAAAGTTTCTATTTATGATCTGATAAGAGTTTATATTATAAATGAATGTATTTTTTTAAAGTAGAATTCCCCTTGTTTTGGAGCTGGTGTCACAATCATGGGTTTTTCCCTGTATCTTTTTGGGGGAAATGAGTAGGTAAACTAGCTATGTAATACTGTGATAAACTACAGCCCATATATATTTTTTATGCATTGATTGTTTCACATGGTCACACTGTGAAACATGCTTATAAGTAGCCTTTGTCATACTGTGAAGTTCATATTTATTAAGCACACCACATAAGTAGTTTTACTAATTAGCCAAATTTTGCAGTAAAGGACATACCAGTGAAATGTGGCAGAAAAATATTTCAGGAAAATCAGAACAATGAAATAATGTTTATCTCTCCTTAATGAATTCATAATAAGCATGCTTTTATCTTTGTCGTTATAGTTTCATTGTTACAGGTATTTTATTTTTGCTATGTGGGCAGCAATAATATTACATACAAAAAAAATCTTTTTTTTTTTGTAGGTAGATTTTTAAATTTTGATGAATTTGGTAATTTTTTTTTCCTAGAAAGACAATTTTTATAATATTCTGTCTTGTCCATTTGTTTTTCTTCCTGCATTTGCAACTATTTTTATATTTGTTATTATGTTAATGGCTTTAATGAGCATGGAAGATGATTTAATCATTTGTTTTTTCTTCGTAGGTTAGTGACATTGGAAAACAGCCCATGTATAACACCGGAGTTACTTCGTATATTTCAGAATATGTCAGCACTTCTTGGTATGTGTTAAAGCAGAAATTTAATGATATTTTCGAATGTAGCTATAATTTTGGGGCTTTATAAGTGACTTTCAATTACAGCTTCTGTTTTTTTTATTAAAGTCCGTGATTTTGATTTAAAAAATAAAGTCTGAATGTATTACAATGATTTCTAGATTTTTCTATAAAATTTTTAGTATCAATTTTGCTTATTAAAGAAAACGGTTGCTATCTGATCGATTCTGACTCATGACGACCCAGCATGTGTTAGAGTAGAGCTGTGCTGTGTAGGGTTTTCAGTGGCTGATTTTGGGGAAGTAAATCACCAGGCATCTGGGTGGACTTGAATTTCCGACCTTTTGGTTGGCAGCCAAACATGTTAACTGTTTGCACCACCCAGGGACCAGGGACCCCTACTTCTTAAAGAGTAAACACCAAATTTCATTACCTTGTGGGAAATTTTGTAATAAAAATAAAAAAACGTTCTTGGGAAACTAACTATAAATTAAACTTGAACACTGCCTGGTAAAATTTCTATGTATGATGGCAGTTCTATAAATTATTTAGAAGACTGTAGTGAAACTGCTTCTATATGCTGTAATTTTATCCAGCTTCCTTTACAGAGTGATTTTACAAGTGATTATTCATAAATGAGCTTTGTACCTATTTCTCTGATTTAGCTAAGGAACCACCACGATAAAGGTTATTATATATTAGGAAATCAAATTTATTGTTGAATTATTAGTTACATACAGACTGTAAAATCATGAAGTTTCATGTTTTCTAAGCAACAGTTTTGGCATATGCAACCTGGAAACTAGGCTCTGTGTTAGTGGTCTCTTAGTCTCTCAGCCTTCCTGGATGAGATCTACTTAAATTCATTTTGCCAATCTGAACATGTATTCTGACAATAATTAATAATAGAAAGGCAATACTTTTCTATTACTTATCAGCCTCCATTCACAAATGTGTAATTATTTTTGAATTTCTCTTTATAATATCCTGTTTATATTATTATTGTTTTGTGTGGGCGCTTACACTATAGGTTCACACCTAAAATTCTGCCTTCTTTTATTGTTTATAATATGTATTGCAAAAACAATTTTTTTCCATTCAGAGTCTTCATTCTTCAAGACTCATCCATGAAGCATCTCTAATTCCTTCATTAGAACTTTGGGCATACTAATATTGTCATGAGAAAGCACTTAGGCAGGAAAACACTAGGAAAAAAGTCATAATTATTATGGCAATATTTAAAGACTTTTGTCTGCAAAATTATTGTGATAAATTTTATTAGAGGCAGGAATATTACTGAGGTTTAATGATGTACCAGGAAAGTAGACTCACACTTTGAAAATATCAGTAAATGTGGACTAAAACACAGTTTCAACTGATAAAAAAAATTTTCCTCTCCTCATTTGTTGGATGACCATGGTGGCTGGATTATGTCCCTCACATTTTCTCTGAGTTTTTCTCTTCTTCTGCTCCATTCCTCAGAATCAGGTGAGATCTCAAATAATACCAAAATAACCATTTGTTTTCCCATAAAGAGACATTTGTTATTTATCATCTAGCATCTCCATGAAAGGGAACAATTCCAAAGATAAAGTCAGTGGCAATAGGCCAGTCACTTAACAGCACTCTTCTAGGAAAAGTAAATTTTGTCTCTTTCAGTCATCATAAAGAGAATAGATAACATCTTCCCTTTCCTTTATTCTCTAGTGAAGGCCTTGCTAGTTCTATTCTTCCTAACTTGCAGACCACATATAGGTCATACTGGGTAATCCATAATACTTCTTTATACTTTACACAGGAATGGAAATCTCAAGCCTGACCCGTTATCAACTATGTCTTATAAAGAAAACCAGCCACTGTCATGTATGTGTGATTCCACACAGTGGCCTCACTTCACCTTTGTATTCCACCCCAAATTCAGCATGCCTTTTTGCCTCTATAATGTGAAATTCCCATAGGGTTATGGAAAGGGGGTTTAGGAACCAGAAGGAAGAGATTTAAGCAAACAAGAAAGTATATAACTAACTTTAGTATAACCTTAAGACACTATTGCCAATTTTGTTAAGTGCTCAAGTACAGCTTTTTTTTTGTTTTAGATAGTATTTTATTGTGTTTTCAGTGAAAGTTTACACAGTAAGTTAGGTTCCCGTTTAACAATTACTACACATATTATTTAGAGACATTGGTTACATTTTTCACAGTGTTTTAACATTCTCATTAATTCCATTGTTGATGTTTTGCTTCCTGTAATCTAGTTTTCCCTGTCCCTGTACCCTTTCATTTGTGCTTTAATTATTGATGGAAAGCTTTTTAGTTGATGTGTAGTCCTTATCAAATCAATATTCAGTCAGCTGTTATGTGTTTAGAATATCTGGCACATTGTAAGCACTGTTGAAGTGTTTTGCTATTATGTTTGTTACTGCTATGGCTACTCCTACTGTTAACATTACTAGTATTTTAAAAGAAAAAGTACCCAATGACTGACTCCGTAGGATTTGTTACTTGAGTGAAGTATTAATGAAATTTCAACACTGTGATGATGAATACGTGATTTAAACTAATTTTCAAAGCTTTTTAAAATTGTGTGTTTTATAAATAGTATCAATGAGTAGTGATATGGATGCAGTTTGCATCTGAAGAACGTGTTTTCTCACTTCTTTATGTTACGAGTTAAGCAAGAACCAGCAGACTAAGCCAGTATTTTGCCAGGGGGAATTTTTTTTTTTTTTAAAAGTCTGTCTTATTGCATGTATATAGAATTTCTTAAAATTTTACCAATAAAGAATTTATACATATATGATTTTTGGGATCATGTTTTGATCTGGGTAGTGATGAATATACAGTCTATATTCTGTTGTATTATACTGTTATATGTAATAAGACATGTAAAATAGCATTGCATGAGCATTTGCTCATATTCCAAATGGTTTTCACTTTGTACCTGAAAAGAATTCCTACTCGTATGTTATTCTGGTGATTACATTTTTAAGACCATTATTACTAGTATTTTTTTTATGTGCAAGTTTTTATAAGGGAGCCGATTTGAAGAACAAAGTCTGAGGATTGAGAATATCTAAACAAAATATAATTGGGGGGCATGTAATAGGAAATCTTTTCATAAGTAGGGTAGCATATTCCATGTCAGCACAGTAGACACTCAGTAAATGCTCACTGAGTTAACCCCTTTAACCAGCACCAAAAATTTTAAATGAAATGAAAAGTTGGATCACATAGTTATCTAGTTCTTTTCTGAAAGCACCAAAAAAGGATCTTGATGTTCTTTTCTAAGTTTTCTAACTAGTGGGAAGTAGTTAGAATAGCATTGCTATCATTTAATGCCAGGTTTTAGACAGATACATGTACTACTCATTTAAATAGCACTCAGAAAATATTTGTAAAAAAGGTATATTACTTAATTTTAGAATTAAATCACTTCTTTTAAACTAATTTTAAGCAATGAGTTAATTTGACCATTTTTTTTTAATTTTTTATTTTGGCAGAACTAAGTTCAGAAAATCTCAGAACATGCTTTAAGATCATCAATGGTTATATCTTTTTGTCATCAACAGAATTTTTACAGGTATGTTGTAGTAGTTTTTGCATTATTTTGATTGTTTTCCCTTTGAAATCAGGGTATACGTTTTCAAAATTTAAGATTTGTGTGTTACTTTAAGGGGGAAAAAAAAACTTTGATCCACTAGAAGACAGATGTAATGCAGTTCTATAAGTCATGTTGTTTAACACAGAAAATACGTAAATAAATATATCCTTAGGTTCCTATAAAAATCAATGTAGTAGTGAACTTTGTGTACACTAAAATAGTGTAATTTTGAATTTGAATCTTTATATGCTTAGTCTATAATTTTTAAATAGATTATAATGAGTTTCAAATTGGATTTTGTGCCTTTTTGATATTGCACATATATTCGTATGTATAATTGGCTTTTTGATTGAATTTCAGACATATGCACTAGGTCTCTGTCAGTCCTTTTGTGAGCTGTTAAAGGAAATTACTACAGAAGGTCAAGTTCAAGTGCTCAAGGTATTGTCTTTTAAAACGAATATCGTTGTAAGTTTTATCTTTGCTTTTTATGAAATTATACCTTCATTTGGGTTTGGATGATTGGTAAGAAGGAGAAGAGTTGATATAGTTTTGGACAGGAAATTTTATTTTAGCAGTATTTAGTTGTACACTGCCTCTGGGAGGGCACTGGTGGTTCAGTGGGAGAATTCTCACCTTGCACTGGGAAGATCTGGGCTCTGTTTCTGGCCAGTGCACCTCAAGTATAGCCATCACACGTGTTTCAGTGGAGACTTGTCTGCTGCTGTGTTGCTAAACGGGTGTCAGTGGAGCTTCCAGATTAAGATGGACTAGGAAGAAAGGCCTGGCGATCTACTTCGGAAAATCAGCCAGTGAAAACCCTGTGGTTCACAATGGTCTGATCCACAGTAGGGCAGGACTGGGCAGCATTTTGTTCCATTGTGTGTGTGGTCGCCACAAGTCGGGGGCAACTTAATGGTAGCCAACAACAACAAACCCTTTGCAAATGGGAGGTAGAGAAGACAGTAAGAGGAATTTACACTTTGTACTTAATTCTGGCTGAAGGAAGGAAAAACTGATTGGTCATGTGGAAATGAAAGAAACTTGGAAGAAAATTGGCATGTAATTTTGATATTTTCATTATTGATCTGTCAGTTTGTGTTTTTTGATCTTTTTCTTCTACTAGACTATACTGTCTTCCATTATCCAAGGTTCAGTAAATATGCCCCCTATTTTCTCTGAATACGTAGTAAGTGAGTTGGAAGGGTGGGAGGTTCATAATTCTTATTGTTAAGGATTATGCAGCAATAATCACTGTATCCATTAGGAATACCATCTCAAGCACCTAGAATGTTACTGTCTTCTGTCCTGTGTATTCAAGAGTGTACATCCAAGTAGAGGGTACAGGAGTTGCCCTGACAAAATGTTAGGGGTATTCTAGAAAAAGCTTTAACATTCTTTTAAAAACTCTTTGTTAGTTGCCCAAATGTCTTATCACTTGCATACAGTTTGCCTCCACAGTACCTGGTGTGTAGTAGACACTTGAGTGTTTATTGAATAAACGAAAGTAAATGAATATATGGATGCCTATGTGAATGAATAGAAGTTTTTCTAAACAGGCATTCAGCAGACTAGATTTAAAAATGTAGATCCTACATTTTTTAATTATAATTTTTAAAATATATTCATGTGATATGTCATTTACATAAAACTCTAGAGATCATCTAAATGTATATACAGCTTAAGCTGATCTGATAAAAATTTCTAATTTAACCTTGGGTATCTTCAAAATACAGGCATTGATACTTTGACTGTGTCTATGAAGGAAGCTTGGGGAAAGGAAGAGGTTCCCGCTATGTAAAGTTGAACATATGTTCAAATTTTAAAAATCATGTAAACTGTTTAACCTTTCCAGTAGTAGTAACCACCACTCGTTAGAGCACTTCCAATAAAAAGAGGCTCTGACAAGCTTAGCGATCAAGTATACTTTAGGGAGATCAGTATAGAAAGTCATTGTAAAAGTTGTGCTGCTCAGAAGTTTGCCCACAGTGCATATTAAACTTGAATTTGTTCATTCATGTACTGAATTCCTACTCTGGGTAAAGCACTGTGCTAGTTGCTTAGCAGAGGATGAGACTTTTAGAAACAAAATATAAAAAATCATGGACTGCTATTTTAGGTTCTCAGTAGTTCAGAATACAAGGCGCTTGAAAAAACAACAGCATTGTAAGGCAGTGATCTCAATTATAGCCCAATTTCTAGTAATTATATCTGGGTAGCCTTGGGAATTTAAACATTTTATGCTTCAGTTTTCTCACTTTATAACAAGTGAGGTTTGGAATAAATGGATAAAAAAACAGTCTTTCAGCCCTTAAATTGTATAATTCTTGGGACAGATAATGTACGACTAGTGCAAATAATGTGTGTTACAGAAATTAGGAGGAGTGGTGGTCATTTCTGATCGGAATATTTAGACAAGATTTCATGGACTTCATCATTTGAAGTCCCCTGGAAATGGAAGATAGTGTTCTTCATGGGAGAGGCAGTGATAAATTCCAGTTGCTCCTGTGCATTGGTTTATACACCCAGCTATGCTACTTACATAGTTCTTGAATATTCTTTGGACTTCAGTTTCCTCATCTGTTATGTAAGGAATTGTGCTAAATTATTTTTAATGATATGTAATTGTGCATTATCTGAAATGCTATGTGTTAAACTATAATCCATATATTCTAAGTGATTAATAAAGGGGGTTGTTGCTCACATTGAAAACTTCTTGGACCAAATTTGAATTGAAAGCTTTTTTTTTTTTTGCTTTTGTGCAACATTATTAGTGAAGTAATTGTTGAAAGAGTCCTTGTTCTGAATTACTCGAAGTGGGCATTCTGTAATTTTCTTCATACAAGAAGCAAGGTTTTAGAATGTGTCCTAAGGAGAATAGTGTTCAGTTCTTCTTAGTATTTGTTTTCAATTCTGTGCTTGTGAAATAATTAGAGGCAGAATAGTGTAGTGGGTAAGACTGTAGACTGAAGGCAGACTGCTAGAGTTAGAATATTGGCTCTACTTCATAGGTATGTTACTGGACAAGATATTTTACTTCTCTGTTCCTCACTTTCCGTCTGTAAAATGGGGGTGATGATACCTTCATTTATTTTCTAGGGTTGATAGGAAGATTACGTGAGCTTATATATATAAAGCACTAAAAACAATGCCTAGCATGTAATAACCTAATGTAAGTGTTGCTATTTTTATCTAATTATATAATTTCCCTTTTGGGGGAAAACAGTATTACTTGTTAGACTCAAATGATTAATTTGGTTACTAACACCTTAGTATAGAAAAACAAAACAAACCAAATTGTTCTACCTCATTATTTTGACCATTTTCTCGAACGAAATGTTTATTTAAAATGAAGAATGTTGTTAGGTGCTGTTGAGTCGGTTCCAACTCATAGTGACCCTGTTTACAACACATCAAAATACTGCCCAGTCCTTTGCCATCGTCACAGTCTTTGTTATGTCTGAGCCCATTGTTGCAGCCACCGTGTCAATCCATTTCATTGAGAGTCTTCCTCTTTTTCGCTGACTGTCTACTTTACCAAGCATAGTGTCCTCCTCCAGGGACTGTCCTTCCTGAAAACATGTCCAAAGCACTTGAGACAAAATCTCTCCATCCTTACTTTTAAGCAGCATTCTGGCTGTACTTCTTCCAAGTCAGATTTGTTCCTTCCTCTGGCAGTCCATGGTATAGTCAGTATTTCTCACCAACACCATAATTCAAAGGCATCAGTTGTGCTTGGTCTTCCTTACTTATTGTCCAGCTTTTGCATGCACAGGAGGCAATTGAAAACACCATGGCTTGGGTCATAAAGAACGCGTAAGTTAAACTTACTTTTAAAAAACAGATGATTTACACACTGATGAAGCTTTACTCCTTATCAAAAACCTGTGTATCTCTGCAGGTTCCTTAAAAATAATTGTATTGATTCTTCTTCTCAGGATCACACAATTATTGAAAAATTTTTTATTGTGGAAAATTCTAAACTTGCATACTGTATACCACTACCCTTATTATAATTTTACTTGAAAGAAAATCTTTCCTTCCCCTTTTTCCCTTGAAATGGAAAAAAGTGATGTCATTATTTCTCCATTGGTTGTATTTTTTGTTGAATGATTCACCACAAATTAATCATCAACCAAATGTATTTTAAGTATTTATAACACTTAACACAAGCTACAGATTAAACAATTTCTGTGCAAGTATGCCAGCAGTAGGTCATTAGCAGGGTACATATACTTGAATTAAAAACTGGCGATCTGATAATGTTTAAGACTTTTTTTTGTAATAACATTGCTGTAGCTATGACTGTACATTTGATTTGAGGTACCAGAGCTGGATTTTATTATTTAATAAATGGATGTCAAATACTAAGAATATACTAGTTATCATGAATAAATTATTTGTTTTTATATAAGGAATATTTTAGGACTGTAATACTTGTATGCCATTACTTGAAGGCTGAGAGAACACTCAAAACTTTTGGTGTTGTCCTATTCTCAGAGTTCTGGTATAAATGTAATTACAGTTTTTAATATTAGATCATTGTTTTTAGTTTTTAAATACTGCTCAGATAGTGTTTCTTTATTATGCTGTGTAACATTTTTAATATATTTTTGAGTAAATGTTACTGTTATACCAATTTCTGGCAGTATGTGGAAGTTACCTTCTTTGTTCTTTGAAGCAGAAAATTACAATGTTATAAAAATTGAATGGAGAGACCAGTATGCCTGTTGTAGGATCAGATGGTTTAGACTTTTGTTGTACTCTGTGACTCTGAACAAGTTATCTAGATGAATACAATTATAATCTAAAAATATGCACATTTCAATTTTTTGTATTTCTTTAATTTAGAATTTGTTGATACGTATTATACACTACTTTAAGTTTTGAAATTCTCTTTTCTGTTAAAAACAGTCATATCAAACAGTATAGAGCCAAATTTCTTTCATTCGCTGTAATAAGACTTATTTAAGATGGCACAAATATCTTTAAGGTATAATTTATATTCTGTAATATTAGAAATAGCTGATCCTTTGCATTGCCATGTGCTACATGAAGAGCTTAGATGGCAGAGTGGTTAAGCGCTGAGCTGCTAACTGAAAGGTCAGCAGTTTGAACCCACTAACCTCTCCACAGGAGGCTACGGGAGAAAGATGTGGCAGTCTGCTTCCTTAAAGATTTATAGCCTTGGACACTCTGTGGGGCAGTTCTGCCCTGTCCGATAGGGTTGTTATGAGTCAGAATCGACCCGACGGCAGTGGGTTTGGTTTTGGTTTGGTTTACATGCTACGCATGTTTCTAAGCACACAGCATACAGAGTTCATTTAATTCTCATATCAACCTATGATGATAGTAGTTATTTTCCCCACTTTTACAGATAAGAAATTAAATCACAAAGAGGTAAATAACTTATCTAAGGTCACACACCTTGTCTAAGTGTTGGAGTCTTGATGAAAACCCAGGCATTCTTACTTCAAAGTCTATTTTGACTTCCAGTCTAAGCCTCAGTCAAGAAAATTGTGTTTGAGTGCTTGACACAAACTAAAAGTCTGTGTGTTGGAGCAGGTTTTAGGAACACAGTCTCTGTAAGTATATGTGGAGGAGAGATGGATTAAAACTAAAGTACAAAAGCTTTATTTGTAATAGCAAAGTGCTGACAAAAAAAATAATCAGCAATAGGTGATTGAATGAACAGCTGTACCGCAGCTTATTGAGCCATTCAGTAGAGTACCATGCAGCTTTAAAAAGAAGTGAAAAAGATCTCTGCATACAGGTTTAGAGTAATTTCTAGAATATTAGCAAATAGAACAGTCTACAGATTGCTTCTGTTCAAAGAGTGGGAAAAAAGATAACAATGGAAAAATAAACCAGTTTAATAAAGGTGGTTATCTAGGGAAAATACGGAGAGAGGATGGAAGCTAGATCTTTCAGGATGTATATTGTTTCATATTTCTTTACTTTGGAGACATGATTAAAGAAGTATGTAATTTTTTTACATGATTAAAAAAGTATATACAACATGCCTCTTTCCTTCAAGTGTATTGATAAACTCAATGTAGATTTGTTTTTGGCAGTGGTATAGGTATTACTAACTTCCTTTTTCACCACTTCCCTTTTGTTGCCTTTATGAGTGTAGTATTTTTTAAGGGTAATTGGTTTAAAATGTAAAGGTAAGAGTTACAGTAACAACAGAAAGTCGAAAATATGAATCAGCGTACATCCTGAAAGGTCCAGCTTCCATCTCCTCTGCCTCTTTGATTTTGAAGACTGTGGATCCTTTACATGATTAAGATAGAAAGTTAACCATATAAATAATCTGCATGTCTCCAAAGTAAAAAACATGAAACAGTGTACATCTGAAGATCTAGCTTCTGTCTGCTCTCCCTCTGACTTTGAGGACATTTAGATACCTTACATGATTAAAAAAGAAAGTTAACCTCCATTAAAAATGCCCCCTTTGACGTGAGACCCAAAGAACTGGATGATGCCAAGCTACCACTACTGAGCCCTTTGAGCAAAGATTCTATAAAAGAATCCTGATCAAAAGGGGAAAAACGCAGAACAGAATTTCAAGTTCTCATGGAATCCAGAATTTCTGGCGCCATGGAGGCTGGATGAATCGCTGAAACTATTACCCTGAGATAATTGTTAATTTGCATTCACTAGTCTTACTGTTGTTTGTATTATTGGTACTGTTATTTTGAAGCTTATGTATATGTAGAAATATATACAGTAGGTAATAAAAAATATACAGTAGGTAGAAGCAATAAATTAAACTTATTAAGATCTGAGATTTTTCAGTTTAAGAAAAAAAAGATGTAAATATAAAATCAAGGAAGTTAAGTAAAACACTATAATCTTAAATTGGATTTGGGGAATTCATGGTACATACTTTATAGAAAAAAAAATTATAGCAAAAACTAACTCAAAATGGATCAAAGACCTAAATGTAAAACCTAAAAGTGTAAAGATCATGGAAGAAAAATAGAGACAACACTAGGGGCCCTAATATATGGCATAAATAGAATACTAAAGAATACTAAAAATGTACAAGCAGCAGAAGATAAAGTAGATAACTGAGATCTCTTAAAGAATTAAACACTTAGTTTCATCAAAAGACTTGACCAAAAGAATAAGAAGAGAACCTACCAACTGGGAAAAGATTTTTGGCTATGACGTATCCAAAGAGGGTTAATCTCTAAAATTTATAGAAAACTTGAAACACCTCAACAACAAAAAGACAACTCAGTTAAAAATGAGCAAGGGACATGAACAGACACTTCACCAAAGAAGACATTAAGGTGGCTAAAAAACACATGAAGAGATGTTTGTGATCATTAGCTATTTGAGAGATGCAAATCAAAACTACCATGAGATACCATCTGACCTGGCAATAATGGCCTTGATCAAAAAAACAGAAAACAACAAATGCTGGAGAGGTTGTGGGCAGATTGGAACTCTTATACACTGCTGGTGGGAATGTAAAATGGTACAATCACTATGGAAAACGGTATGGCACCTCCTTAAAAAGCTAGAAATAGAAATACCCTATGATCCAGCGATCGCATTCCTAGGTATATATCCTAGGGAAATAAGAGCCGTAACAGGAATAGACATATGCACACCCATGCTCATTGCAGCATTACAGACAATAACAAAAAGATGGAACCAATCTAAGTGCCCATCAGCAGGTGAATGGATAAAGAAACTGGTGCATGCACGCAGTGGGATACTACACAGTTACAAAGAATGATGATGAATTTGCAAAGCATCTCACAACATGGATGAATCTGGGGGACGTTATGCTGATCAGTGTTTGGTAGGATTTTGATCATCATGGAAGAACCTTCAGTGTGGAATTAGTCATAATTTGAACTCTGACTTTTAAGTCATCACTAGAGTGTCTTCCTATTTTTAATCTTGTCTTTGGATGTTCCTTTCACTTTTTGCTCAAAATTAGAGAGTGGTGTTAGCCATGGGCGCTTCTTGCTTACCTTGGGAATGTCTTAAAATGTGTGGAGGTGTTTTTGTTGTCATAGTGTTTGGATCAGGCTGGCACATAATAAGCAGAGATTGGAGAGGTAAAAAGCTGTTCTGTGCATAGAACGAACGGTGTGTCCTGCTTTAGAATGCTAATATCAGCCTTGATAAAGGCTACTGGAAGCCATAAAAGAAACCTGGCTCTGCCTTGAGACTACTGTTCCCTGCAGTCCTCTCAAACGGTGTCTGTTTTCTCTTCCACCCCTTGACCAGTGGGGCTGGAAGAGTGGTAGATGTTCTTGGTTCTCTTTGCTGATTCCTGGCCACTGACTTCCTCTTTCTCTAAAAAATAATAAACAAAAATAAACCAACAAAAAATCCCTCCCCACGCTACCTTTGTTACAGAGGGCACATCTAATGTCATGCTACGTTTGTTACAGAGGGCACATCTCACTCCTATAAAAGTAATTTCTATTTATTGATTAAAGAAAAAAATTAAAAAATTCTATTTCAGAATTTTCACATGCAACATCAGTGTTCATGATTAATAATCTGTACAAGTGTACATGAAAAAAGAACACGATTTTTCATTTAATATGCAGTGTATATACAACATGCCATTTACCTTCCAATTTACTGATAAACGTGGATTTGTTTTTGGCAGTAGAATAGTTATTACTCACTTCCTTTTTTCACTGTTCAAAGCCTTTTGCTACCTTTACGACTGAACGTTTTCTAAGTGTTATTGGTTTAAAATGCAAAGGTAAGAATTATATTAACATGATGCCTATGTTACTTCCTCTAACATAATGTTATTAAATATAATTCTGTACAAGATGTATAGCTGTGTCAAAATATTTATACATTAGATGAAACTGCTTGTTTTTAAAAATAGAATGCCTTATAATAGTGTGTTTAGTGCTAGAATAAGGAGCCATGGTGGCACAGTGGTTAAAGCCCTTGGCTGCCAATCAAAAGGTCGGTGGTTCTAACCCACCCAGCTGCTCCTTGGGAGAAAAGACCTGGCAGTTGGCTCCTGTAAAGATTACAGCCTCAGAAACCCTCTGGGGCAGTTTTACTCTGTCCTGTAGGGTCACTGTGAGTTGGAACGGACTCAAGGGCACACAACAACAATGCTAGAATATTGCGTGCCGGAATATTGCATACCCTATGTACTGTATTCTCAAACTTGGTGTGTAATATTTAAATACATTGTTGTTGTTAAGTGTTTTGCATGAAGCAATGACTTATAATTCTGAGTATTAAAAATGTTCTTTCTGGTTTCAGGTTGTGGAAAATGCCCTTAAAGTGAACCCAGTATTAGGCCCGCAAATGTTCCAACCGATTCTACCTTGTGTTTTCAGGGGGATTATAGAAGGAGAGGTAAGATTTTACTTAAGCTTCTAAGGGTAGTATTGGACTCTAGGGTTCTAGTTTTAATTATTCTCCATTCTTCATTGGGAAAGTATTTCTTCATTGTTGTTAGATATAAAAAGAAAGCTGTCTTTTTATTTTGATCGTCTTAAGTAAATTTTCATGGTAGTTATACAACTTTGTCTTTCCTTCTCCACACAGGAAAGTATAGATTTCCTTTTACATTTCTTCTCTTTCACTCACATGCATGTGTATTCACACACAATAATTCAAAGCAGAAGGAATGGTTAATGACCTAATTCCAATGCTTAACTATTAAGAATATGAGGGGAAAGTAGTGCTCGTTTTTTTGTATACTGAACATACCATAATACTGGCTATTTTGTAAATCCAACTCTTAAATAGATTCATGTAACCATGTTAGGAGCACTTAAAGCAATATACATATGCCATTGATTTCTCTCTCTCTCACATGCACAAACATGGATACGCACATAGACATATATTTCATAAGTTAGAAGTCAGGCATTCATTCATTTATTAGAGTGAATTTATTACTAATAATATTTATTGATCATTTAGAATTCAGTTAATTCTAAAGAGAAGAATATGAAGAATGTTTTTTATATTGCTGATGACTGTTACTGTCAATTTCTTATACTTGTACCTTAACACAGTTTTACATGTGCTGTTTTTTAATTGTACAGAGGTATCCTGTAGTGATGTCCACATATCTTGGAGTCATGGGTCGAGTACTGCTGCAAAACACTAGCTTTTTTTCTTCACTTCTTAATGAGATGGCACATAAATTTAATCAGGAGGTAAGAAATCATATATTTGAATGTAAGGAAGTGTTTATCCAAATACATATTAGAAATAGTTTGATGAAATACTGAGTCTTTATTTAAAAAGTCCTTTTATATTATTTAAACCTTTACATTTTTAATATTTAATAACTTAAGCTGTGCTGATAATTTGGGAGAGAAGAAAGAAAAAGGAGTCTGAGAATGGCAGTTGCAACTTTTTTTACATTTTGTTATTGCTCAGATTAGGCAATTGTATTCTGCTTAGTCATAGGGTAGAGTTTTGATTTGTAGTCTTTACTCACACATAATCTGAAACAGGAATACTTCGTATAATCATGTACTCACTCGGCTTCGTTTCTTTAATCAATTCATTCTAAATGGCATGGGTTGAGAGAGTTTGTTATAATTACTATTGAAAATGACGTTTTTAGCAAATAAGAACAGTTTTGGTTATTCTCAGTCCATTGCATTTCCATATAAATAATAGAATTTATCTGTCAGTTTCTTAAAAAACTTGCCTGCTGAAATATTGACTGGGATCTCATTAACTCTAGTAATTTGGAGAGAGATGACATTTAAGCAATATTGAGTCTTCTCATTCGTGAACATGAATTTATGTTTATTTAGGTGTTATTAATGTTTCCTAAGAATATTATATAGTTTTTGTTATACAGGTGTTGCACATATTTTGTTAAATTCATACCTAAGTATTTCTTGTTTTTTATACTGTTGCGAATGATGTTTTTAGAATTTCAGTTTGTAGTTGCTCATTGGTAGTGAAGAGAAATAAAATTGATTTTGGTATATTGACCAAGTATCCTGTAACCCCAGTAAATCTACCACTCAGCTTATTGTAGATTCCTTAGAATTTCGCACATACACAATTATGTTGTCTGTAAGTAGAGACAGTTTTACTTCTTCTTTTCCAATCTGTATGCCTTTTATTTAATTTTCTTGCCTTACTGTACCAGTTAGGTCTCCTAGTATTATGTTGAATAGAAGTATTGATGAATCTCTTATAATTATGCCTAGTCTGTTGCAAAGTACTTCAGGCATTAAAGCTGATGGATTCTGATAAAAATTAAAAGTGAACGTATAAAATGTGAAAAAAGCAGAAGATATTACGGAGATGAAGAAATAGCATATACCATTGAATCAAAACAAAGTATTAATCCCAAGTTGATTTAAATGAGTGTTGGGTTCCTGAATGGTGAAACACTCTCAACCTTTCTTTGTTCTTGGTATCTTGAGTTGGTGCTTCTCTGATTTCATTTCTCCAGACACTATCTCTTTATACTGCATCAGGATTGGTGAAGGTGACTTAAGGAATCTGTACGGATTTTCAGCCAGTTCTACTGCTTTGAGCTCTGTGCCATACCCTTGCCGTCTTTGTTGCCTGAAAATTGCAAAGTTCTGAATGGCAGATCTGCTTGCATTGGATAGCTGTTCGCCCTGGCAAGCAGTTAGGTGTCAGTCTTTTCTGTTCTGCTGAGTCACTTGCCACTCTTTTATCCATGTGTTACTGTTTTTGTTGTTAGGTGCTGTTGAGTCGGTTCCAACTTATAGCGACCCTGTGTACAACAGAACGAAGCACTGCCCAATCCTGTGCCATCCTCACAGTCATTATTATGCTTGAGCCCATTGTTGTAGCCACTGTGTCAGTCCATCTCGTTGAGGGTCTTGCTCTTTTCCGCTGACCCTCTACCAAGCATGGTGTCCTTCTCTAGGAATTGATTCCTCCTGACAACATGTCTAAAGTATGTGAGATGTAGTCTTGCCATCCTTGCTTCTAAGGAGCATTTGGGTTGTGCTTCTTCCAAGACAGATTTGTTCATTCGTCTGGCAGCCCACGGTATATTCAGTATTCTTTGTCATCACCACAATTCAAAGGCGTCAGTTCTTCTTGGGTCTTATTCATTGTCCAGCTTTTGCATGCATATGCAGTGATTGAAAACATCATGGCTTGGGTCAGGCACCTTAGTCTTCAAGGTGACATCTTTGCTTTTTGAGACTTTAAACAGGTTTTTTGCAGCAGATTTGTCCAAGACAATGGGTTTTTTGATTTCTTGACTCTTGCTTCCATGGGTATTGATTGTGGATCCAAGCAAAATGAAATTCTTGACAACTTCAGTATTTTTTCCATTGTTACCTTATTCTTGCTGGCAATATCCTTTAATTTAGATTTTATAAATTTTGAAGGGAGAACAATACTTGAGTAACTTACCCCAAATCCTGAAAATTCCAAATTCTTCATCCTAAGACGACGACTGTCCTCAGTATGTACCACTTAGACCATAATATTTTCCCTTAAGCAATCCTAAATGTTTACCTTGAAAAAGAACTCATCTTTTAGATTCTAAAAAGATCAAAAGTACTTTTTTTGTCTGCATGATGAGTCAAATTTTTTATGAAATCTTATGTAAAAATGACGTTTTATTTCTTGAATAGCAGTTGGTATGAAGGTTAGACTAAGGAGGTAACATTTGGAGACAAAAAAAAAAAAAGTGATCTTTATTTGCCTAAACATTTTTCTGTCCTTCTACAGAGGATTGCTGGACTTCTCATGTGTAAAATTACTCTGTCCTTACAGAAGCCACATTTAGAACTTAGATTCATTAAATTTATAAAAAAGTGATAGAACTAGGCAGGGAAATAACGGTCTTTATACAATAGATAATTATTTAGCTGATTTTTTTTTTTTCTTCTTCAGCATGAATAGTTTGTACTTTTGTCTGCACCTACCAGCGTAGCCCTGGTTGCCCAGTGGTTAAGAGTTCGGGCTGCTAACCAAAAGGTCAGCATTTCGAATCCACCAGCCACTCCTTTGAAACCCTGTGGGGCAGTTTTACTCTGTCCTGTAGGATTGCTATGAGTTGGAATTGACTCAGCAGCAATGGGGTTATTGTTTACTGGGATAGAATTTGGCAAACAGTATCAAAGTAGAGAAATTTCATCATTTTCTTTTACTGTTTAGAAAATATACAGTTTTCAGAAATTAGTTTTCTGGAGATGCCACAGAATTCTTTTGTTGCTTTATGATTTGCTGCAGATGGTCATCAACATTTAGTACAGTTATCCTGCTCTGTTTTTGTGACCTTACAGTCTGTTCAGTTCAAAGTAGCCATGTTATGTTTTCTGACATATATGTATGATTTTGTCATTTCCTGTTTCAAACCTTTTCAGTCTGTGCTTTGGGTTTATGATTGAGCCCAAGTTCTATAATGTAGGTTTGCCTACAGAGACCTGCCATAACCTGGTTCATCTTTACTCCTTTAGCCTTGTCTTTTATTACTGTCCTTTTTGAAGTCCATGATCTAACATTCACTGTTTTTTCAATTCCCTTAAAAACACCTTTTCTCCCTCTTGCTTCAGAGGTTTTGCGTATAGGCTGCATTCCGTCTGCCTAACACTCTCCATCCCAATTCTTCAGTCACCTTTAGTTGATTCCCAGTCTTCTCTTTGATTATAGCTTAAAAATGACCTCTTTTGGAAACCTTGCGCTGACTCCCCAAGCCTTAGTTAGGTCTCTCTTACATGTTTCTATAATATTGGAAACTATACTTAAGTACTTTTTTTAGTATTTATCATCAGGATGAGGCAAGTGAGACACCAAGTATGAGTGCCTCCTTAAATTTTGTACCTCAGGTCCCTTGTTTGCTTCACCCCTAGCTCTGGCCTTGCTTATCAGGATCAGCAAACTATGGCCTGTGGGCTAAATCCAGCCTGCCGTCTGTTTTTAGACAGCCTATAAACTAAGAATGGTTATTACATTTTTTAATGATTGGAAAAATTTTTTTTAAAAAGTAATATTTTTTGGCAAATGAAAAGTATGTGAAGCTCTATATTGGGACACATCCGTGCATTCATTGATACATTGCTTTTACTACTTTTGGGAGTTGACTGGCTACGAGTTAGACCTTCTGGTCCATAAAGCCTTTTTGGCCCTTTACAGAAAAAGCTTGCTGGCTCCTCAAATTCTAACTGCTTGTTTAATTAAAATCTCAAGAGACTAGAAGCTCACTATGTGCTGTTATGTGCTGTTTTTTTATTAAATATTCTTTTGCTAAATAGATAAATGTAAGTGATAAATGAATAAAATAGACTGTACTGAGATACCTGTCTTTGTTGATTATACATCTTTTATTTCAACCAGATATATTACTGTAGCTTCAGTTTTATATGTTAAATTTTAACGATATCTTGATATTTGCTTTTATACTGGTTACAATTTTTTTTTTAATTTTGCACAAAGGATTAACTGTACTAAATTTTTATAGCACATCTGTACCATTTGTTTCTAAATTAAATATGATTTACGGACCAAAACCAAAAGCCATTGCTGTTGAGTTGATTCAGACTCGTAGTGACCCCATAGGACAGAGTAGGACTACCCCATAGGGTTTTCAAGGCTGTAATCTTTACAGGAACAGACTGCCACATCTTTCTCCCTCAGTGTGGGTATGGGTTTGAAACGCCTATGTTTTAGTTAGCAGCTGAGTACTCAACCGCTGTACCACCAGCGCTCCTTGAATTGAAGACCAGAAAACCAAAAGCCAAACCCAGTGCACATGTTGAGTCAATTCTGACTTATAGAGAGCCTATAGGATAGGGTAAAACCCCAGAGGGTTTCCAAGGCTGTGAATCTTTACAGAAGCAGACTGCCATATCTTTCGCCTGCACAGAGTCTGGTGGGCTCGAACTGCAGACCTTTTGGTTAGCTTTAACCACTGTGCCACACCATGGTATAAATCAGTGGCTGTCAAACTTTTTTGGTTCACAGCGCTATTCTTGTCTTAGTAGTGTTTTTACGGTGACCTTAGGCTAAAAGAAATATCTAACAGTTGCATTTAACCACTATTTCTTGCTAACAGAATATGTGTGTCCACTGGACACTACCCAAATTCTCAAACCTTGGAATCAGATTGTACACTTCTGCCCTCATTTTCTGTTCTGCCTTGACTTTTGGGTAGAACTTCGTGAAGATATAAAGTTATTGAAAGAAATGTAAGATTGAAAGTGGGAATTACCGTGAACTAGTAGTTCTTCTTGCAGTGTCCGATAGATGTTGCTGTTTCTCTCAGAAATTTAAAATATCATGTGAGTTTTGCTATGGCACCTTAGGGTGCAGTACAGTTTGGGGACTCATGCATGAATAATTATCTCACAGCAGTAGGTGTTTTCTTGGCTTCTCATTATAAGCAATGTGCCGAAGCATTTCTTGGAAAAGATGTGGGAATATTAAAGAAGACAAGAATGGGAACTTAAAGGTTGATTTTATATTATCAGTATCCCTTCAGTAGAAAAACAAAAAAAAACCCAGTGCTGTCGAGTCGATCCCTTCAGTAGAGATTTTAATATTAAATGTATTTTTTAAAAGGTGTTAGAAGTAGAAAAATGTTTATAAGCAAACCCTGTGACTCACTTTCAGTCTATATGATCAGTACACTTGGTTGTTGAATTATTTTAACTTTATTTTTAATGTAGGATATGAATGTCCAAGAATGATTCATTGGTTTTCCTTTGAAATTCTTGAGGTTGAGGTTGCAACCTGTGTTTCCTCTGAGAGTAGCAACAACTCTGTCCAGCAAATTACAGAACAATGAACTGTAATTATCCAACTGAATAAACTATAACCTAAGTACAAGTTGACAGTTCTGAAAAATGTGTGTACTTTTTCAGTGTACTGATAAGAATGTATTAGATTGGTGATTTATTAAATGAAGTTACTAAAATCACTCATTGATTACATAACTGGTTTTGAACAAATCTACTTAGATGTCATGATTAATTGCCTGTGAAACGAGTCAGTTTCAGGCTTTACTCACATTATCTCTTTCCAGATCAAGGCTTGCTCCACATTTTATTCAAGCTGTGTGGTTTGCTGGGATTGAATTTTAACGATTCCTTATGAGGTTTTAGCCTTCAGAAGTATTTGTCCACTGGTAAATAGCATTTCAAATATTTTGAGATGTGTTCTGTTTTTTAGATGGACCAGCTTTTGGGAAATATGATTGAAATGTGGGTTGATCGCATGGACAACATTACCCAGCCTGAAAGAAGAAAACTTTCAGCTTTGGCTTTGCTTTCTCTTCTGCCATCTGATAATAGGTGAGGAAATGTTTTCTTAAAACTTATTTCTGTAAAGCATCAAAATGCTAACACTATTTTTGGTCTTCGGTATTGCTCTGTGTTGCTGGGCAGCGTTGCACTGGGTTTTTGGTGGGTTTTTAATGCTAATTTTGTCAGTAGATAACGATGTGGCAAGTGTTAAGCTAAATATAGAAAGGTATAAAAAGGATATGTACTCCTGAGTGGGGGCTGCAGTTTAACTTGGCTGTATTAATTTTACCAGTTTATATCATTCCAGTCTGAATTTCCTTTTTTTTTTTTTTTTTAAATCAGGTTTTATTAGACTTATTTTAGGTCTTCCTGGTGATTCAAAAGTATCATTACCTTATTTTATTTTGAATTATCTCTAAAGAAGCTTGCAAGGTTTTTTTTTTTTTTAATAGAGATGAAGTATTTGTTAAAATTCTTATTTCCATTTGGACATTTAAAGATGAATGTCTATTTTCTTTGTTTTTGTTCTTGTCTTTGGTGAGTTTGGTATTACAAGCTTTTTCTTTTTGGCACTTTTAATTTTAAATGTTTAAAAAGCAGCCTTAAGACCTGATACTGTGTGAGAAGAATGATGATAATATGTTAGATCTTTATATCTTAGAGCCATTTTAGAGCATATGCATCCTATTAGTAAATTAGTAACATAAATCCATTTGGTTTTAGAGAACCTTATTTTTCTTCATGAATTATTTGCACCTAGCATGATAATTTGGATTAAGAATACAGGTAATTGATTTATACTAACCAAGCACTTAGTGTATTTTTTTTTTTTTTAGTGTATGCCATATATGTTGCCAAGTGTATTACATTTATCTCATTTAATCCTTAAAACAATCCTTTGAGGAACAGGCGTGATCGTTTTCTTACATTTAAAGCAAACAAGTGCTTTAAAATGTTAAGTAATTTGGCTAGGGTTAGAGAACTAGCATGTGGCACAGGCCAAATTTAAACCTGGGCAGCTTGTTGCCGGGATTACTCTTTTCACCACTAGGTGATGCTGCTTCCCAGCTAAAATTTAGGGGCATCGTATTTATTTTTGGAAACCAACTTCTGGTTACCTACATTTTAACTTACTGCTCTTTCCCTTTCTCTTAGTGGGGAAAAAGTAGCTTGAGAATTATTCAGGGTTTTAAAATTGAAATGTTGAAGATCCTGCTCCTTGGCAGTAGTCAGCACTCAACAAACATTTGCTGAACAAATTAACAGAAAAAACTACTAAGGTTAATAATAAAAGCATTTTAGAATTTTCTTTAATGTAAAGTACTGGTATTAAGAGGAAGCTAGAAGTGACACATTAAGAAGTGTAAAAGCATACCTGTCTCAGTTATCTAATGTTGCTGTAACTAAGGCTTGAGGCCCAGCCCTCTGACCACACTGGTGCTTACGCTGCCTGTGAATGCAAAACTGACAGAAGAGGTCTTGAACCATTTTGTACATAGCTGTAATAGCTACAGAGCCCCGGAGGCACAGTGGTTAAGAGCTACAGCTGCTAACCAAAAGGCCAGCAGTTCGAATCCACTAGTTGCTCCTTGGAAACCCTGTGGGGCAGTTCTACTCCTAATTGTGTCAGAAGCATATTGTTTTGCATTTTTTGTGACAATGCTCTTTGCCTCAATATTTAATTTTATTTAAGTTGGTTGTCCAAAAATATTTTAATAAATTTAATGGCTTCTGTGAGGAAAAATAGTTGATTGAGGTTTATGGCAAACCACCTTAATTGAAGAGGCAGGACTTCATTAAGACTAGAAAATTCTCTTAAACATTAAAATTTCACATGTAAAAGTTGTGAGTTGATAGCTTTGTGATGGGAAGATCAGGTCTTATTTTTGTTTTTAAAGTGAAGTAACTGTTGAAAATCTAATGGGCATTAGTGAAATCATGTCTTTTTAAGGGCACTGACAAAGTCCTGAATAATGTGCTAATGGAATTTTAAAGAGTAATCGTTTAACTTTATAATGTTCATAATGGACTAGTGACTGAAGAAATATTGATACAAAAAATGCTACAATTTGAAAATAAAGAAAACTTTACTCCTTCTCTGTCCCCCATGATTACTTCCTGGTTAATTTTCCATGTAATATTAATTTCTTGGTCCTGTATTTTTTTCATCTTTGCCTCAATATGCATGCCTAGTGAATTAATAAGGCTTTTTTAAAGCAGATTAAATTGGAATGTTATCTTCTCCTTCTATTATACCCGATTTTCAAATCCAGAAATAAATCTGTTGTTCTAAAGCAGGGTTTCTCAACCTGGGCACTAATGACAGTTTCAGTCCGATGATTATTCGTTGGGGAATGGGGTGCTTTCCTAAGCATTGTAGAATGTGTGACAGCATCCCTGGCCTCTATGCACTACCCAGTATTTTAGGCAAATCACACATGCCTACCTTTGTTAACTGTGCTGTCCCCCCCGCCCCCGCCCGCTGCGAGATGTTTTCATAAGTGCCCCTATACCAACTTTTTTTTTTTTTACATGTTGCTTTAAAAAAAATGAGCATCACACACTTAAAATATAACCTCGAAGGGTGAGGGCGAGGCTGGCAAACCATCATAGAAGGTGAGTGTTATTTTAGCATAAAAATGCAGTAGATGCTAGTAGCACATCTCTCCTTCCCTCTAGTCATGACAATAAAAAAAACATCTTCAGACATTGCTATCAGACAGCCCCTTGACAACAAAATTGCCCCCAGCTGAGAACCTGCCGTAATGAAAGATCATTTGGGACACTATTAAGCTTTCTTTTATTCTGATGCACTACTCCTGCTTCAGAGACACAGTGAAAACTATAGACTTTAGAAAACACAGTTGTTTTGGAGTCATTCCAACTCACGATGACACCATGGTGTCAGAGTAGAATTATCCCTGTAGGAGTTTCAGTGGCTGATTTTTTCAGGAAGTAGATTGCTGGGCCTTTTTTTGAGGTGCCTCTGGATGTACCCAAACTAGCAACTTTTCCGTTACCAGCCTAGCAAGTCGACCATTCGTTCCACCCAGGGATTCCACAGACTTTAGAACCACATCTACCCAAATCCCAGTGCCACCAGTCACTTGCTAATGACCGTTGCTAAGTTACTTAACTTCCCTTTGCCTCAGTGCCCTCATTTTTAAAATGGGAATACTAATAGTATCTTTCTAATGATGTTGTTGTAAAGATTACAGGAGCTTACTTATTAAGGTCAAACTGCATAGATGGTTAGCTGTTATTATTGCCTCACTTTCTCCCTCCCTCCCTCCTTCACCCATCCACTTACTCAGTACCTAGTTCTAAAAGATTATCTCTGTGTATACATGCCTTCATTTTTATTTCCATACATTTCAAATGTATTGGATATCTGTATAGCTAGCTGTTCATTAATTTCAAAATGTGTGTTAACCATGTATGTTCTATGATTGCCCCCACTGCCCTATTTCTGACCTATCTTGCCACTATTTGACAAGTGTATTCTCTCCCAGTGGTTTCTGAAGAACAGTATATTACAGGCATTAGAAACATGTCCCAAGATTCTTGAGACTTAGTGTTTATGAAACAGATGATAAGTTTAGGTTATAACTACATTGTTTCCTAGGATGTCACTAATCAGAAAATAGGAAAATGAAGAGAGAAATGTAAACATTTTTAGTATAAAGTTTGCTATTCATTCAGCATTGTCATTCATTAACCTTCAGCATGTTAAATGATTTTGATATTACAATGTGCATGTTAAATGATTTTGATATTACAATGTGAGATTCATTTCAATTTGCTAGGAATTTTTAGGCCTAAAAAACTATATTGGACAGATTGTTATATATTTGTCCAGACTGCATGAATGGACTCTGTCAGGATCAGATGAAGAGGGATGTGGTGTTGGGGTAGGGATCTGATACTATGTGAGACCCTTTTTATAATCACATTTCAATGATAAAAATGTTTTTGCATCTGAAATTTAAATGGGTAAAGTTTTACTTAGAAAATAAACTTAAATAACTAAATTCAGAATGCAGAAAGTTAGGTATAGAAGAATCTGAGTTTGTTTCACTCATGTCTTTGATCTAGGTATTATACATTTTTGTAGTAGTCCAATATTGACAGTATCCTTAATGTTTAAGAATAACAATTCGTTACTTGTTACCTTCAACTTGATGATCTTTTGTGGTATTCTGTATTATCAATAACTTAACAATACATTATTCTGTGCCTCTTATATACATTCTTGGAAACCGTGGTGGCGTAGTAGTTAAGTACTATGGCTGCTAACCAAGAGGTCGGTAGTTCGAATCCACCAGGTGCTCCTTGGAAACTATATGGGGCAGCTCTATTCTGTCCTAAAGGGTCGCTATGAGTCGGAGTCGACTTGACGGCAGTGGGTTTTTGGTTTTATATACATTCTTGAAACCCTGGCAGTGTAGTGGTTAAGAGCTATGGCTGCTAACCAAAAGGTTGGCAGTTCGAATCCACCAGGTGCTCCTTGGAAACCATATGGGGCAATTCTACTCTGTCCTATAGAGTCACTTTGAGTTAGAATCAACTCTATGGCAGTGGGTTTGGTTTTTGGTATTGTTACATTTTCTTCATCACCTGAGCATGGTAGTCTTTTTTTTTTTTAATTGTGCAAGTTCTTGTATCCTTTCTGTTTACTAGTTTTTAGCTAGAATCGTTTTCAGATTCTGAATATTCTAAGCTTGAGTTTTCTTCCTTTTTTATGGTCTATGTTATTTTTACACAAGGACCCCTGCTGGTACAGTGGTTAAAGTGCTTTACTGCTAACAAAAAAAAGGTCAGCAGTTTGAACTCACTAGCTGCTCTGTGGGAGAAAGATGTGGCAGTCTGCTTCCATAAAGATGTATAGCCTTGGAAACTATGCGGGCGGTTCTACTCTGTCCTGTAGGGTCGCTATGAGTCAGAACTGACTCAATGTCAGTGAGAGTTTATTATTTATACACATAAGGAGTAGTATTTTCCTCAGCTAATTTTTATTGAAAATAAGATCCAGCTTACTCTTTACATATGCCTCTCTTAATGCTTTCCTGAACGATATAAGTTAAAAAAAAAAAAAAAAAGCTACTGCTTATAGATGAGAATGAGACTATTCAAACTTTTGTGTCTGTTTTCTTAAAATATCAGTTCCTTTTCCAACTTCAAAGACACGTTTTTATGATAGAGTTCTAAGAATTTCATATATAAATAAGTATTCTTTGACCAAGCTTTTTAAAGAATTTTAAATTTCACTTAATTTTTTTAGGTTCAAGGAAGTCACCAGTGGTGAATATTTAACATAAACTAGTTGAATGTTCAGAAGACTTGGTTGTTTAAGTGTGTGTGATGGCTTGCTTGCCAGGAGAAATTGCCTGATAATACAGTTATCTGAGCATCTGGTTTACTAAACCCACTTGGATTGAACACTCAGTACCTCTTCGTGATTTTCATTTATCCGAAAATAGTACATGTAATATCAACATTTGGAAACTTAGTATAACTTAAGAATTTTTTAAGATAATGGAATTATTTTCCGTTTTAAGGGTTTTGAAGGATTGGACTAGTAGAATCAAGGTAACAGTGAGATTCCAAAGGATAACAGTTTGATATAATTTAAATTAAGTAAGTATCCATTTACAGTATTTAATTCTGTACTATGAATTTTGTCTGAATTATGAATGGCTTAAACTGAACATTTCTAAGTGAATATTTAACATAATAGAATTTTATTTCCATCTTTTAAAATTGGGTTTTTTTTTGTGCATTTCATATATAAAATATATAAAATATATTGAGTGGACTTTTTTTTCTATAAATTTTTTTTTTTTTGTAGTTTAGATGAAGGTTTACAGAACAAACTAGCTGCTCTTTTAACAGTTAGTACACATATTGTTTTATGACATTGGTTAACAACCCCACAATATGTCAGCACTCTCCCTTCTTAACCTTGGGTTCACTGTTGCCAGCTTTCCTGTCTTTTCCTGCCCTCTAGTCTTGCCCCTGGGCTGGTGTTCCCTGTTAGTCTCATTTTGTTTTATAAGCCTATCTAATCTTTGGCTGAAGGATGAACCTCAGCAGTAACTTCGTTACTGAGCTAAAAGGGTGCCCAGGGGCCATACTCAGGGTTTCTCCAGGCTGTGACAGGCCAGTAAGTCTGGTCTTCTTTTTTTTTTTTTTTTGTGAGTTAGAATTTTGTTCTACGTTTTTCTCTAGCTCTGTCCAGGACCCTGTATTGTGACCCCTGTCAGAGCAGTCAGTGGTGGTAGCCGGGTACCACCTGGTTACACTAGACTCAGCCTGGTGGAGGCTGTGGTAGTTGTGGTCAGTTAGTCCTTTGGCCTAATCTTTCCCTTGAGTGTTTGCTATTCTTCATTCTCCCTTGCTCCGGAAGGGGTGAAACCAGTGGACTGTCTTAGGTGGCTGCTCACAGGCTTTTTAAGACCCCAAAGGCTACTCACCAAAGTAGAATGTAGAACATTTTCTTTACAAACTATGTTATGCCAGTTGAGCTAGATGTTCCACGAAACCATGGTCCCCACAGTCCTCAGTCCAGCAATTTGGTCCCTAAGAAAGTTTGGATGTGTCTATGGAGCTTCTATGACCTTGCCTTGTACAAGTTGTGCTGGCTTTCCCAGTATTGTGTACTGTCTTATCCTTCACCAAAGTTATCACTTATCAGTTGTCTAGTTAATGTTTTTCCATCCCTACCCCTCACCTCCCTCATAAGCATCAAAGACTGTTTCTTAAAATTGGATGTTTTTTACTCACCTCCCTCATAAGCATCAAAGACTGTTTCTTAAAATTGGATGTTTTTTACTTTTAGTTTATGTGTTCTTATTTAGCATTTTATAGTATTTTCTTGTATCTGTAAATCCTTAATCTGAGATTTTTATTAGCTTTTCAAGAGTAAAAGCTTGTTCTCAAATTTTTACATGTCTTTCACACACACACACATACACACACACACACAAACTTAGAAACATTTTTTGTAACAGTTTTATTGAGATATAATTCATAGACTGTACAATTCATCCATCAAGTGTATAATTCGTAGTGTTTAGTATGTCCACAGAGTTGTACAACCATCACCACAATCAATTTTAGAACAGTTTCCTTACCCCAGAAAGAAAGACTGTATGTACTCTTTTGTAGTTACTCCTCCTTCCCTCACCCACCTCTAGTCCTAAACAACTAGTCTAATCTACTTTCTGTCTCTATTATTTGCCAATTCTGGGCATTTCATGTAAATGGTATCATATAATATATGGTCTTTTATGACTAGTTTCTTTCATTTAGCATAGTGTTGTCATCTTTGTGTTCTTAACACCATGCCAGATCATAGTACGTTCATAGTCAGTTTATCGAATGAATGAAGAATGAATTTAATGAATATCTACACTGCGATAGTCAGCAAGTGTGCTAACTTTTCCTCCCTAATAACATTCTGGCTTCTATACTCCCAAGGAATGTTTATGCTTGAAAAATTAAGCTAGTTTGACATCTAAGTGTTTTCATCCTGGTAGGAAGTGTAGCATACTTATTGGTCACTCTTTAAAGTACCATTCAGTTTATTATTAGCACACCATAAAAACATGTTTCTATGTAACAACCTTAAAGAGGAGAGTTTCTGTATACAGCCTGGTTTATAGTATCATTATAAATCAGTGAGGCAACTTGAGGTATACTTTCAGTCTTTTTATTATATTTATTTTATCTGTAAATTTTGGACACTTGTCTATTAATGCCCCTGTCTAAAATAGTGTAGCATAAATTTAGATATATTCACATTGAAAAGGATTTATCATTTAAAATTAGTCATTTGAGCATTAAATATATTTTCATAAATTCAGAAAGGAGATAGTGTAGAATTGTGGGATTTGGAATTAAATTAGGTTCAGACACTTCGAAAGTAAATTAGTATCTTTGGCTATCATTTTACTGTAAAAAACAAAGCCAAACCGATTTTCATCCAGTCTATTCCAGCTCATAGCAACCCTATAGGACAGAGTAGAACCTGCCCCAAGGGGTTTCCAGGGAGCGGCTTGTGGATTGGAACTGCCGACCATTTGGTTAGCAGCTGAGCTCTTAATTATTGTGCCACCAGGGTGCCATCATTTTTCTATAGTAAAGAATTGATATTGTTATTGTTATTGTGTGCCATCAAGTCAATTCCAACTCATAGTGACCCTATAAGACAGCATAGAACTGCCCCATAGGGTTTCCTAGGCTGTAAATCTTTACTGGAGCAGATCACCAGGTCTTTTCTTCCATGGAGCCATTGGTGGGTTCAAAGCGCTGACCTTTCAGTTAGCAGCTGAATGCTTAACCATTGTGCCACCAAGGCAAAGAATTAATAGTATTTTATAGTTCTATTATTAAAAATGAAATGAGATGGACAGGATTTATAACTGCAGTATAATTAAAGTAATTCCTAAGGCATTTAATAATCAGTGAATGCTAAAAAGTCCCTTTGTGTCATTTATTGCTTCTATTATAGTGATGGTTAAGTTTGGAATGAAAAGTCATTAGTGGACACATTTGTTTATATTTATTATCTGACATAATTCAAAAACAAATGAGTGACTTCAAGTTGAATTATTTCCAAAATGAATAATCAGTCTCAGTTCTGAATTACCCATTCTTACATAATGGAGTTGGGCAAAGGACAACTTGAAAACAGCAAATTCCCATACATTGTATAGTTCGATTTTATAAATAGGTTTCTCTTAGCAGGCTGAAGTTGTTACCCACTAAAGTCACATTGTCCCTTTAGCCATTGAAAAGCTATATTATGTATGAATATCAAGCTCCAGATAGGAGAAGCCAGTCAGTGAAGACTGATGGTAGTCACTTTCCTCTCCTCTACCTCGTGTTTTCAGTTGAACAAGATGACCAAGGCTTGGCTAAGCTATCTCATGCCCTACGTTGTACTAAATATGCAGTCAGATTGGCATAAGGCACCATTAGTGATCACCTTATCCCTAAACTGTATGACCTTTCCCTCTCTCTTTACCTCTTCCCATCAAATACTTACAGAATGTCTTTGGTGCTCTGGGCAATGGGATTACAGTGGGGAGCCAAACAGATCTAGTCCTTGACTTCATGGAATTTATAGTCTTAAGGTTTTCAATTTTGTGGTGGTTGCTGTTGTTGCTGTGTTTACTCAAGATTTAGCTTGGCCTGATATCTAACTTAGTTTGTATTATCTGATTATATGGTAATTAATGGTAAGGGATAGCAAGGTGCCAACAGAAAAGTCCTTTAGAAGTTTTGTTTTGCCAGAGTAAACCATAAAATGAGCAATCCTTTTGAAGTATGCTGAGTGATGATAATTTCTCTTTTTCTCATTGCTATGTAAGGAAAACAAAAACATGAATAAGATTACTTCAAAGTTTCAGAACCTCAGCTATTGAGGTTTTGTTTGCTTCCTGCCCGCCCTTTGAATATATGATTTGCAAAGGGAGTAGATCAATTATACCCTTAGACGTTCAAAAGAATAATCTTTGAATTGTAAATGTTTTCTTTCTTTTTATGTAACCTAATGTAATTTTTAGTAATTATTCGTTCTGGTCATTTCAACTCAATTAGGAAAAAAAAAAAACCCTCTTTGATACAGCTTTTAATTTTTTTTTCTTTTTTGGACTAGGCTATGCATATGTATTTTTTGGATCTTGTTGTGAATTTATGGGCTGGTTTTCTACCCAGGCATAATTTGAGTAAGTTATCTACTTTTGAACTGGTTAATATTCATAAACTGAATTCTTATTTATTTATTTACTTTTAGCTTTAACAGAAGCTGACAAATGTAGACAAGATACAGGTGGTTTAGGAAGATGAATAGTTGGTACCAATTATATGTTCATTGCCTTCATCTGCATACCAAGCAGTTTTATGAAGAACGCAAAAAACCCATTGCTGTTGAGTTAATTCTGACTCATAGCGCCCCTATAGGAGAGAGTAGAACTGCCCCACCAGGTTTCCAAGGAGTGGCTGTTGAATTAGAACTGCCAACATTTTGGTTAGCAGCCAAGCCCTTAACCACGGTGCCACCAGGGTTCATTTATGAAGAAAGAGGTACATTATTTTTTCTTGGGCTTAGTGATTGTAAAAACAGCCTTGGGGCAGTGTCTGATCTCCTCCAGTCCCACAAGGGGGAAGGAGAACCCAGATGAACAGCGCGATGAGATGGAGGCCAGACAAAAGCCTTCTCTGTCCGCGGTCTTTACTAATTCTGATGCCGGTCATTCCTTGCACAGCACACTCTACTTATCTGCTGGGTTCAGTAATTCATTGCAGTGGCTGCGTAGAACTCATAGACCACACTCAACGATTATGGAGTTTATTAGGGAAACAACAGTTATAATTCAGGCTTAGGAACACTCAGGTTACAGTTCTTCTATCAGGACAGCCTCTTCGCAACTGTGCTTGCAGGCATGTCTCTCCCTGGCCCTAGGCCTCTCCGCAGAGAAACTCAGCTTTCTTTGTGTGCTGGAAAGTCAGTCACACCATCTCCTGCTGCCAGGACTATCCTACCACTGCTTCTCACTATCTTCAGGCTACAGCTTGCACTCTATCTCTCGGTTTCTTGCTTCCAGGAGCTTCTCAGTGCAGGATCCTGGATCCAAAGGATATATTCTCTGTTCCTGACTGTTCTTCCTTGGTGGTGGTAGGATCCTTTTCTTTGCTCTGGAATTAGCTCTATTGTAAGGCAAAATTGACCAGTCCCCTTGGTGTGCCACAACTGCCTTATCACATAGTCCTGCCTAATCACCTGGACTGGAGTTACAAGACCATGGCTAGAAAGGCCACTCAAATACAGTCAGTTGCAGCATAGTGATTTTTTGATTGAGAGGTTATTATCATTTATAAAATTTTTTTCTCTTTTTAAAGGCAAATGTCATTTTTTTTTTTTTCTGGCAGTCGTTTGTAAACCCAATATCCCCCCCCCAAAAAAAAAAAAAGTTTGAAGTGTTTCTATCCTTCTGCCTTAGGATTTGAATGGTAATAATCCATTTTGGTTTCATTTCCAGTAGAAATTCACTTTATCCTTTGCCTTAGTTTCCTAGGCTGCTATAACAAAATACCACAAAGTGAGTAGCTTTAAAAATCAGAAATTTATTTTCTCACAGTCTGAAGAAGGCTAGAAGTCCACAAGGAGGGCTCTCTTTCTCTCTCTCTCTGTCTAGTTACTAAATTATCTTTTAAGCTCCCTTCTTTCCTTGTTCTTCCGTCCTTGCACATGCCTGTGTGAGTATATGTGATAAAATGTAAATAGGTAATAAAAGCATAAATAAGAACCATGAAAATGGAAAGGATATGCAGCAAAGAGAAATTCTAATATAGTTTAGATCTAAGATTGTTAACCTATCTCAGCAAAACCTAGAAAGTGATGAATTGCATCAGAGGAGTTATTAGTGTTCCAAAGGTATCATATGGAACTTAGGGGACAGTGGAGATACTCTGATGTCTGATGTACCTCTGCTAGCTTTCCTAAGTAGAAATACCAAAGAAAATCAAACCCACTGCCATCGAGTCGATCCTGACTCATAATGACCCTATAGGGCAGAGTAGAACTGCCCCATAGAGTTTCCAAGGCTGTAATCTTTAGGGGAGCAGACTGCCACATCTTTCTCCCTAGGAATGACTGGTGGGTTCAATCGGTGACCTTTCAATTAGTAGCTGAGCGCTTAAACTGCTGTGCCACCAGGACTCTTTGAGTAGGAATAGCCTTCCTGTTTAATATGTTCTACTTACTGTGCTTCACGTGTTAATCTTGCCTGATATACAAGAAAGAATTTTATCATCATGTAACAGATTATGAGGTTGTTATTCAAAATTATTTAAAATTTTATAGATTTTGTCTCTCAAAATGACTGTGTAACAGGAATTTGTATCAAGAAGTTAAAAATGTTCTTATAAAGCTTCCAAACTAGGGGGAATGATAAAATTTGTTCCTTGGAAGTCTCCAGCGTTGTCTGATATAATGCCAGAAGATGAGCCCAGCAGGTTGGAAGGCATTCAAAATATGGTGGGGGAAGAGCTGTCTTCTCAAAGTAGAGTCCACTGTAATGACAAGGATGGAGTCAAACTTTCTGGACCTTCATTTGCTGATGTGGCACAACTCAAAAAGAGAAAAACAGCTGCAAATACCCATTAATAATCTGAACGTGCAATGTACGAAGTATGAAACTAGGAAAATTGAAATTCTTAAAAAAATAAAATGGAATGCATAGAGATCAATATCCTAGGCATTAGTGAGCTGAAATGGACTAGTACTGAGCATTCTGAATTGGACTACTGTGCCTGGAATAACAAATTGAAGAGGAATGGCATCATATTCATTGTCAAAAAGAACATTTCAAGATCTGTCTTGAAGTACCGTGCTGTCAGTGATAGGATAATATCCATATGCCTATAAGGAAAACCAGTTAACACGACTATTTTTCAAATTTATACACCAACTACTAATGCCAAAGATGAAGAAATTGAAGATTTTTACCAATTTACGAAATCTGAAATGGATCAAATGTGCAGTCAAGATGCATTGATAATTACTGGTGATTGTGATGAGAAAATTGGAAACAAAAGAAGGATCAATAGTTGGAAAATATGGCCTTGGTGATAGAAATAACTTTGGAGATCACAGGATAGAATTTTGCAAGACCAACAACCTCTTCATTGCAAATACCTTTTTCCAACAACGTAAATGGTGACTTACACATGGACCTCACCAAATGGAATGCACAGAAATCAAATCAACTATACCTGTGGAAAGAGATGATCGAGAAGCTCAGTATCATTAGAACAAGGCCAGGGGCTGACTGGAACAGACTATCAATTGCTCATTTGCAAGTTCAAGTTGAAGCTGAAGAAAATTAGGACAAGTCCATGAGAGCCAAAATACAACCTTGAGTATAATTGTCCCTGAATTTAGAGTTCATTTCAGGAGTCGATTTGGTGCATTGAACACTAAGGAACGAAGGCCACATAAGTTGTGGAATGACATCAAGGATATCATATATGAAAAAGTAAAAGGTCATTCAAAAGACAGGATAGAAAGAAAAGACCAAAATGGATGTCGGAAGAGACTCCGAAACTCGCTTTGAATGTAGAATAGCTAAAGCAAAAAGGAAGAAATGATGAAGTAAAAGAGCTGAATGAAAAATTTTAAAGGGCTGCTCAAGAAGGCAGAGTAAATTATTATAATGAAATGTGCAAAGACCTAGATTTACAAAGCCAAAATGGAAGAACACCTCAGCATTTCCCAAGCAAAAGAACTGAAGAAAAAATTCAAGCCTCAAGCTGCAGTATTGAAGGATTGTATGAGGAAAATACTGAAGGATGCAGGATACATCAAAAGAAGATGAAAGGAATACACAGTCACTGTAACAAAAAGAATTGGTTGACAGTCCACCATTTCAGGAGGTAGCATACGATCAAGAACCAGTGGTATTGAACGGTGAAGTCCAAGCTGCACTGAAGGTATTGGTGTAAAACAAGGCTCCAGGAATTGATGGAATACCAGTTGAGAAATGGGTATCAGCTGATGGTGCTGACTCGTCTATGCCAAGAAATTTGGAACACAGCTACCTGGCTGACCGGCTGAAAGAGATCCATATTTGTGCTCATTCCAAAGAAAGGTGATGCCACGGAAGGCTGAAATTATAGAACAATATTATTAATAACACACAAGTAAAGTTTTGCTGAAGATCATTCAAAAGCATTGGCAGCAGTGCATCAACAGGAAAATGCCAGATGTTCAAGCCGGATTTAGAAGAACACGTAGAACGAGGGATATCGTTGTGGATGTCAGATGGATCTTGGCACAACGCAGAGAATACCAGAAAGATGTTTACTTGTGTGTTATGGTGATTATGGAAAGGCAGTCAGTTGTGTGGATCATAAAAATTATGTATAACATTGTGAAGAATGGGAGTTCCAGAACACTAAATTGTGCTCATGCGGAACCTGTACGTAGACCAAGAGGCAGTTGTTCAGACAGCACAAGGGGAATACTTGGTTGTTTAAAGTCAGGAATGGTGTGTGTCATGGTTGTATCCTTTCATGTGTCTGTAGTCTCCTTTAATCTGGAATGTCATCTTCTCAGCCTCTTTTATGATTTATGGTTAACATTTTGGGAGAAAAAAAAAAAAAAAACCATTGCCATCGAGTCGATTCTGACTCATAGCAACCCTATAGAACAGAGTAGAACTGCCCCTTAAAGTTTCCATGGAGCACCTGGTGGGTTCAAACTGCCCACCTCTTGGTTAGCAGCTGTAGCACTTAACCACTATGCCACCAGGGTTTCCTTTGGAGAAAACAGTCCTTTTTTTCCCCGCCCCCCCCCTCTCTAAATACAGTGTTGCTCATCTGGGCTTTGTTTGATGTTTCTTCATGAATAGATTCAGGTTACACATCCATAGTAGGAATGGGTATTATCTAAGTGATATCGTGTCCTTGGAATATTCCATCCATAGGTACAAAATGTCCTTCTGCCTCTCATTAGTGGTAATTGTGATCATCTTAGGAAGGTGTTGATCGATTTTTCCACAGTATACTTTTTTCCCTTATACCTAATAATGCAATCTGTATTGACATACCGTTCCTCGTTAAAATTTCTCCCTACATTGAGCAAAATAATAGACTTAGAAAAATGTTTACTAAATTTTTTTTATTGTAAATTCATTTTCAAATTTTGGTTCTCTTGATTTTAGGGTCAGTAAACTTTTTTTTTTCAAGTAATTTTAGAATCCATAATAGCAGTTACTGCTATATATAAATGTATACCAATCTTGGTGTGTATTTTGATTATTGTTGTATGCTGTCAGGTCAATGCCGTAAATTTCAGTCTTGTATGGGCAGAATCTGAATAGAAAAGAAAACAGATGTGTGTTGATACCTGAAGCGTGAGATTATTTGAAGACAGTAACAGTATATAAAAAAAGGCACATTAGCAAGATTAAAGAAGGATAATTCAACGAGAGATCAATTTGTTAGAAAGAAGGAGGGAAGTTTATTTAAAGGCTTAGTGCACCATTGAGAAATGGTTGTATCGAAAATTAGTAGAAACTGGAAAAGGAATAACACATTTTGATGTTATTGTGGTGCAAAATCGAAATGTCAGAATTCAGATTGGGGAGAATTATTACGCAATGGAAGTGATTAGATTTAACACAGCCTATTTTCATTATAGTATTTAAAGCTCATGAGAAAAAAAATTTTTTTTTAATTTTTATTGTGCTTTAAGTAGTGAAAGTTTATAAACTCAGTCAGTCTCATACAAAAACTCACATACATCTTGCTATATACTCCTAGTCGATCTTCCTCTAATGAGACAACACACTCCTCCCCTCCACTCTCTATTTTCGTGTCCATTCGGCCAGCTTCTGACCCTCTGTGCCCTCTCATCTCTTCAGACAGGACCTGCCCACATAGTCTCATGTGTTTACTTGATCCAGGAAGCTCATTCTTCACCAGTATCATTTTCTGTCCCATAGTCTATCCAGTCCAATCCGTGTCTGAAGAACTGGCTTTGGGAATGGTTCCTTTCTTGAGCTAACAGAAGGTCTGGGAACCGTGGCCCCTGGGGTCCTTCAAATCTCATGAGAAAAATTTTAAACTACCTAAATAAATGAATTGTTACGAAATGATAGTACTCAGCCAAAGCACAGGGAAATACCACCTAGTAAACTGAGGGGAAGTCGGGGAATTTGTATTCTAATCCCAGTTTTGTCACTTATAAGGGGCATAATCGTAGCAAATAAGATGAAGGAGTTGCTGAGTTCCCTTGCCGTATCACCTTTTCTTGAGCTTTTGGTTTGTATGGTCTTCTCTAGCAGTGATCACTAATCTCTAAGAGCAAGAACTCAGAGATACACAGACGGGCTTTGTTTTGCTGGATATCAGATTTTTTTCCAAATTAACCTGAGAGCTGCAATGTACTATTTAGATTTAGATTTTGGTTGCAGTCACTTTACCTCAATTTTTACAACGTGGGAAATAAGAGATTTTTTTTTTTTTGGTCATTTTTCTTTATGTAATTTTTGGCAAATTTTACATCTTAAAAACCCCAAAACCAAACTCCTCATCGTCCAGTTGATTCCGACTTAAAGTGACCCTATAGGACAGAGTAGAACTGCACCATAAGGGTTTTTAAGGAGCAGGTGGTGGATTCGAACTGCCGACCTTTTGGTTAGCAGCCAAGCTCTTAACTACTGTGCTAACCAGGGCTCTTTTACTTCTAAGATCTGACTAATAGTAAGAATAATTATTTTTATCTGCTTTGGGTTTTTCTGGAGGAAGAGAGGACAAAATTAATTAATGTACATCTTATTTTATACCCCCAAAAGTGATTTCACTTTACAAAAGATAAATTCACGAGTTAAAATTTGTCTACTATTTTGCCCATACTTTTCAGTGATATTTCTGAAAGGGTAGTCTAGGATGTGTATAGTAGTTGTTGCTTCAGATGTTTTTCACATTCTTAACTAGGTTGATCATACAATTCCTCACTCAGACTTGAACGCATTTGAGCACGAAAGAGTGTGCTAATTAGCTAGGACACCTGGATAACAATCGTTAGCCGGGATGATGTTGAGCAAACTAACGATGTTTAAGTACCCAGCCTTAACCTTAATTGCAATATTGTGTATCTGGTTTATCTCTTATTTTAAATATGTGTGTGTATATATATATATATATATATATGCATAGTATATGTATGTAATATGTGTTTGAAACCATGGACTTTTTGAAAATTTAGAATAATTTATTATTTGGATTGGGTAATACATTTACATTGTTTACAAGTCACAGTGATATTAAAAGACTTATGTAAGTCTCATTCCCACCTCGCCCACTTCCTGCTCATATTCCCTTCTACTAACAATTTTTATTAGTTTCTCCTTTATTCTTCCAGTGTTTGTATAAACAAAAGTAAATATGTTCTTTTATTTTTCCATTTTTAAGGAAAATGTTGCTTACCATATAAACTGTTTTGCTCTTGTTTTTATTAAAAAATTTAAAATATATTCTAGTTATCTTTTATCAGTGAATAGGAATTTTCCATTTTTTCAAATAATTGAGCAAATGGAAAATTACATTCTGTTTTAGGCATAACATCATACCAAACCGGAGTTGATTCTGAGTCATAGTGACAGAACATTGTAAATCTTTTCGGAAGCAAACTGCCACATCTTCCGAGGCACCTCTGGGTGTATTCAAACTTCTAACCTTTCAGTTACTAGCTGAGTGCTTTACTGGTTGCACCACCCAGGGATTCCTAGACCAAATACTACTTGGAGCAAAATCTGAATCAGATAACATGTGGTTTTATTTTTTACAGAAAGATCATTCTTCCTTCTTTCTACATGGTTTTCCCTATTTTAAAGCCATACTATAATTTTGTACATGTTGCAGTTTCTGTTTGAAATGCTAATTATGTTACATCTCTTTGTTTGCCATAAATATTAATCATAAAAGTAAAGATACTTGAATATTACCTTGTTTATTTACAAAGTAATAAGTAAGGAGCAATTTTGCTCTTTTTAAACCCATAGGGTTTTCATTGGCTAATTTTTGGTCATAGATCACCAGGCCTTTCTTTCTGGTCTTCTTAGTCTGGAAGCTCTGCTGAAACCTCTTCACCGTGGGCGACCGTGCTGGTATTTGAAATATTGGTGGCATGATTTCCAGCATCATAGCTACATGCAAGCTACCACAATATGACAGACTGACAGATGGGTGGTGGAAATTACTAACAGCTGGCTGAATATCCTGTTCTAACTTTGTTTCGCCCTAAAGTGTTACCTAATGTTTCAAGTTTGATTCTCACATTTCATTTAGTAAATGTGTTTGCCTCTTTATTCAATAAAAAGTTGTGTCTACTTTATCGCTTTGTATTCTGTTTTCCACTGTTATAATTAATGTGTTTCTCTAGTAGGATTTTTCAGGTTTTTCCTATGGTTTGAAAGTGGCTGTATTATCTAGGCTATGTGAGTTCCTCTGCCCTCCCACTTACTCCCCACCCCCCGGCTGTTTTCCGTTTCCCGAACTCACTTACCTATTCTTGCAATCGTCTGTTTTACATGGTGCCCTCTCTTTCCAAGTTTGCAGTACATCTTACCTCCTCCATTGACTTGGTTGCTTATTTCATTACGAAAATAGCAGCAGTCAGATGAGCACTATCTCATGTATCAGTGTACTTGCCTCTGTACCCAAAAGCTCAGCTAACTCTGATGTTACAGCATATAAACTGTTCCTTTTTTGGCGAAGGCCGTCTCCTCCACTTGTGCATTGAATCCCATCCCTCCAAAGTTCTTTGCTCCTGTGATTGCCCTTTTCTCTTTCCCATCAAATTTTTTTTTCTCTGTTGGATCCTACTCAATAGCATAAAAATGTGCTGAATATTTCTCAACTTAAAAAGAAGAAAGGAAAAGTGTGACTGAACATTCAACTTCAGTAATGTCCCTTTTCTCTACTGGCAAAAGAGCCATGTGTTCTTTTTTCCTGAACCCATTTCATTTAGTCTTTTATCCCCCTCATTGCACTGAAATTACTCTTGTCAAGTTTAATAATTTCTTCTCTGTTGCTGATTCCAGTGGTCAGTGCTCAGGCCCATCCCAATGTTACTTCTTAGTATCACTTGATATTTGATCAGTTTTTCGTTCTTAGAACCTTCTTTTCACTGGGCTTCTAGAACATTACAGTGTCCTGGTTTCTCATTTGTTTTGTGACTTTGTCCTCTCATTGTCCTCTGCTACAGCTAGATCTTTCTTCATTTTTAAGCTCTTAAACTTTGGAATGCTGGAGGTTCAGCCTCTAACCTTTTTTGTATCTACTGTTTGAACTCCTTAGTTGGTTTCAGCCAGTTCCTTGTCTGATGATGCCCAAATTAATATTCGTATTCCTGACCTTTCCTCTAATCTCCAAGCTTGTGTGTCCAGCTGCCAAAATAGCATCTACGGTTGGAAGGTGATTAGACACATCAGACAGAACATTTCCAAAATATAACCAGTTTGTTGTATATAAAAACTGTTTGTTATATATAAAATTCTGTAGGCGACTCCTTGGAATATATCCTAGAGAAATAAGAGCCTTTACACAAACATATGTTTGCACACCCATGTTCATTGCAGCACTGTTTACAATAACAAAAAGATGTAGGCAACCAAGACGCCCATCAACGGATGAGTGGATAAATAAATTATGGTATGTTCATAGAATGGAATACTATGCATCTATAAAGAACAGTGATGAATCCGTGAAACATTTCATAACGTTGAGGAATCTGGAAGGCATTATGCTGAGTGAAATTAGTCGGTTGCAAAAGGACAAATGTTGTATGAGACCACTATTATAAGAACTTGAGAAATAGTTTAAACAGAGAAGAAAATGTTCTTTGATGGTTACGAGAGTGGGGAGGGAGGAACAGAGGGAGAAGGTTTGCACTAATTGGATAGCAGATAAGAACTATTTTAGGTGAAGGGAAAGACAGCACACAATACAGGAGAGGTTAGCACAACTTGACTGAACCGAAAGCAAAGAAGTTTCCTGAATAAAGTAATGCTTCAAAGTCCAGTGTAGCAGGGGCGGGGGTTTGGGGACCATGGTTTCAGGGGACATCTAAGTCAGTTGGCGTAATGAAATCTGTTAAGAAAACATTCTGCATCTCACTTTGGAGAGTGGTGCCTGGGGTCTTAAACGCTAGTAAGCGGCCACCTAAGATGCATCAGCTGGCCTCAACTCACCTGGAGCAAAGGAGAATGAAAAACCCCCAAAACACAAGGTAATTATGAGCCCAAGAGACAGAAAGGGCCACATAAACCAGAGGCTACATTAGCCTGAGACCAGAAGAACCAGATGGTGCCTGACTACAACCAATGACTGCCCTGACAGGGAACACAACAGAGAACCCCTAAGGGAGCAGGAGAGCAGTGGGATGCAGACCCCAAATTCTCGTAAGAAGACCAGACTTAATGGTCTGACTCAGACTAGAAGGATCCCAGAGGTTATTGTCCCCAGACCTTCTGTTAGCCCAAGACAGGAACCATACCCAAAGCTAAAACTTCAGACAGGGATTAGACTGGACTATGGGATAGACAATGATACTGGTGAAGAGTGAGCTTCTTGGATCAGGTAGACACATGAGACTATGTGGGCAGCTCCTGTCTGGAGGAGAGATGAAAGGGCCGAGGGGGTCAGAAGCTGGCTGAATGGACATGAAAAGAGCGAGTGGAGGGAAGGAGTGTGCTGTCTCATTAGCAGGAGAGCAACTAGGAATATATAGCAAGGTGTATATAAATTTTTATATGAGAGACTAACTTGTAAACTTTCACTTAAAGCACAATAAAAATTAAAAAAAAAAAATCTGTAGGTGAGAGTTTACACTTTTGAATGGGAGAATGCCAGAAACATAAGAGTATTAGTTATTCTGTATGATAATATGTTGCATTTGGTAGGTGTTAAGATTTATACTTTTAATACTAATTCTCTGGCTTTTTAGTTTCTTTTTAAAAATTTGTCTTGTACTTTTTTTTATTTGAAACATCTCTTTTATTTGTGATTTTAAAAGTGATATGAGAATATTGCAAAAATTTTAAAAATACAGAGAATTAGGAAGAAAATTCACTACTCTCTGGGTGCTTAGTGATAACCAATAAATGTTAGTGTAAGATCCACGAACAAGCACATAAAAATGTTGAAAGCCAAAGACAAGGAGAAAACCTTGAAAGCTGCAAGAGAAAAATGACTTGTACTTACAAGAGAACCCCAATAAAATTAACGGTTAACCTCTCATAAGAAACAGGCTAGAAGGCAGTGGGATAACATACTCAAATGCTCAAAACACCATCAACCAGCAGCCTGATATCTAACAAAGCTGTCTTTCAAAATAAAGGCAAAATAAAGACATTACCAGATAAATAAAACTGAGATAATTTGTTGCTAGCAAACTCATAAGAAACAGTAATGGAAGTTCTTCATGTGAAAGCATGTAACCCCAGACACTAATTAGAAGCCACACATGCACAAAAAAACAAAGAGCACGAGACAAGTTAATTGTGTAATTATAAAAGGCAGTGTAAATGTATACTGCTTTTTTTTTTCTTAATCGATTTGAAAATGGATTCATGTATTCAGTTGTGTAAATGAATATATAATTCATTTTTGGTCCTGTGACATTTAGAAGTGCAATAATATGTGCTAATAACAACACAGAGAAGGTGGATGGGAGCAAAGCTGTATTGGACTATGGAAAGGACTCCATATAGTAACTTAAACCCACAAGAACAAATGAAGAGACCAGAAATGATAAGTAAGGAGGTTAATTATATTGTTTGCTTTGTAACATTTGTTTATGTAATATATGTAACAGTAGTACTACAAATAGAGGGAAAAGTGAATAGAGCTATATAGGAGGAACATTTCTATATCTCACTTGAATTCAGTTAGTATAAACCTGAAGCTGATTCTGATAAATTCAGATGTATATGGAAAGCCCTTGGTGCCCTGGTGGTGCATGGTTAAGTGTTTGGCTGCTAACCAAAAAGTCAGCAGTTCAAATCCACCATCCACTCCTTGAATACCAATAGGGCAGTTCTACCCTGTCCTGTAGTTGAAATCGACTTGACAGCAATGGGTATATCAATAATAACATTAAATGCAAATGGATTAACAATTTAATCAAAAGGCAGAGATTATCAGACTGCATTTAAAAAAAGAAAAGATCTATACGTTGCCTACAGGTTCAAAGATACAAATAGTTGGAGACTAAAAGAATGAAAAATGATGATCTCATGCAAATAGCAACCACAAAAGAAAGAAAAAAAAGCTAAAGTGGTTCTCTGGGGCTGCCATGGTTCTCTTGAGGTTCCATCTTTTGTGTTATTTATTTCCACATTTAAATCATCCCTGCCTCCTTTATAAATATTTCTAGGAGTACTTTTTTTTTTTAATGAGCTTTGCTAGCCAATTTCTGATTCCTTTTAAATTAGTTACCCTTGTACTAATTTAATGTACCCTGGTGGCACAGTGGTTAAGCGCTTGGCTAGTAACCAGAAGTCTGCAGCTTGAACCCAACAGCTGCTCTGCAGGAGAAAGATGTGGCAGTCTGTTTCTGCTAAGATGGAAACCCTATGGGGGCAGTTCTGCCCTGTCCTGTAGGGTCGCCATGAGTTGGAATCTATTTAGAGGCAGTAAGTTTTGGGTACTCTTTGGACTCTCTTTAGTTTATCATTTAAAATAATAAAAGAAAGAAAAACTTACAAGAACCTAACTAATGACAATGCTAATGAAATATTTTTTCCCTTATTTATTTCATGATATTCAGATAAAAGCGTCTTAAGATCACGGTAGTTTTTCTTCAATTACAGTGTGCACGGCTCATTTATATTCACTAGTTTACAAACCCATTCCTGTTCTCTCATCTCCTATGTGAGGTTCTATTTTTTTTTTTATCTCTGATTTTATTACCTTGTAGTTTTCCCCTTCAAATTTTGATTTTGATAGACCATTTCTCTGATGTTTTTCTTAATCTCTTAAAAGTTGAATGATTCATTTGAAAAATCCATTGGATGTACTTCATTCCACTTTGTGTATTACTGAACATACGAAAGAAGATGGGTTTGAGAAACCTGTTCCATCTTTACTTTTAATTCATGCCATTTCTGTCATTTGTTTTTTAGTTTCTTTATCCATAAAATAGTAGTAGCCAGCCACAAACGGGAGTTGTGAAAATTGTAAATCATTTTGATAAAGATGTGTTATCTTAAATGTACCTTTTGATTTTTTTTTAGTCTTAGAAAGTTAGTGCTGGGTACTACAGGAAAAAATATGAAAATAATTTACATTATAACCTAAACTAATTGTTGCCTGGATGTGAAATAAAGTACTTTAATATCAAAAGGGAGTTCTGTATACAATTATATTATTATTGTTATTGATTTCAACTCATATTGATCCCATGTGACAGCGTAGAACTGCCCCATAGGGTTTTCTAAGGGTCGATATGAGTTGGAATTGACTTGATGGCTACTAACAAGGCATTTGCTGTATATTAAAATGCTAATTTGTAGTAGTCAGTATTTTTAATACCTAAAAATTAGTTGAAAAAGAGCACAGAGGATAATGAAACAAGATTCATATTTACGTCTTTCAATTCCCTGATGTATTTGCTACCCCCCGTTTTTTTTTAAAGGAATTTGTCATTAAAGTTGAAGTCCCAGTATGTATAAGAAACAATATATATTTTATACATTTTTATAATTTACAAAAATTGTATTACTCTATGCACATCTTATTCCAACTTCCTTTTTTTACTCAATATACATAGTTTTTTTTATTCCGAATATCTTAAAAATTTCAGGTTTCCATTTTTTAAAAAATCATTTATTTTTAAAATTATAAGAGATATTTAGATGTGTATATTAGGAAAGCTGAAATTAGCTGCATTCTGGAAAAAAAAAAAAAGTTCCTGAGATTTCCTTTCAACAATACTTTTGAAACATAGATAAAATTACTTCCTGTCTCTCAGTTTCCTGAATCCATGGCAACCTTGTTTTACACACTGACTGTAGAGGAACCAATGGGAAGAGTGGTGTTTCCTGAGCAAACTGTGACTTAAAAAAAAGTGGGGAGGGGTGGAAATCAACAGTGCCACAGAAAGAAGTGGGGCTTAGAAATGTCGCTTAGCAGATTTAAAAAGAAATTTTGTGCTTAAATCAGCGGAGTGATAATACGATGACTTTCCTGTTGTTGGTAAGATTATTTAAATACGAACTTTTAGCTGAAATAAAAAACAATTTGGTTTTGGTAAAAAATGGTAATTTAAAGAAAGCTTACTTTGTTGTATAATGAATTTGTAGTGTCACCAATTGTAATGTTATTTAATTGATATTTGTCTTTAATCTGTGTTGGTAAAGACATATCCAGACTTTCATCCCTACATCATCATTTGTCATTTTGTTACAGTTGTAATATTTTAAGTTAACTCAGCATACATTTTATTTTATAGTTCATTAAATTTGAATTACCATTTTGTCAAACACTGAGTTAACAGGTATTAATAATCCTAGAACATATGCCAACCCTCATTTTTTGTTATCAGTATAATATGATTTATGATATTTAGTATTCTTGATAATAAAAACAAAATAGAATACAGAAAATCTGTTATTATAAACTTTCAACCTAAGAACTTTCTGATGATTTACAGTTTTACCTTCTCTTTTTATAGCCAATTCTGATATGAACAGAAAAACCAAGAACAGGGCTATGTGTGGATTACAGTTTTCTCTGCCTTGTCTACGACTGTTTCTACTTGTTACCTGTTATCTTGTGTTACTGTTCCATAAAGAGATACTTGGATGTTCGTCTGTGTGCCAGCTCTGCACTGGGAGACAAATTAACTGCCGTAATTTAGGCCTTTCAAGTGTTCCCAAGAATTTTCCTGAAAGTACAGTTTTTCTATATCTGACTGGAAATAATATATCACATATAAGCAAAAGTGAATTTACAGGACTTTATTCTCTTGTAGCCTTGTATTTGGATAATTCTGGTATTGTGTATGTATACCCAAAAGCCTTTGTTGAATTGAAACATCTATATTTCTTATATCTAAATGATAATTTTATAAAACGCTTGGATCCTGGAATGTTTGAGGGCCTTTCAAACCTTCGTAATTTATATTTACAGTCTAATCAAGTATCTTTCGTTCCAAGAGGAGTATTTAATGATCTCGTTTCAGTTCAGTACTTAAATCTACAAAGGAATCGCCTCACCGTCCTTGGGAGTGGTACCTTTGTTGGTATGATTGCTCTTCGAATACTTGATTTATCAAACAATGAAATTTTGAGGATATCAGACTCAGGCTTTCAACATCTTGAGAACCTTGATTGTTTGTCTCTAGAAGGTAATAACTTAACAAAAGTACCATCTAATGCTTTTAGAGTACTTAGGAGTCTTAAAAGACTTTCTTTGTCTCATAACCATATTGAAGCAATACAGCCGTTTGCATTTAAAGGACTTGTCAACTTGGAGTATCTACTCCTGAAAAATGCAAGAATTAAAAATGTTACCAGGCATGGGTTTAGTGGAATTAATAATCTTAAACATTTAATCTTAAGTCATAATGGTTTACAAAATTTAAATTCTGACACATTTAGTTTGTTAAAGAACTTGATACACCTTCAGCTAGATAGAAACAGAATAATCAACATCGATAATGATACATTTGAAAACATGGGAGCCTCTTTGAAGATCCTTAACTTGTCATTTAATAATCTTACAGATTTACACCCTAAGGTTCTTATGCCATTGTCTTCATTGACTCATCTTCAGGCAAATTCTAATCCTTGGGAATGTAACTGCAAACTCTTGGGCCTTCGAGACTGGCTAGTGTCTTCAGCCATTACTCTAAACATCTATTGTCAGAATCCCCCATCTATGCGTGGCAGAGCATTGCATTATATTAAGTGGACTGATTTTACAAATTGTGCTACATCTTCAACAAATGTATCCAGAACTTGGGCTGTAAAATCTCTTCATATTCATCACAAGACCACTGCATTAATGATGGCCTGGCATAAAGTAACCACAAATGGGAAACATTTGGAAAATACTGAGACTGAGAGCATTACTTCTTGGGAACAAATTCATACTTCACCTGCCAGTAGATTTTTTCAAGAGAATACCTTTGGTAATCCGTTAGAAACTACTGCAGCATTACCTGTGCAAAAACAGCTTAATTCTTCTGTTAACTTGAACTTGGAAAAAAACAGTGCTCTATCAAGTGATGCTGCACCGGTATCAGGAAAAACATCTCTAATTTGTACACAAGAAGTTGAAAAGTTGAATGAGGCTTTTGACATCTTGCTAGCCTTTTTCGTCTTAGCTTGTGTTTTTATCATTTTTCTGATCTACAAGATTGTTCAGTTTAAGCAAAAATTAAAAGCACCGGAAAACTCAGGGGAAAGTAGGCTTGAATACTACAGCTTTTATCAGTCAGCGAGCTATAATGTAGCAGCTTCAGTTTGTAACGCTTCCCCAAACTCTTTAGAAAGTCCTGGTTTGGAGCAAACTCAACTTCATAAACAAATTGTTCCAGAAAGCGAGGCACAGGTCGTTATCTTTGAACATTCTGCATTATAATTCAGCTAAACGTTGGCCATAAGGAAACTTCAGTGCTATGGGTATAAACAAAATGGGAGCCTCCTTAGAGAAGTAAACACTTTATTTGTAAATATAGTGAATTATATGATATCATTATTAAAATATATGTTTTTAATAATTTGCGAATAGTGTACTCATTCAGCAAATATTTTCTTTGGCAAGCACTGCATTAAGTAATAATAGTGGCTAACACTTCTGTGTAAGCAAGCACTATACTAAACACTTCAAGTATCACATTTAATTTTTTAACAGGCTTGTAAGGTAGTACTGTCTACATTTTGTAGGGAAGGAAGTCTCGGAAGATAGAGAATGAGTAACTGTATCAAATTCTCAGGCATGTGACCCTTTCAAGTCCATCTGTCTCCAGATGCCATGCTGTACTGCTGCTTAGGTGTTGGGGTCTGGGTGGGGACAAGGTAATGAGTTCCATTTTAGATCTACTGAATTTGAGGTTCCTTAGCATCTCTAAGTGGAAATGACTGATAGGCAGAAATTCAGGAGAGAGGTCTGTCCTGGTCAAGGTCAGTAATTCTTCAACTTTCTTCTGCCCAAAATACCAGAAGTAGATGATGCGCTCACAACAGGAACAACAACCACTTGAGCAGTGATTTTGGGAGATGGTAACTGGGGAAGAACTTGTGGTAGAAGCTGAACGACCCCCAGGAGATGTGAATAGCCTCAGTGGAGAATCTTATGTTAGTAAAATTGGTAATAATAGAGGGGAATTGAAGCTGTAGAAGTGATGTAATGTTTTCCTGAATAGTATAGATTTTTTACTTGTATAGCATTCTTCAGAGTGTTAGGTGTATAGTAAGTGCCTAGGCTTGTTGATCCATTAATACTGACCTGAACCATAGGTATATATTAACGATTTCTTTGTAAACATTATTATCTTTTGTCTTTGTGTCTGCCCTCCTTATTCCCCGAAACTTGTATTAGTAAAAGTTATTACTATCCATATAAAATTAGCTTGAAACAATCTGGGAGTGTTTAAAACCAAGTAGTAATAATCCAGTTTGTATTATGAAACAAAAGCTTTTAAGAAGGTGTTAGGTTGTCTATTGTACCGTAAGACTTGGTTATCAAGCTCAGAACCGCCTGGAAGCCACCAGTTGCTTCCCTCTCACCCCCCAGAGTACTTGATTTAGTGGATATGGGGTTGGGCCTGAGATTTGGCAATTCTAATAAGTTTACTGCTGATGCTGCTGGAAATGATGCTTTCACACTTGGAAAACTACTACCTTAAGGTATTAGAGGGAAAAACTGAAAGGGGCTGAGGAGTGGTTTTGAGACATCCTCAGAGACTGCAAAGAGAAATTAAAGCCTCCCATACAAAAGTTTTAACACAACGCTCTACCTTTCTCCACCTGGCTTTAAGTTGTGCCCCTTGCCTAAGTCACAATTAGCAGAAAACGTGAGTATCTTTTAAATAAATCTATTTCAACTTAAAGTACTCATTTTATTATAGAAGAGGTTGTGCTGTGTGCTTTACCTCAAAGGGCATTTGTAATAATTTCTTTTCCTTGTTCTGTTACCCCCACTACCCACAACTCCAATTAAGTTTTTTCTTTAATTACCAGAAGTGTGTGTTCATTGAAAAAATTGAAACAATAAAGAAATATATGAGGTAAATGAACACGCCTCTACGTCCCCATTCCTCACCAGCTAAACCACTTCCTATTAAAGATGTTTTGTAGCAGCATAGCTGACTATTGGAAGTTCGGAAAAACCCATATAGCAAAGTATTGATCCTAAAACAGAATTCCACCCGAATTCAAAGGCAATTTAGAAATTCAACAATGTTTTCTGTGTTTATATAGAACTTCTAATTGATTTAGGCTTAACTAGAAAACTTCAGTCTTATTATATGGAGCTAAAGGAGCAGTGGTGGCACAGTGGTTAAGTGCTCAGCTGTGGTTTGAACCCACCAGCCACTCAGCGAAAGAAAGATGTGGCAGCCTGCTTCAATAAAGATGGCAGCCTTGGAAACCCGACGGGAAGTTCTATTCTGTCCTGTAGGATTGCTGTGAGTAAGAACTGACTCAATGACAGTGGGTTTGGTTTTATACATGGAGCCATAGTTGTAATATTAAGTGCTCATTTAAGTTTCTGTCAACAGCCACCCTTTTTCAAAATGTTAGCCAGCTTACATTTCACTTTTATTTGATATTTGAAAGTTTATTTAGGATAAAATCTATCTGAAATAATGTGTACATAGTAATTTTCTGCTGTAATTTCTGTATTATTTCACATTTTGGACAATTCTGCCTTGAACAGAACAGCAAAGTTAAAACCAAGTAGCATTTTGGATTAATATAGTTAAAGCAGCTTACTCTTCTGAAGAGTTTTGTGTTTCCCTAGCATTTACTAAAAGTTCTTCATTAGTGCACTCAAGGATAGATAGGCTCCAACTGAAATGGTTGTGTTTCAGAAGGATGTTTTTAGATACAGAGTCTATTTCTTTTTTTTTTTTTATTGGGCTTTAGGTACAGCTCGTTAATTTCTCATACAGAAATTTATACACATATTGTTACATGACACTGGTTGCAATCTCTATAATGTGAGCGCACACTCCCGCTTTCCACCCCATGTTTCCCATGTCCATTCAGCCGGCTTCTCTCCCTTTCTGCCCTCTCAGCCTGCCTCCAGGCAGCAGCTGCCCATTTAGTGTACCCAGCTGAACTAAGAAACACACTATTCACGAGTATTATTTTCTCTATTATACTCTAGTCTAATCTTTGAAGAGATGCCTTCGGGAATGGTTTTAGTTCTGGGTGAACGCAGAGTCTGGAGGCCATGTCTTCTGTGGTTCCTCTAGTCTCAGTCAGACCATTAAGTCTGGTCTTTTTACTAGAATTTGAGGTCTGCACCCCACTTTTCTCCTGCTCCATCAGGGATTCTCTGCTGTGTGTTCCCTGTCAGGGTGGTCATTGATGGTAGCCGGGCACCATCTAGTACTTCTGGTATCAGGCTGATGAAGTCTCTGGTTTATGTGGCGCTTTTTGTCTCTTGGGCTCGTATTTTCCTCGTGTCCTTGGTGTTCATTCTTGTTTGCAGCAAGTAGGTTGGGACCAATTGATGCATCTCAGGTGGCTGCTTGCAAACTTTTAAGATCACAGGCGGCACTTACCAAGTGGGATGGAGAACATTTTCTTAATAAACTTTGTTATGCCAGTTGACCTAGATGTCCCCTGAACCATGGTCCCCAGACCACTGCCCCTGCTGCTCTCTCCGTCAGAGTGCTTGGTTGTGTTCAGAAAATTTCTTAGCTTTTGGTTTAGTCTAGTTGTGCTGACTTCCCATGTATTGTGTGTTGTCTTCCCCTTCACCTGAGATAATTGCTGTCTACTGCCTAGTTAGTGAATATCCGTTTCCCTCTCTCCCCACCCTGCTAACCATCAAAGAATGTTTTCTGTGTTTCAGCCTTTTCTTTAGTTCTTATAATAGTGGTCTCATACAATGTTTGTCCTTTTGTGACTAATTTAACTCAGCATAGTGCCTTTCAGATTTATCCACGTTGTGAGATGTTACACAGATTCATTGTTGTTCTTTATCGTTGCGTAGTATTATGTGAATATACCATAATTTGTTTATTCATTCAGCTGTTGTTGGGCATCTACGTTGTTTGAATTTGTTTGCTATTGTAAACGGTGCTGCAGAGAACATGGGTGTGCATATATCTATTTGTGTGATGGCTCTTATTTCTCTAGGATATATTCTAAGGAGTGGGATTGCTGGATTGTATGGTAGTTCTATTTCTAGCTTTTTAAGGAAGCACCAAATCTATTGCCAAGTGCTTGTACCATTTTACATTCCTACCAGCCATACATAAGTGTTGCAGTCTCCACAAGCTCTCCAACGTTTATTATTTGTGTTTTTTGGATTAGTGCCAGCCTTGTTGGTGTGAGATGGTATCTCACTGTAGTTTTGATTTGCATTTCTCTGATGGCTAATGATTGTAAACATTTCCTCATGTATCTGTTAGCCACCTGAATGTCTTCTTCTGTGAAGTGTCTGTTCAAATCCTTTGCCCATTTTTTTTAATTGAATTATTTGTCTTTTTGTTGTTGAAGTTTTGCAGTATCTTATAGATTTTAGAGATTAGACCCTGATAAGATATGTCATAGCTAAAAATTTTTTCTGAGTCTGTAGGTTATCTTTTTACTCTTTTGGTGAAGTCTTTTGATGAGCGTATGTTTTTTATTTTTAGGAGCTCCCAGTTATCTATTTTCTCTTCTTGTGTTTGTGCATTGTTACTTATGTTTTACATTCTGTTTATGCCATGTATTAGGGCTCCTAGCATTGTTCCTGTTTTTTCTTCCATGATCTTTATCGTTTTAGATTTTATATTTAGGTCTTTGATCCATTTTGAGTTAGTTTTTGTACATCGTGTGAGGTATGGGTCTTGTTCCATTTTTTTGCAGGTGGATATCCAGTTATGCCAGCACCATTTGTTAAAGAGACTGTCTTTTCTGCAATTAATGGACTTTGGGCCTTTGTCGAACATCAACTGCTCGTAGGTGGATGAGTCTACATCTGGATTCGCACTTCTCTTCCGTTGGTCTGTGTATCTATTGTACCAGTACAAAGCTGTTTTGACTACTGTGGCGGTATAATAGCTTCTAAAATCAGGTAGTGTGGAACCTCCCATCTTGTTCTTCTTCAGTAATGCTTTGCTTATTGGGGCCTCTTCCCTTTCTGTATGAAGTTGGTGATTTGTTTCTCCATCTCATTAAAAAATGCTGTTGGAATTTGGATTGGGATTGCATTGTATCTATAGATCACTTTTGGTAGAGTAGACGTTTTCACGATGTTGAGTCTTCCTATCTGTGAGCAAAGTATGTTTTTCCACTTATGTAGGTCTCTTTTGGTTTCTTGCAGTAGGGTCTTGTAGTTTTGTTTGTATAGGTCTTTTACGTCTCTAGTTAGATTTATTCCTAAGTATTTTATCTTCTTTATCATTGATTTGATGATTTCCTCTTCGAAGTTCTCTTTGTTGGTGTAGAAGAATACACCAACAAAGTATTCTTTGTATGTATGTATGTTTATCTTGTATCCTGATACTCTGCTGAACTCTTCTGTTAGTTCCAGTAGTTTTCTTGTGGATTCTTCAGGATTTTCTGTGTATAAGATCGTGTCATCTGCAAATAGAGATACTTTTACTTCTTCCTTACCAATTTGGATGCCATTGATTTCTTTTTCTAGCCTAATAGCTCTGGCTAGGACCTCCAGCACAATGTTGAATAAGAGTGGTGATAAAGGACATCCTTGTCTGGTTCCCGTTTATGTTTTATGTGAAAGTTTACAGTGTACATTCATTTCTCGTTCAAAAGTTTATACACAAGTTGTTTTGTGACACTGGTTGCAATTCCCACGTTGTGTCAGCACTCTCCCCCTATCCCTTTATACCCTGAGTTCCCCCATGTCCATTTGTCTGGGTTTCCTGTCCCTTCCTGCCTTCTCATCTTTGCTTTTGGGTAGGTGTTGTCCATTAGGTCTCCTATACTTGATTGTACTGAGAAGTATGTTCCTCACATGTATTGTTTTTTTTAGTAGGCCTGTCTAATCTTTGACTGAAAGGTGGACTTCGGGACTGGTTTCAGTTTTGAGTCAGCAGGGTGTCCCGGGGCCACAGTGTCAAAGGTCCCTCCAGTCTCTGTCAGACCAGTAAGTCTGGCCTTTTTTTGTGAATTTGAATTTTGCTCTATGTTTTTCTCCCACTCTGTCTGGAATCCTCTGTTGTAGCCCTGTCAGAGCAGTTGGTGGTGGTAGCACCATCTATTTCTTCTGGGCTCAGGCTGATGGAGGCAATGGGTCATGTGGTTTAGATTAATAAACCACATGACCCATTGCCTTTAGACTGGTATTTTCCTGGCATCTTTGATTTTCTTCATTCTTTTTTGCTCCAGATGTGATGGAACCATTAAATGTATTTTAGATGACTGCTCACAAGCTTTTAAGACCCCAGGCTCTACTCACCAAAGTAGAAGGTAGAACATTTTCTTCAAGAACTATGATGTTCTCCTTTTGACTAAGAGGAAGAATTGGTTTTGTGGAACAAAACAGAAGGCTCTGTGTTTACATATTAGACTTTATTTGTATCCATCTCCCACTTAATAGTATCTTAATTTATTTTTCTTCTGAGAAGACCCTTTTCATTTCTCATTAAATTTATATTTGTCTTTTTTGTTATTGGACTTATCACTTCTAAACGAGTGAGGAGGGATGTGTAGCGGTGTTCTCAAATTGTTTATTAACTAGTTTCATGGTTATGGAAACAATAACAACAAACAAGGTGGTGGGCCCAATTTTTGTCTATACCATTATTGTACTGTCTTAAGCATAGTTTTTTTTTTTTTTTTTAAATATATTCTCTACCACTTGTCTTCTACCCTCTACACTTTGCTGAAGTTGGTAGGCTCTTGTAGCTACACACTTATAATGTAGGAAGACCAGTGAATTAACATAGAATCATTTTGGTGAAAGCAGCATAAATGAGATGAATTTTAGTATGCCTGCTGCTGGCCCAGATGAATCTCCTTTCATTGCTTCCAATGTTTTGAGGCATCACATTATGTAGTAAACCAAACCAAACCGGTTGCCGTCGAGTCGATTCCAATTCATAGTGACCCTGTAGGACAGTAGAACTGCCCTGTAGAGTTTCCAGAGAGAGGCTGGTGGATTCGAACTCCCAACCTTTTGGTTAGCAGCTGTAGTAGCACTTAACCACTACGCCACCAGGGTTTCCATGTGATACAGTAGAGGACACTATATTTTAGTAGGAAGTAGTTTTCTGAGACTGAATAGTGTGGACATTATATATATGTTGTCTTCCTTGTTTCTTTTGTCTGCATTTCTTCCTGTGTGTCTTGGGTTTTCAGTACATAAACGTCACCCTGTTCTTAGTTTGGGTCTTTGACTTCGGAAAACCTTCTTACTTTTTGCCAGATACCTTCTGCGAAATTCCTTTTTCTAGCCTTAATACATACATCTGCATTTTCTTTGAGGTTCTGAGGAGCAAAACTTTTATATTCTAGTGAAGTTTTCTCTTGATTTGATATTCAAAACCCCTTATCCTCCTCAAATCTACTTATTGGCTATGCAAGCCTCCTTGTACATTGTCTTCTAGAATTAAACTATTCACAAATTGCAAGTACAGCTAGCTAGATGAATTCAAGGAGGAGGACATCAGGCAGATAAAAAGCCCCTGAGATGAAAGCCCTGAGCCTGGAAAGTGTCGAGAAGGCTGGTGTAGCTGGAGAGTAGTGAATGTGGTGAAAAGGGCGTTATATGAGGTCTAAGAAGTAGGCAGGAATCAGGTAAAGATGGGCTGAGTAAACTATGATTAGGTGTTTGGATTTTTAAGTGTAATGGAAAGCTATTGAAAGGTATAACTCTTGCTCTCTCAAGCAAGAGAAAGATGTGATCAAAGAGTATTGTGGCCTGTTCTTGGAGAATGGATTAGAGGAAGCCAAGAATAGAAACGTCTTCATTTGCAAAGTTATGCAGTAATTCAAGCCAGAGAGGGAGTTGACTTATGTAGCACAGTGTCTTAGTCATCTAGTGCTGCCATAACAGAAATACCACAAGTGGATGGCTTTAACAAAGAGAAATTTATTTCCTCCCAATAAAGTAGGATAACAGGCCAAATTCAGGGTGCTGGCTCCAGGGGAAGGCTTTCTTTCTCGTTAGGCTCTGGAGGAAGGTCCTTGTCCTCAATTTTCCCATGGTCAAGGAGCTTCTCAGGCCCAGGGACCCCGGGCACAAAGGACGCGCTCTGCTTCCAGTGCTGCCTTCTTGGTGGTATGAGGCCCCCCTGTCTCTCTGCTCACTTCTGTCTTTTATATCTCAAGAAATTGCCTCAAGACACAATCCACTCGTGTAGATTGAGTCCTGCCTCACTAACACAACTGCCAGCTATCCTCCCTCATTAGCATCATAGAGGCAGGATTTACAACATATAGGAAAATCGCACAATGCCCAGAATCATGGCCCAGCCAAATTGATACATGCATTTTTGGGGTGACATAATTCAATCCATGACACACAGTGTTTGTACTGAGAACATGGAGAAGTAGAAACAAAGAAAATTTTCAGAGATAACTGTGACAGGATTTGGTGATGAATTGGATGCCAGAAGGGTGAATGAGAAGAGAGGCCAAGACTGAATCCCAGGTTCCTGCCTTATGTCATTGGTTATGTGGACATGATCTTTTTTTATCAGATAAAGAAATCTAGAAAAGAGCTTGGTTTTTATATTCTGTTTTGTTTTGTTTCTTGTCTCATTGTTTTTGTTGGGGAGGCACTCATAAGTTTGATGTTGGATATATTAAGTTTGAGGTGTTTGTGAGACTGTCAAGAGTGAGAGAGAAGTATACAGGCGTCCTTAGGGTTCTGGAGCTCAGAGAGAGGTCGTTGTGTGTGTGTTAGCAGTATTTATGAGGAATTTGGCAGTGAGTCTGCATAAGGCAGGTGTAAACATAAGGTGACGCCCCCCATTTTCCTTATAAGAAAACTCTGTTGTTGCTAGCTGCTGCCAAATTGACTCTACTCGTGGCAACTTCATGTTCAATAGAACAAAACATTGCCTGGTCCTTTGTCATCCTCACAATCGCCATGTTTGCGTCCCGTCATTGCAGCTGTTGTGCCAGTCCATCTTACTGAGGGTATCCCATGCCTCTCTGGTTCTCTTCATATAAGAAAACTCTACATAAGGTTTTTTGAGCAACTTGAATACATATACTTCTAGCTGTAACAAATAGGTATCTTTATAATACCAAGTAGTTGGTTTAATTACACATAATTACACATACATACTCTAAAATAATGTGAGGTTTACTTTAGGTTTGTTTTTTCTTCATTTCATGAAACTGTTTTGTTAAAATCCTTCTTATAAATCTTTGATAATAGTGTCATCATCATTACCAGTAAAAGTCGTCTTTGACCATGTAACACTTTTCCAGGGCACAGTATCTTTATTTCAATCTGAGCTGTGTAACTTGTAGTACTTTCCTGGGAATTTAACCCGAAGCCATGAATATCTTTCATATAACTGTAATAACATTAGCACAGTTGACTTTTTAAATTTGTCCTGAAGGTGTATATTCATGATTACCTTGTAAATATTTATTGTATAGCTTTGTTTTCATCCGTGTCCAACATTTTCTTTGTAAGGTCATATCTTGTAATCTAGTGTCAGAACTTTTCTAGATTCTTGAGGAATAAGAATCAGGATCAGCACAAAGCTGGTTCCAATGAAGTGGAGGTCAGACATACCTCTACTCTCCCAACTTTTTTTTTTACCATTTGGGACACCAGCTGTTCCCCCCATGGCACTCTCTACTTCTCTGCTGGGTTTGATAGTTCATTGTAAGGCCACACAGAACCGCAGACCATACTCACAGTTATGTGGTTTATTAGGAAAACAACACACTACAACTTGGGATCAGGATCATCTTGGAAGTAACAAGGTACAACTTAAGAGACAGGATGTATTTTGTCAATCAGGACAGTGCCCAACCAGGATAGCTCTCTCAGCTGCTCTTGGATGTGCATGCAAGCAAGCTGCCCCTCTGGGCTGTGCAGGCCTCTCTGCCTTCAGCTACTACCTGCTCTCCAGGGAACCTTCCTGGCTCCTGAGGCTTCTGCTCTGCTGCTGGGACTCAACTGAGCCTCTTCTGCTGGGCCCTTGCTGTTAGCACAGCCAGGGTGCCAAAGGCAGGCCAGCTTGGTCCCTACATTACTGCCTGCTCTGCTCGAGCATCTGCCCAAACTGTGGCTGCTTCTCCTTTACAGGGCATCTGGCTCCATTGGTAACTGCTGGGAGATGCCCATTTCTGCTCTATTGGCCAACTTGCCCACCACCACCTTCTACCAGTCTTGTGGTTCCTGCCATTCATAACTGCTGCCGCTGCCATGTCTCTACCGCTTGACTCTACTCTGCTTGCTGCTGTTTTTCTGCCACTTCTCATGCTCTTCAGCATTAGAGCTCTCACTTCTGGGCCTAGGAGATTCTAGTGCAAAGACACCGGGTCCAAAAGATGTGCTACTGTAGACTCCTCTTGATGGTAATGAGGTCCCCCCTCCACCCTGAGTTTGGCCACTTATATAAGCAAACTTATTAATTTTAAGGCATGGCCCCACTGCAGGACCACAAACTGGCCAATCCCCACAAGTCACTCAATCCTGTTGGGAGGCTTTATGTACCACTCTTTGCATAGTAAATTGACTAATCCGTGCAAAGCGCGTAAAGTAGACCAGTCACAGGGCAGAGTGTGGTTCAAGCAATCATTTTTGGCAGAATTATAAACCCAAGGCCAGAAAGGCCATATATAAAAAGAAACCTATTCACCATATATCCCAAACCCCTAATTACCAAATCTCTGTTAATTTCTTTTTAAAAATTGTTTGTGCTTTAGTCGAAAGTTTTCAGAGCAAATTGTTAATTTCTTTATAGCCTTTCTTTTACTGTAATAGACACAGAACAACCATACAACATTTCATTAATTTCTACATGTACACTTTATTGACATTGAATATCCTCTTCTCCCAGCGGTTCTGGAGAGGATAGGTCTGCATATCTTTTCAAATGCAGATATCCTGGGTGGAGCTCATGTTTAAGCCCCCAGTACTCCATACACAAGGCTACTGGTGATTCAGACCAACAACCTTTTGTCTTTCAGGCAATTCTAGTCCCCTTTTAGCATTTTTTTTTTTTTTTAGCATATCCAGTCACAAGCATTGGCTGAAGGTGGAGTTACATACTCTTATCTATAATACTTTATATTCATTTCTGTCATACATGTAGGTCTGTTTACAACACTAGGTAGGGGAAGCATTCAGTATCTCTAGTACATTCAGATAAACACATAAACCTTTTTAAAACATTTCATCTTCTCCACACCTTGACTATCTTCCCACTCATCATATACATATGGCCTTGGGCCTCCAGCTGAGTAGAACCAGAAGACTCTGGCTCCCTGTCAGTCGTTCCATTTAACCGGCCTGGCCCTTCCCCAGAGCCACTCCAGATGTGGCTTTTCTCACCTCACATGTAGCATAACATCTCTCACTTTCCATTCAGCCATTATAAATAACAACAACCAAAGTAACCATCTAAGAATCAGTAGTTTCACTTCCCATACTCCTTCATTGTTTCTCTTACTAAGGCCTGTTCTTCAATGAGTCTGGAGCCACTGCAAAGAGTCGCACTTCTGACACCAACTATGAAAATGATGTGGTGAAGGCGTTTGAGCTCCTCCTCTAACTTCACAAAAAGGAGAACCATTATCAACATCACCAGCCCCAAGGCTGATTGCTGTGAGACAGAGGTCAACCATGCCTCCATTCTCCAAACTTTTTACCAATTCTCATGTCAACCACCCATCTCACAGCCCTCTCTCTACTTTTCTACTGGGTTCAGTAATTCATTGCAGTGGCCACACAGAACTCCCAGAGGATATTCACAGTTATGGGGTTTATTGAGGAAGTAACAGTACAATTCTGGATCGGGATCAATTTGGAAGTAACAGGAATAACTCAGGATGCAGTTCTTTGATCAGGACAGCTGCTTCTCACCCTTTTCTGCTGGACCCTGGTGGGGCCTTACTGCTGCCGGGTTCTGCTGAGGGCTTTGCTGACGCTGGGCTGGGCGTCTTCTCAGGCACGTGTTACAACCCTTAGCTCCATGGGTCAGCAGACCCCACTGCAGCCATCTCACACTGGTCTCCTGGTTCCTGCTATGTTGCATTGCTATCACTCTTGCTATTGCTATGCCACCATCTCTCACTGTCTTCCATGTTACAGCTCTTCTCTCTCTCTCTCACTTTAAGCCTAGCGAGATAGCAAAACTGACCAATCCCCACTCTAGGGTTCCGTGCACTTTATTTGCATAGTCTCACCCCCACAAAAGTGCCAAGCACCTTATTTACAATATTAGCAAGTTGTCCAATCCTCTTGGTGGGCCACAAACACCTCATTTGCATAGTCCTACCCAGTCACTTGGTGGGCGTTACAAAGAGTATGGCTAGAAGGGCCATATTAAGTAATTCACTGCACCGCAATTACACATTCTTCAAGTTGCGCACCCGTTTACATTCTCTTTCCAAACATTCCCACCACTGTCAGCATACCTGCAATGCACTCCAAGTTAAAACTTTCCCTTTCCTTTCCTCTTCCATCTCGCCCTGGTAACTGCTAATTGCCTTTAGTTTCTATATATGCTTATTTCATATAAGTGATACAGAATATTGGTTTGTTATTCATAATTTTGCTTACTTATGGACTTACTTCACCTAGCATGGTGTCCTCAAGGTTCATCCATGTTGTGACATGTATCAGGACTTCATTCCCTTCAATGGCTGAATAATATTTCATTGTATGTATATACCGGTTTTCGCAGATCCATTCATCATTTGGTGGATATTTTGGTTGTTTCCACCTTTTGGCTATTGGGAATAGTGCTGCAGTGAACATTGCTATACATATATCTGTGTGTGTTTTTGCTTTCAGGTCTAGGTTATATGGTAGTTCTATGTTCAATTTTTCTAGGACCTGCCAGACTTTTCCACAGTGGCTGCACCATTTTGCATTTCCACCAGCGTTGGTTGAGGGGTTTTATATCTTTTAATAAAACATCAATTCTGTCAATTAATACCTCTAAGCCTCCAAAATAAGCATTGATTTGGGCTATTTCAGTTTACTGTCTTTTCCAGATAGTTCTCTACCAGTCATTGATCATCTAATTCTTTTCATGTGACCTTAGTGTGTCTTCAGTGCGCAGTGTTTCTACTAGCATGGGTTTCTCTTGAAACTCGTATAAGACGGCAGTTTCTTCTTATTTCCCATCACACATAGGTTCATTAACTTATATCTTACTGTCTTGAAAATATGGGTTTATTGTCTATACTGTATATGTATGTGTACTCAAAAAAGTAATCAGGAGCATTGTTTATAATTTAAAAGCTTTTGTAAGGACCATTGTTGGGTGCAAAGAAATTTAACTTTCATTTTCAGGTAACTTAGTTAATTTCCACTATGAATCTTTTGTGTATTTCCTTGCCACTATTTGTCAGGGGAATTGGATTTATTAGTACACTTTTCCACAGTCATGCAGAGAATTACTGTGTAGAAAGGATGTGTGTTTCCATCTAAGTGACAAAAGTATCTGCATCCAAAGTTCTGGAAAATATCTAAGAGGAAGAAAAAAAAGAACCCGCTCTAATTTTAGTGTAAATGTCACCACTTTTGTAGTCTGTGGTGTCATAGAAATTCTGGAATAGGATTGATTAAATGAAAGCTTTTTTTTCCCCCTTCATTTCTTTCAATAAACCGCTCTTCTTTGCATAATCCTGTTACATGACACAGGCAGAGAAATATAGTTATGAGAATATTTTATTTGGTTGTGGTTTTAAGGAACTCTAACTTTCTTGACCTTCTGTATTTGAAATATTGTAGTACAAGAAAGATACAAATATTAAGCAGGTGTGATGTGTAAATACTGTAATTGTGGGCTGGTTAGATCAGAGAAAATTCCAATGTGACTTTGGTTCTGATTCATTCCCTTCTTAGGTTTGCTGCTGTGAAATCAGTTTCAGCTTGTAAAACTGCTCTGTAAAGTTAATTTACAATTTTGTGTGTGTTTCTGTGTGTTTTTTCCTTCCAGGTCCAAGAGGATGAGGATGTGACGTAAATATTTAAGTCCATCACTTAAAGATAATTTAAGGCGTATGCACTATGGCGCTGGGTCAGTTATCTAAAAAATGAGAGTGCTCACTAGACAGATACTAATAAATATTGGATAAGTAGAAAGAAACTAGAGATCTGTTTACATTCAATCTAATATTTGTTTAGGCTAACCAAATTTGTATTAAAATCTGTCCTTTTTTGTGCCTTTGGAAATTGAAAATTCTGCTCTATGTCTCTCTAAGGACATTTAGTTTCCTGAATACCTGTGGTTTGGGTTCATAGTGATACAAGACAGAAATCATTTTAAGCCAGCATGGTTTTAAAAATCGGGTCAATAAACATAAGGAAAATTGATTAATATATTTTTTTCTTTAATATGTAGTTTTCAAAAGCAAAGAAAAATCACTCTGCATTGTTTCTACAGTTCACATACTCTGCAAATATACTTTTATGTACCCAGAAAAATGCCTTAAAATACCACACCTTTAGGAAATACTAAGACAAGATTAAGGACTGGTGACAATTTTATTCATGTGTATTTCTTTTACTGAAAAAGAGTTAACTGGAAACTATGTAGAAATGGTTTAAAAGGTCAAATGGTCTTTTTTGGTATGATCACCATTTTTTATGCCCTCACCTACTAATTTAATACTTGTACGCGTGTAACATCATTTATGACATACAAGCTGATCTTTAAAGATAGGCCTGTCTTCTTTCTGCGGTATATGTCTATGGGAATAAATTACTATACCAACCATACATGTAAAATAAATCAAGTATTTGTGACAAGTAAGAAGGAAGAAAATATTCAGGTTATTAGTGCTTTTTCCCCTTTTGGTTTTACTTTCACTTTCCTATCTTTTGTCTTTGATACTAAACTTACCTTGCATTTTCCAAAGAATGTTTCAGAAATAGATTTCTAACACAGCCACCCTCTGTTCTATAATCTGACTCATGCCCCCTATAATCAGTTGTAATATTTGGTATCTACAACTCAGCTCTTCAGGCTTACAATTTAAAAGAGAAGTAAGTAAAAATAAAATTGTAAAAAGAAGAGAGGGCAATTGCAATTCTCAAGCTCTTGGTTTCATTAATTTCTTTGATTTATTGAGTTTTCATGTTACGCATAATGTTACCCTATGGGAGATAAAAAATAAATGTAATATATGGTCTCTGCATCAAATTACTTAAAATCTTAGGGAGAGAAGGCATGCAGGCATGAAAGATTAAAGGACATTAGGAAAAAGTAATATAAAAGAAGCCACATGAGTTGCCTGCCAAATGAGTTGTACAAAGAGTTTATGCTATTGGAAATTCAAAGGACAGAGTGCTCACTTACAGTGAGTTAGAGAGTGGTCAGGGAAGGCTTCATGGAGAAAGGGTGAACTAAGGTGAGTTGAGAATATTGTCAGTAGCAGGAAGGGAGTAAGCAGAGTTGAGTTGGTAGCCATTATATTCAGGAGATGGTGACTTAACTGTTGCCTGAGAGTGGTGAAGGAAAGAGTAATGGGATATAATTTAGGAAATTTGGGGTTTAATAGAGCTTGCTGAAGTCCTTGATAACCCTTGAAAGTTTTAAACTAAGAATAAAGAGAATGAAATTTAAGAGACAGGAGTAACAAGTACCCATTTGTCTCCTGGAAACCCTCAGTAACAAGGAAATAAATAGAACCCATTAGGTCCCATTTAGCATTGTAAACTGCAAATAACTATATCAAAATTGGGATTTCTTTGTTTAGTGGGAGCATCTATCCTAATGCAATCAATGAAAGACGGCGTTTTTAACTTGAAAATTCCAAGATCTTAAGTGATAATAGAATGACTCAAATCTGTAAAGGTCATTGGTGAGAACTGGAGAATAATAATTTGACATTGCTTCTCTAATATCATCCAGGGGACTGGATACTCTGACTTAGGATGAGTGCCAGTTAATGAGTCAGAAATATCCCTAAAAATGAGAAAGGGAGTTAATCAGGATATCATAATGTGATTGAAAACAAACAAAAGGAACATCTAATTTATTACCTAATTTCTTTGTCCTTCCTTCAGATTTCTCATCCATAATGAGCTCTTGAGCTTGCAGCCCAGGGTTTCTCAAATTTTTCTTTGAAACAGAGAACAGATAACATTCACGTATGTAACAGATCTCCTCCATATGTGTATTCAAAGTTATCTGCAGTAAAAGTTTCCTTTAGTTTCTGAGTTCCTGAGGTAGCCATCTTTTTATCCCCGAGACCTATTAGGGTATCTGACACATTTCATGGACTCCCATGGTGTTTAAAATGAATTAGCTATGATGATCTATTTACCAGGAAGGGTTGGTCTGGGTAATATATATGACCATTTATTCTCTCTACTCCCTTCTTTAAAAATTAACTTGTATCTTGATATAAATCAGCCACCTGATTTTTAATTCACAGTGAGCCAGTCTTCTAAAGTCTCCTCATAGGACTACAGCAAGATGTAAAGTTTTTTTTTTTCTGGAATAATCACTTGATCTTTTTTGTTTTGTACTGTTATGTAGAAGTTATATATACTGTAGGTTAGTGATTGAAAACTCCACGGAGCACACTTCTACCCTGACACACATGGGGTTGCCATGAGGCAAAATTGAGTTGATGACCACTGTTTGTTCTGTTTTGTTTTTAATAGACTAGCATGGATCTTAGCTAATTCTTTCAAGGGCTTCTAGATTGCTTTGTCTTTCTGGTTAATGTCAGCTGTCACGTCTCCATCACTAAGCAGTCGTTTGAAGGGTTAAGAACTGAGTGAGATCTAAGATTACATGATTTCCTCTGGGTACCTTCAGCTCTTTTACATTATATCCTGTCTCAGGTTTGAATGGATGATGGGGGAGGGGGCGGGGGAGGCCTTCTAGAAGGTGACATACTGAGAATAATTGTAATGAAGTCTTACTTAAGGTTAGCAGCCAATCTCAAACCACCTGTACCACCCAGGCTCCTATCCTCCTGCAAGAGGGTGTTAAAAGCAGATGAGAACGATATCTGTATATCAGAATACTATCTTGCACATCTGGTGAGGTAGTTCTTCAAAATTTATTTACATCTGAAAGTATAGACAAAAGGCATTGACCTTACAAATGTTGAACAAAGGTTGAAACAAGACCCAAACTGTGCTGACCCTGGCAGTTGCTTCACTGAACTTTTTTCATTACTTATGCATGTTAACGCGGGATGAGAAACACCATAAGTCCCTTTTAAGAATGATGTTATATACTCCATAGAGGCAGGAATTAGAATTTATTCAGTTAGTTTTAAATGCAGTATTATAATTTAGTGTGCCAATAGATGATTATATACTTTAACTGTTTTTTAAAAATTAGGGTGAAGTATGTAGTTTACATGTAGTAAAACCCTTTTAAGTATACAGTTTTGACAGATGTATATAGTTGTGTAACCACCGCAATGCTCAAGCTATAGAACATTCCCATTGCCTCAGAAAGTTCTGTTGTACCCCTTTGCAGTCAGTCCCAGTTCCTGGCAACCATTTATCTGATTTCTCTTGTAATGGTTTTGGTCTTTTCAGGGCATCACATAAATGTAATCATACAGTATATAGCATTTTGAGCCTGGCTTCTTTCTCATAGCTTAAAGCTTTTGAGATTTATCCATGTTGTTGCTTGTATCTGTAGTTTGCTTTATTGCTGAATACTATTCCATTGGATAAGTGTTCCACGGTTTGCTTTTTTATTCACTAGCTGATGGACATTCGCGTAGTTTGAAGTTTTAGACTATTATGAATGAAACTACCATAAACATTCACATACAGGTCTTAAAACATTTGTTTTCATTTTTTGGGGGTAAATACCTAGGAATGGGATTGCTTTGTTGTATGGTAAGTGTATGTTTATAAAAGTTGCCAAAGTGTTTTCCAAATGGATGTAACATTTTGTATTCTTACTAGTAGTGTATGAGAATTCCAGTTGTTTCTCATCCTTGCCAAATATTTTTTCCCAGCCTGTGGCTTACCTTCTATTTTTCTTGACAGTGTCTTAAGAAGAGCAAAGGTTTTTAATCTTGAACACTTTGTATCTTTAGAATTATAAAAGTAACTCATGAGTCAGATTTGACTAGACAAGTGGTGTGCTTTTTTGGTGTAATAAATCAAAGAATATAAAAAATCTCTCAAATCTACTCTCCTAGTATTTAAACACACTAATAATCTAGTAAAATAAATTCTTTTTTCATGTTATATGCAAAGGTAAAGTGTTTGCATTAAGAAATATATTTTTGAAGTTTCTTTTATATTTCAGAACTAAAAGTTATCACCTGTATAAGAGGATAATTAGAAAAAAAAGAATTACCTGTTGAAATACTCTAGTTAACCTGTTTTGCTTCCCTTTTATTCTAGTGTTATCCAAGATAAATTCTGTGGGATTATAAACATCTCAGTGGAGGGCCTGCATGATGTGATGACGGAAGATCCTGACACAGGAACTTATAAAGAGTAGGTGGAGCATTTAATTACTTAGGGAATAATTAAATACATACTGCATGAATTTTGTTTATTATCACCATATAAATGATCATCATAATATGGAAACATTGTAGTTTTACCTTTTGTAAGAAAAGTTTTAATTCTTACAATTCTTACTGCTTGATCTTGAGATCATTTATTCTATTACAGTGATCTTCTAATTTGGGCTTTTTTGGTCTAATCATCATTTTATGATTTGACATTATGTTCTTAAAAAATTCCAAGTGTGTTTTAGCATATGAATTCTTTTTTTTGAAATGTTTTGAATGTTCTCTTTTTTTCAACTTAAAAAGATCCCTTGCTCTTTAGGCAAGTTATAGGAAAAAGATGATAAATTGCTTTGTGTTTGACTGAGTATGTTTGGTGTCTTTAAGATGTTTGAGGTCATGTAGTACTTGATTACTGTTGTTAGGTGCCGTCGAGTTAATTTTTGACTCATAGCTACCCATTGTGACATAGTGGAACTGCCCATAGGGTTTTCTGAGCTGTAATCTTTATGGGAGCAGATCCTCAGGTCTAATGTATGAGAAACCCGGACAGTGAGAAAGGAAGACCAAAGAAGAATTAACACATTTGAATTGTGGAGTTGGCAAAAGATACTGAATATACTATGGATTGCCAAAAGAATGAATAAAACTGTCTTGGAGGAAGTACAGCCAGAATGCTCCTTAGAAGCAAGGATGGCAAGACTTTGTCTTGCTTACTTTGGACATGTTATTGGGGAAATCAGTCAGTCTCTGGAGAAGGCCATCATGCTTGATAAAATAGAGGGTCGGTGAAAAAAGATGACCCTCAACAAGATGGATTGACACAGTGGCTACAGCAGTGGGCTCAAAGATAGCAATGATTGTGAGGATGGCACAGGACTGAGCAACGTTTTGTTCTGTTATACATAACATTGCTGTCTTAGGCTGGGTTCTCTAGAGAAACAAAACTAATAAAGCATATTATATATAGAGAGAGAGAGATTTATATCAAGGAAATGGCACACGTGGTTATAGAGACTGGAGTCCCCCAAGTCTGCAGGTCAGACGGGAGGCTTCCTCTGATTCATGTAGCCACAGGGGTTGGCGAACCCAGGATTGGCAGGTCATAGAGCAGGGCTGTTCACAGGCTGCGAAGATTGAAGAATCCCAAGATCGGCAGGCAAAATTGCAGGTAAGTTGTTAGCTCAAGTCCCAAGAACTGGTGGTCAGACAAGCAGGAGCCAGCTGCAGGATGCAGAATGAGCAAAAGCCATGAGCCTTGCCAGAATGTCTGCTTGTATCTGATGCAGGCCACAAACCAAAGGAAACTCCCTTTTAACCAATTGGCTACTCATAGCAGATCCCATCATGGGAGCGATCACGACGTCATATGACTGCCAAACCACTGAGAATCATGGCCTAGCCAAGTTAACACAGTCTTACCCATCACAGTCACTTTGGGTTGGAGCCAACTCAGTGGCACCTAACAACAGCAACAACAACAGTACTTGGTTAATTCCAAAAAAGACTAGTTAAAATTATATTATTTGAGATAGGGGTTGAAATCATGTTATTGGGAGTGCTAATAATCTCTTATATACCTATTAATTTGAAATTTTCTGTTTTTTTTTTTTTAAATTGATCATGATATCCTTTTGTAATTAGTGAGAATAATCACACCTTTTCTCTCATTATTACTGTTAATAAAGGGCATGTTTCACATAATGATAAGCAAGGCTGTGTAAGTGTCTAGACCACTTGACTTCCATTCATTAATAATATATGGAGCCTGTTTGCTTTTTCTAAAACCATCTGTACAAAAAAAAAAACAAACCCATTGCCCCTGAGTCAATGCAGACTCATAGTGATCCTATAGCATAGCATATTTTTTAAAAAAAGATAGAGATCATATGTATGTTGATATCTTTTTTAATATCTATAAATAAAATGTGTCTGTGACATGCAACTTAGGTTTTTAAGAAAACAGGAGTTCAGATGAAGTGGAAACATCAAACTTCGTGATTACCAGCCAAAAATTAGAAACCATTCATACATTTAGGCAGTTTTTTTAAAGTTAACATAAGGGTTTGTGCCACATGACTGTAAATACTATGTTTTTATACATAACACATAACACAGTTTACAGCTACATCCACTCCTCATATATTGACACAGTTAGGGTCCAAAGACCAGGTCGGTATGTGAAAATTGGTGTTACGCAAAAATGGAGGATGACCACATCAGATCACAAAACGGAAGAAGACTACCTCATTACATAACTACGAAACCACAACAAATCGTGGCCCAGCCAAGTTGACAAATAACCTTAACCATCATAGCGTTACTTTCACCTTGCACCTTGGCATTTGTTACTTCCAGACATGTGTTGTTTATGTGCAAAGTAGATTTTTCACTTCTGTTGGATAGTAAAATATTGTCAATTTTTTACTATGTCTTAAGTGCAAAATGTCACATAACACGATAGTTGATAAGTGAGGAGTAGGTGTACTTGTGAAATATGTTCAGATGTTCCTTGTTCTTTCTTTTTAGAGTATATAATTTATTTGGAGAGGGTGAAACACTAGTAATAATTAAAAGCTGTTATGTATGTTTTATACAGAACACACATAAAATAGTAGAACTCCTGATTATGCTTTAATGGATATTCAGAGAAAGAAAAGGCACGGTGGGTTACAGTCTTCAGGGAGGAATGAGAGTCAGAATTTAGGAAGTAGAACAAAATAATAGCACTTTTCAGTCGGAAGAGACAAGAATCTGGAAGTTGTTAGAAGTAAAATTTAGAAATTTTGTAGTACAGTTTCATGATTTTAAAGATCAGGATAGTGGAGCTCAGAAAAGTACAAGTGACACAGCAAATGAGTGGAAGAATTGAGCCTTCTGTCTCAGTATGGCAACCACAGCCATGAAGTAAAAGATGGTTTGGAAGGGGAAGATGTTGGAAGTAAGGAAAACAAACTGACTAGAAGACCATTACAGGGTTTCAGACTAGACAGACCTAGACTTGAAGGTTAGTGTGTATGGGTAGCGGGAACGTAGAGTCACTGTTTTCTTCCCCAGAATTGCTTGGTGATTGCTTTCTGCCCTGGGGTGGTATTTAGTATAGCAAAAGTAGAGACACATCTGTATTTCGGTTTCTAAGAGGAGCTACATCTCTGATAAATCTTCCCACTTTGTAATTCTTTGTATACATAGTTGTGTGAATTACAGTGCATGGGAGTGTATGGCATAATTAGACTTTCAGAAGAGTCAACGTGAGAAACATAAAGTATTTAGTTATGTAGCTAACTTAGCCTCCAACTTCCCCTTCCTGTTTACTGAAACAGTTTATTTAAAGAAAGTTAATTTTTCCACTTCTTTTGAACTCTTATTGTATTCTCAGTTTAGAAACAATTGGAACAAATAAAGAAAACCCTGTTTTCTTCCCTTGCATAAGGAAGCCTCGTTGACAGATCATCTCTTTATTCAGACGCATTTGTGCCAGGCACTGTGCTGTGTGAGCAAGTCGTTTCAGTGCCTGAAGAAGATGAATCTTGTCCTGAAAGAGCTCATAGCCTAGAAGGGGAGGTGGGGACCAATCGACCAGCCCTCTCCAACTGCGGGAAAGGAAGGGGCCTGGGGAAACTGAGTGTAACTTTGGAGAAGTGTACTGTGATCTACCATATATTTTCATATTTGATACAAAACTCGGGGGGTATTTATTAAGTGTCCTAAGTGCAGGTGCATGAGGAATGCAGAGCAGAAATCAAAAATGAGAATTAATGAAGAAGGTGACATTTTACTTACACCATAAAGGATAAACGTGTGTTTTTCAGAACAAAAAAAAGGGGGGGAAAGGTGTAAGTGTTCCAAGAACAGAGAGAAATTTGGCTTGATTGGATCATAAGATTGTAGGAGTGTGGAATAAGATAGATTAGAGCCAGCTACTGAAGTGACCTCCATGAAATGCTAGGGATTCCAGGCTATTTTCTGTAGACAGTGGAGATTCATTGGGGATTTAAAGTATCAAAGTCACATGATGAGATTCATACTTCAGAAAAGTCACTTTTTTTTTTATACATTGTGGGTGATTGGGAGGGGTAGAGGTACACAGCATAGTGAAACTTATATCATCAGAACAGTCTGGGGGACATGTTTAATTAAAATGCAGATTCCCTTTCTCCAGTCTAGATCCATATCAATCATTAGGGGTAGGACAGTAGAACCTGCATTATAAACAGGACCCTGGATAATTCATATGTGCTCTAAAAATTGAGAATCTGCCACGTTGGAGGTAAAGAAGCCTTTTAAGTAGCTGTTAGTCTCAGTGAGCAATGATGAGGCAAATTTGAGAGAGTTTGGAGGAAGGACAGGTGACAGGCTGGGTGTGGCTAAAGGGATGAACTTGGGTCGGTGCGTATCTGTCCACACACACACTTTTTTTTTTTTAATCCTTTTGCTTATACCTAATAGCCTGTGCTTATTTTTGCCCTTTAATATGTCCTCATAAAAAACCAAAAACCAAACCCATTGCCATCAAGTCAATTCCGACTCATAGCAACCCTGTAGGACAGAGTAGAACTGCCCCATAGGGTTTCCAAGGAGTGCCTGGTGGATTTGAATTGCCAGCCTTTTGGTTAGCAGCCATAACTCTTAACCACTACGCCACCAGGGTTTCCATGTCCTCATAGCTGTATTCATATAGACATTTTAAAATTTAAATATAACATTTTGTGTAGAAAAGATAGAAATGGAATTTTATTCCTCTAATGATTCGTTTTTTTTTTTTTTATTTTGCCAAAAATTTATCTTCCAAGATAAAATAGTTGGCTATAATTAATCTTGATACTAGTATTTGTTGATAGTCGTACAGAAATTAAATCCCATTTAGAAGAAGGAAGAGTTCCATTTTGAGAGTTTAAGAGTCTTGAAGGTTTTTTGTTTGTTTTTATTCAGTTAGAGTTCTTATTAAGCCAGGAAAATATAGGCATGAAGTTTAATCATTATTTATTGTATTTAGAGATTTGTCTTCTACTTACCTTTGCTTGGTATGTTTTGTTTTTCTTTCCTTAAGTAGTATTTTGTTGCCAGACACATCAGGAAATGAGATCGACAGCCCCCTGCCAAAGTTTGGGAAGTAAAAAGGAAGAAAGAATTTAACCAGTACTTTAGGAAGCCTAGAGGCACTAACATTGATTAGGGGGAGAAAAACCCAAACCTGTTGCCATCCAGTTGATTCTGACTGATAGCGACCATGTAAGACAGAGTAGAACTGTCCTGTAGGGTTTCCAAGGCTGTACTCTTTACGGAAGCAGACTGCCACATCTTTCTCCCTCGGAGTCGCTGCTGGGTCTGAACTGCCAACCTTTCACTTAGCAGCCAAAGCTTAACCACTGCACCACTAGTGCTCCTTTATTGATTAGAAGAGGACTTATAAATTCTTTCTTTTTACCTAGAGAGTGTAAAATACACAGGCTATACAGGAAACAGAGGGCATGAGTGGCTCAGTGTAGAACTCTGCCTTCCACGCCGGAGATAATGTATCACATGTGCAACCACCACCTGTCTGTCATTGGAGGCCTGCCTGTTGCTCTGATGTAAACAGGCTTCAACGGAGCTTCCAGACTAAAATGAACTGGTGATCTACTTCCGAAAAATCATCCACTGAAAACCCCGTGGATCAGAATGATCCAATCTGCAGCCGATCATGGGGCTATCACAGGACCAAGCAGTGTTCTCTGTCATTGTGTGTGGGGCTGCCATGCGTCGAGGGCTGATTCCAGGGCAGCTAACAGTAAAGGAAGTAGTTTTATTTAAAACAGAAGTAAAATTCAGGCTTTTGTAAGTCTTCTTTCTCCTTTACTTGCTACAAGGAATATTGACCCAACAGATAACTCTTCAGAATAGGCAGTGCCTGAAGACACCTTGATTCCCTGATTCTGATATTGTCAACTGTGTGTTATTCTAACTTGTGTAGGTCCCTGTGACCTCTTCGGGATCTCTTTCTCCAGTTTTCCCCCTCTGGAGCATACTGCCCCACTTGTTAATATTAAAACCCCAGTGTCTTACAGGATAAAGTTGGTAGGGTCTTATTGTAAGCTGACGCTCAATCTACATTATTACTGGGCTTTTATCTCCCTGGAGTCGGCATCATTCCCCAGGCATGCATACACCTTTATACTCGTGCCTTGGCTCATAATATTTCTTCCCCTTCACTTGTCATGCCTGTAATCCTGCTCTGCCTCGTAGATGCTTACCACTAAGATTCCTTTCCAGACCCTCAGGAAGAGTGGATTGCATCCTTCTCTGTTTTTTCGTGACACTTTGTCTGTACTGCTATTATATGGCATTTAGTTATTTGCTTATGTTCTATTCAGTTCCCATAAGAGAATTTGAGACAATGCTTAAGAAAAGCACATGCTTATTATGACAGGAAACTATTAACACAGGATCAAAGGATTTGGAACAAGAAACCTTTAACTGGCACAACCTGTGGTATCTGGACGTACAACTTAGCTCTGTGCTTTCTAACTGCCAGGGCAAAAAGAAACTTCAAAAATTACATAGTTTCTATTTTTAAGGAGAAGGAAATATTTAGGAGAGACTTTTTCTTGGCCTGTGCCCAGAAATGACTTTTTTTTTAAATAAGATATTTATATAAAGGACTATAAAAGAACTTCTAGCTGCAAGTAAGAGGAAACTGATTCAACAAACCTTAACACTAAAGAAGTTATCATTGACAGCAAAACAAACAAAAAATGCCACTGCTCTCGAGTCGATTCCGATTCATAGGGATCCTGTAGGACACAGTAGAACTGTCCCCATAAGGTTTCCAAGGCTGTAAGTCTTTACAGAAGCAGACTGCCACATCTTTCTCCCACGGAGCCGCTGGTGGTTTTGAACCACCAACCTTTTTTTTAGCAGCTGAGTGCTTTGCCACCAGGGCTTTTCCATTGACAACAAAATGACAGTGTTTAAGTAGCCTCAGGATTAGCTAATTGTGGGCTCAGCAGTATCACCTAGACCCATTACTCCCATCATCCGCAGCACGTTAACCTCATCTGTAGGGTTCTTTCCTCATTGTCACAAAGTAGTTCTAGTCTACACCAGACATCACAGCTCATGAGCGTGTCTTTTTCTTTTGTCATTTTTTAAGATCAAGTGAAACCATTCCTAGAAGTCATTTTGTCAGACTTCGCCTTATATCAAATTGGCCATGATTTCTTAAACATAACCCTGCAGAAAGCAGTCACTGACTGGAGACTAGGATCACCATGATTGCTTATTGAGCCACTGGGAGTGGGGCTGGGATTAGCTTTTTCTGAAGCATAAAGTGTCATGGAAGAAGAGGATAACAGGGCAGAATCATGGTTCTGGTAGGAAAGGGGAGTATTATATAGGTTACCAATGTGTCCACTACAGAGGCTAGTTGAATAATGTCAATTCTGGTTTTATTTATAACATTTAGAAGTGACCCATATATGGTTCTTATGTCAGCCTGGCTGAAAGCTGGTTGTGTAGCATGAAAAAAAAAATTCATTCTTTTAGAAGCAGTTTCACAATGACCCTATAGGACAGAGTAAAACTGCCCCATAGGGTTTCCACGGAGTGCCTGGTAGATTCGAACTGCTGACCTTTTGGTTAGCAGCTGAGCTCTTATCCACTGCATCACCAGGGCTTCTTCATGTGGCCTACAGAGCTATAAGTAGGACGCATTTAGAACTGTGCTTAGCGAAGTATGACCTCTAACCACTGTTACGGGGTAATTTGTGAGAAATGCAGATTTTCAGGCCCACACAACTGTACTAAATTAGAAACTCTGGGAGTAGGGCGCAGCAGTCTGTGTTTTAAGATAGCCCTCAGGGGATCAAATGCAAGCTGAAATTTGAGAACCGCTGATAATGGACATCAAAGCATGACTTGAGTACTTGCCTTTGTTGCCAACCATTTCACCTTTGCACACAGGTGGGCTCAGGCTCAGGCAGAGTGGGACAAGGCTGTTTTCAGACAGTAGCTCTGATCTGTTCAGGTGCTAAAGTAAGGGCAAAATTAAAGCATCTCAATCTGAGACTGTGAATTATGCAGAAGTTCACTTTGGCTAGGAAAATTTTGAGGACAAGTCCTATTTATCAGTGTTCAGTGAATAAATTCAGCCTTACATTTCTCATCTGTAAAATGGCTGAAATACTTAGAGTACAGAGTTTGTGTTGATCCAGTGAGAGACATTATTGCAAGTACCGTTTAAACCAGGAATGATTGAAAAGGCTTCATGCTGCATGACCACACTTGGTGGTTGTGTTTGATTGGAGTCCCTAGTTGAGAAAAAATCTGATTTAACAGGCTAGTGTACTACTTCAGTCTGTTCAATGATTTCTGCTGTGAGTACAGTCAAGCGTCTTTTGATGTCCACAACATGTTCTGTGAAGTAGGACGTTATGTGATTTGGATGTTGTGCAAAGGCGCTTGTGCAGCTGTGGGCTCCTCCTTTGGGTGCTGAAGCCCAGGATTCCTGTGTCCTGAGCTGTGTGCAGGGCCCTGTGCGAGTAATGGCTACTGCCCCTCTGCTCCAGCTCTGGGAATTGCACGGGCTTGGGGGTGACAATCCCTGGTGGCAGGGACCAGGCGTTAGTCCGCCTGCGGACCAGCACCCTCACATTGTTATGAACCAAAGCCATACCTGGGAGCTGGCATTCATGCATAAGCTTCGATTCTGACTTTGGAGCCTTAAAAGATATTGGTGATTGTGGAGACCCAGGGAGGTACTTTGTTAGGCAGTACACTCATGATAGAACAATGGTTAGTATCCCAGACCTCTTATTATTCATTGCTGTGTAGGCAGTAAAGAATATAACCTTACAGGACCACGGACGTATACGCAGACGGACATTGCATGAATGGACATTATGTGGGGCATGACTGTATAGGATAGAGGCATGGCTGCATGTGTTCAGATATTGACTAATCCCTGTTTTAAACTGCTGTTGTTACTATTATTACATTCATAGTCCATACATTTTAGCTTACTAGAAATCTATTCATTCTCATCATGCTTTTTATATAAAACATGATTGTCTTTCTTTGATCTTCGTTGTCATGATAAGATTTGACTTTTAGTTGGAGATTTTCATGCAGGAGAGTTTCAGCTTTGGAATTTTTCAATCCAAATATTATTGCATCACCCACATGAATGTAATTTGCAGAATACCAAAGCAAAAACTATATGCCCTCTAGGTAGTTCTTGGTCAGTGGACAAAGTGTATCTCCAGAATATAGTCCGTTATTAGTGTGATAAATGGTTTAATTTAAGGAAGGCAAAACAGAGTTTTTACTGTACAAGTAAATTAACAGATTTTGAAATGCAGAGAAAGAATTTGATGTAAAACAAAGCATAACCAAAAGCAAACCTGCTGCCGTGGAGTTGATTCCGACTCATAGTGACCCTATAGGACAGAGTAGAACTGTCCCATAGTGTTTCCAAGGAGCACCTGATAGATTCAGACTGCTGACTGTTTAGTTAGCAGTTGTAACTCTTAACCACTACGCCACCAGGGTTTCCAAAATAAAGCACATACTGCCTCTAAAAATGTGACCCTTCCCTGGAGATCCCTATTCATTGGAGCTAGAATGCAAATTTGCAACAGCCATTTATGGCTAGTGTGAGGGAACCCCATAATATCATACAGTTCTAAAATACAAACTTTGAAATCTAGACTTTTTCTTGACAAGGAGGTCTCCTCTGCCTTTCATACTCAGAAGTGGTAATGGACTGCCAGCGGTTCTGGTATACCTTGGAGGTACATCCTTCCTGGCTGTATCGTCTTTCTTCTCTACCAGTAACCCAGGGCTAGAGAAAGGAAACTTCTTCTGTCACCCTCTCTACCCAGGGCTGTGTTATTAATAAGAGAATATTACATGGCACATTTCACTTTATTAAATGGTTTTTAAACTGGTAAAATGTTGTCTTAATTTTCTCACTTTGTGCCAGGGTCCATTGCCCAACTACTTGTGCTTCATTATAATATGCCAATTACGTGCCAGGTGAAAGCATTGTGGCTCTGAGAGATCCAGGCCAGGCGTTGAGTTAGGAATTGCGCCCTTGCTGTTTTTCAGGGCTTCTGATTTCCATTCTAAGGTTCTCATTATTTGATCCACCAGTGTGCACTGACTGGGTGAGAGGTAGTTCAAAAAGCTGTATTTTTAATGATAGGGAATAGAGAGAAAAGGACACCTGTATCCACTGGAAGAGTGGTCTTGATCTAGTTCCTGGTGTCATGCTGTAGCCGAGTCAGGAATTTTCCTTCATCTGTCCTTGCTACATGCATAAGAGAGACCAGGCTTTTTGTTGCCACAGTTTATTGGTTAGGAACCTATGACTGATAAATTACTGAATTCTACAACTCTAAAATAGGAAACAATGGGTTTGTTCCATCAACTTGATTCATTAGGCAATATTCATTTCTTGTCTCCCTGGAACCAGTGTTGACTGTATAGGAAACTATACTTCTATTATTTCTGCTAGTGGTGAAGAGCAATGGTGCTGATAATCAAAATAAAATGATTTATAACTGTTGTTCAGGTACAAGTGCTATCACGGACAAGTTCCCTATAGCATAGTAATGACACTTGGAACACAAAGTAGGCGTTTACTTGATTAAGGGTGTTTTAATAATATTGTTTAAATGATTATTGCTATTGTTATGAAACATGTATAACCTATAAACACATAAAGATTAGTGAAAAGTATTCATTTCAGGTGTTTATAAGTATCATTTTTTAAAAAGATATGAAGGGTACACCTTGCTTTGTAAAGGTTATGTTTGGTTCAGAAGTTGCCTATATATAGTCTACAGTTCATCACTTTAAGTGCCTGAGGAAAATGCTCTAAAATATTTTGATGTGGGCTTTTTAAATAAAATTTATCTTAAAAGAAAAATCAAATTCATCTGGTCTGTTGCTCACGTTTTCACACATAGAATCATTTGTATTCTCAGTGATTTTGAGGGCTTGTTTTTATTATGTTGCAGATGTTTCTTACTCATTTAAAACATCTGTTTTTTTGTTTTTTGTTTACATTAGCTGTATGCTGATGTCTCATCTTGAGGAACCAAAAGCAACAGAAGATGAAGAACCACCCACAGAGCAGGATAAGAGGGAAAAAATGGTAAGTTAGAAACGTGGCTTCTAAAAATTAGGGAAAATTATATCATTATATTCTGTAAGTTTGAAAATGTCTCTCATTGCATCTGTCTATCCATACATCTATCCATCCATCTCTTGTTGAAGGATTAATGTAAGGCATCTGAGTTTTGAAATTTGGGTTGTACCCCTAGAACAGATCATTTGTATTCCTAGTATACGAAGTTGAGGTTAACTCTTGATCTGAAATAACTGTGCTTTATCTTAGCTGAACAGAAGTTTAACTTTTAAGATTTACAATTTAAGTAAGGCTTGAGGGTCACATGTTATTTATGATTTTTTTGAGATTTACTGAAATTTCTTGCATTCCCTGTTATTTTATAGACCCAGCAAACTTTTTCTGAAATACATCACAGGCCTTTGTAAAAATGCCCTGAAATACACCTAACTGCTATATCGTTTTGAAAATCATTAATTCTCGCTACAGGAATCCAGTAAGAAGAAGGAACAAACAAAAACAAACAAAAAAATAGGGACCATATGAAATATCTTGTCTTTTAAAATTACTTATGATCTTGAGTTTTTAAGTACTTTGTAAACATCTGGATAAATTTAGACACGTAGATAGAATGGGTACATAAACTTTGTTCCCCTTTCCTCTTGAATCTCCTCTAGTCTCCTGGCTTCACCACTTAACTAACTTCATTGTGTCTTCTTTCTTCCTTTGCAAAATGAGAACAGTAGTATATATCTCATAGGTTGTTGTTGTTAGGTGCTGTCGAGTCAGTTCTGACTCACTGCGACTCTATGCACAACAAAATGAAACACTGCCCAGTCCTGAGCCATCATTACAACCGTTGTTATGCTTGAGCTCGTTGTTGCAGCCACTGTGTCAGTCTTCCTCGTTGAGGGTCTTCCTCTTTTTCGCTGACCCTGTACTCTGCTAAGCATGATGTCTTTCTCCAGGGACTGATCCCTCCTGACAACGTGTCCAAAGTATGTAAGACACAGTCTTGCCATCCTTGCTTCTAAGGGGCATTCTGGTTGTACTTCTTCTGAGACAGATTTGTTCGTTCTTTTGGCAGTCCATGGTATATTCAGTATTCTTCGCCATCACCACAATTCAAAGGCGTCAGTTCTTCTTCTGTCTTCCTTATTTATTCTCCAGCTTTCACATGCATATGATGTGATTGAAAATACCATGGCTTGGGTCAGGTGCACCTTAGTCTTTGAGGTGACATCTTTGCTCTTCAACACTTTAAAGAGGTCCTTTGCGGCAGATTTACCCAATGCAATGTGTCTTTTGTGAAAGTATTATAAGTAAAGTATTATAATGTAAAATGTTATAAGTAAAGTATCATAATGACACGTGCAAAGAGCTGGAGATGGAAAAACAAAAGGGAAGAACACGCTCGGAGTTTCTCAAGCTGAAAGAACTGAAGAAAAAAATTCAAGCCTCAAGTTGCAATAGTGAAAAATTCTATGAGGAAAATATTAAATGATGCAGGAAGCATCAAAAGAAGATGGAAGGAATACACAGAGTCATTATACCAAAAAGAATTAGTCGATGTTCAACCATTTCAAAAGGTGGCATACGATCAGGAACCGATGGTACTGAAGGAAGAAGTCCAAGCTGCTCTGAAGGCATTGGTGAAAAACAAGGCTCCAGGAATTGATGGAATATCAATTGAGATGTTTCAACAAACAGATGCAGCGCTGGAGGTGCTCACTCATCTATGCCAAGAAATACGGAAGACAACTTCCTGGCCAACTGACTGGAAAAGATCCGTATCTATGCCTATTCCCAAGAAAGGTGATCCAACCGAATGTGGGAACTATAGAACAGTATCATTAATATCACTCACAAGCAAAATTTTGCTGAAGATCATTCAAAAATGACTACAGCAGTATCTCGACAGGGAACTGCCAGAAATTCAGGCTGGTTTCAGAAGAGGACGTGGAACCAGGAATATCATTGCTGATGTCAGATGGATCCTGGCTGAAAGCAGAGAACACCAGAAGGATGTTTACTTGTGTTTTATTGACTATGCAAAGGCATTCGACTGTGTGGATCATAACAAACTATGGATAATATTGTGAAGAATGGGAATTCCAGAACACATAATTGTGCTCATGAGGAACCTTTACATAGATCAAGAGGAGTTGTTTGGACAGAACAAGGGCACACTGGTTGGTTTGAAGTCAGGAAAGGTGTGTGTCAGGGTTGTATTCTTTCATTATACGTATTCGATCTGTATGCTGAGCAAATAATCCGAGAAGCTGGACTATATGAAGAAGAACGGGGCATCAGGATTAGAGGAGGGCTCATTAACAATCTGCGTTATGCAGATGACACAACCTTGCTTGCTGAAAGTGAAGAGGACTTGAAGTACTTACTGCTGAAGATCAAAGACCACAGCCTTCAGTATGGATTACACCTCAACATAAAGAAAGACAACAAAAATCCTCACAACTGGACCAATGAGCAACATTATGATAAACGGAGAAAAGATTGAAGTTGTCAAGGATTTCATGTTACTTGGATCCACAATCAATAGCCGTGGAAGCAGCAGTCAAGAAATCAAAAGATGCATACTTCATAGGTAGAATATATGAATTAATGTATAAAGTGGTCATTAAATAATACTGGATAGCTAGTAATTACAGTTTAAAGGTTAGCTATCACTGTTCTAGTCTGATCATAATACTCCTTAGAATTACTTACATTAACCTTCAGGGATTTAATCCTCAGCCTGTGGCTAATACTGCATAGTTCTAACAGCCTTCTTTTACATTGCGTTTGAGCTTAACTCAGTTTAGTTTGCTTTTATGCTAGAAATCATTTCCTTAGCAGCTAGCTGGTACAGAGGAAAGGACAACATCCAAGAAAGTCTAATTGTGACCTTGAGCAAGTCACCTTGTGTTTCCAGAGCTGTTTCCTCATCTGTGAAATGAGAGGGAAATTGCATTTGCAGATCCTGAGGGCCTATCAGCTGAAAGAGTATTTGATTTGGTAGCTCTTACTGCTGTCCCTTACCTCTCCCAGTGTGCAGTATTCTGGTGAAGTATTCATTTACGAATAAACCTTCTGAAATATTTCTTGCCTTGAAATGAGGCTGTTATGTGGTGTCCTAAATTATATGAAAGTTCATTACAACCTAACAGTTTGTCTTACTCCACTCTCACTCTCACAGTTTTTAAGCATTGAATATATCATTGATTTTACAGAAAAATGTGTATTTTCTTCACAAGATTCTGAATTTTTAAGTGAACAGTAGGTATTCTGCTTCTGTCCGTTTATCAGCTCCTGTGCAACTTATTAACGTCAGTTAGCCTGATAGATCTACTCTTGACAAAGTAATTTACCCAAATCTGTATATAGTTTTCGTTCAATATAAAACACTCAGTAACATCATTTAGTCATTTATTTAAATTTTAACTTTATTTTCAACGTAAGTGGAATATTGTCTCAGAGCAATATAATATCAGAATTTTAGAAATAGCACCTACATTTCCTTGCTTTAGTTTTGTGATTTTAAATTTTATTTGACAGCTGATTATCATTTTCATTCTAATGATAGATAGTATTGATTTATAGAACAACTAGCATTTTTTAAAGTGCCTGATTTCATTTGAATAGCTGTTTGATGTGTATTTACATTGTCATATCTACTAAGGCTTCCAATCCTTTAGTCTTAAGAGATAAGCTGAAGATACCACAGTAGTTTATGATTGAAGCTGGGATTATGTATCCCAGTCTTCAATAAATCTAAGTATGAATACAATGCTAATTTTTAAATGAGTTTAACAAAAATTAGTTTCACTGTCTCTTTAGGGTTATAAGTATAGATTATGTAATTTTTTTAGTAATTATATCGCTGTTTTTGTACTGTGATGTCTTTAACATTAGAAATTTCTTGAAAGCTCTCTGGAGGTATCTTGTGCTGTTCTCCCAGTTGGAATGGTAATGTGTTTGATGGCAGATGATTATTATATAAAAGAAAAGCAAATTCAGCGGCAGAAGTTTTTTTTTTTCATTTTAAAATGAAGTTGTTCATTTACCAGGATGAAAAAAATATAGCTGCCCAGTTGAAAGGTTACATAGATAAAAATTTGATTTACTGACTGTCATTGTTGTATTCAAGTGGTCCCTAAAGTGTGATGTCTGGTTCAGCATCTGCTTTGGCAGAGGACAGCAGTGATGATTGTAATCCAGAAGACCGGATGATTAATATATTCACTGTGCCTAATAATTTTCTATAGTTTCCTGAGAATTCTCCATATTTCACCTTAAATAAAAATGAAGTTTTCTTTCAGGAAAACCGTTAAGCTGTACAGACTCTTTTAAAATTTTTCATTTATATCCAGCCTCTCTTTGTACCTTCCATTTTGGGGGAAAATATGTAGAAGATTGAATGCAGCTCAAGGGTTTCATAATTTCTATGTTCCCTCTCTGTCTAGTATGTTCCTCTAGGATCATTTTATGGCCCTTTTCTCTGAAGAGTTAAAGAAATACCTTAACATCTTAAGTTGTTTGTAGTTTCTGTCTTACGGCATGTGACCTACTAAGCATCTTAAGGTTATACTTTCTTTGCAACTTGAAGCTTTTGAACAAATTAATGTTTTCTGGCAACTTTATAGTACTTGCTAAAAAGCCTTTTTAATAAAATGATACAATAAGTAAAGCTGTGCTAATGAGGTATTTCTGATCAGTCCTTCCTATTATATAATTCTCATTTTAAGCCCTGGAAGGATTTTGATAATCTACATCTATCAGTAATAATCTACTTGTACATATGCTTACTAGATTATTTAATTGGTAATGGCAGTATAAATAAGTTTGAACAGTGTTAAAACTATTCTAAGTTCTCATTCACTTGTGCTGGTAGAAGCAATAACACAAATAATGCAGAATGGTCTATCCAAATATCACTCATATGACTTTGAAATAGTACTACTAATAACATCCTTTATGTATGACAGTAGAGAATTCCTGGGTGGTATAAATAGCTAAGTGCTCAACTACTAGCTGAAAGGTTGGTGATTCAAACCCATCTAGAGGCGCCTCAGAAGGCAGTCCTTGTGACCTGCTTCTGAAAGGTCGCAAACCCTATGGAGCACACATGGGGTCGCATGAGTAGGAACTGGCTAAACAACTGACAACAACAACATATATAACAGTGTCTATTTTTCATAGCAATTTTTCAGGCTGTAGTTTTATTTTACCCCCATAACTGTTTTATGACCAGGTATAGTATAAAAACTCTTTTGCTTAGAGTCACAAATCCAGGTAATGACTAGGCCAAGGTAAGAGCAGAGCTTTGTGACTGAGTCTCATACACACTTTTTATAATTTTAGTGTCTAAAAATCCTGTAGCTTTTCTGAATATTTTGAAGAGTCCCCAACACTGTTTTGCTGAAACTGCAGACTGTATAGGAACTACATGTTTGGGGGGAAATACACCAGGTTACAACACAGCTCAGCTACCAAAGTCAGTAGAAATTGGAACTAGGCTTGCAGAGAAAGTGTAGTTTTTTACATCCTTGTGACAGACATGGACAGGAAAATGTGGTTTATTAATTTGTGTGTTTGCTTTAGTCATTAAATTTAGCTTGCAGTCGTTGAACAACCTGTAACTGAGTACTGGAGAAATGACCTTGAGGAACACCCACTGACAGGGAAGATCGATTTTAGGGAGAACATTATCAAACGTTGACACAACTAATGCCTGCCCTCTGTGTTTGTTTGCTAACCATGTCCTCCCCCGTGAGGTATTTTCATAAGTGCCACTATGCCAATTTTTTTCTGTATGTTGCTGTAAAAAAAATTAGGATAGCATGCTTATAAAAATACCTTGCAGGGGGAGGTCACAGTTGGGCAAACAAATGTGGAAGGTGCACATTATTTGCATAAAAATATGGTAATAATAATTCACAAAGATGGTAGCTCTTTTGTAACTAACATTTGAGTGTTCATTGTATATAAACAGCACTTTAAGTATTTTCTGTATTTATTTACTGCCTACTACATGCCAGACATGTTCTTGGCCTTGGGGATATGGCATTAGAAAAAAAAAAAAAAAAAAAACAAGATAAAGCCCCCATTATAATGGAGCTTATAGTCTAGTATTCATTGTGCAATAAATAAGTTTATATATATGCATGTTGTTATTTTTGTTGTTATTGTTGGGTACCACTGAGTCAATTTCAACTCATAGCGACCCCATGTGACAGAGTAGAACTGCCCCATAGAGTTTTCTTGGTTCTAATCTTCACAGAAGCAGATCACCAGGTCTTTTTTCCCACAGATCCTCTGGGTGGATTTGAACTGCCAGCCTTTTGGTTAACAGCCAAGTGCTTAACCAATGCACCGCCAGGGCTACTTTCTATATATGCATATATATCTGTTTCTATCCATATGCACAAACACATATGACAGTGTCAAGTAGTGTTAAGTTTTTCAAGATTTAATTAATAAACATTTCTATAGTTTCCTAGTTTTATAGCATGTTTATAAAATTTGGAAGATTGTATATATTATTTCTATAACTATTTTTACAGCATTTTTATGTGTCAGTTAAAATACATGGTTTTTTTTGACACTCTTGATTTATTGATACTTTTTTTGGGGGGTTCTACTTTTCTAGTATTTTGCATCTGTTTGATTTAATGATATATGTTTTGAGAACTCTGTCTTAGTCATCTAGTTTTATTGTAATGCTGTCAATAAGTTGTACACATGTAAAAAGTTGAATTGGCAAAAGTTGTATGATAGATATTGTCTTAGTTATTTAGTGTTGCTGTAACAGAAATACCACAAGTTTATAGAAGAATATATTCTCTCTCAGTCTAGGAGAGGCTAGAAGTCCGAATTCAGGGCACCAACTCTAGGGGAAGGCTTTCTCTCTCTGTTGGCTCTGGAGAAAGGTCCTTGTTATCAATCTTCCTCCTGTCTAGGAGCTTCTCAGTGTGGGGACTCCAGGTCCAAAGGACATTGTTCTCCTGGCTCTTGTTTCCTGGTGGTATGAGGCCCCCATGTCTCTTTGCTTGCCTCTCTCTTTTATATCTCAAAAGAGATTGGTTTAAGACACAACCTAATCTTGTAGATTGAGTCCTGCCCTATTAACATAACTGCTGCTAATCCTACCTCATTAACATCATACCCAGTACCCAGTGCCGTCGAGTCAATTCCGACTCATAGCGACCCTATAGGACAGAGTAGAACCGCGCCATAACATCATAGAGATAGGATTTATAACAACATAGGAAAATCACATCAGATGACAAAATGGTGGACAATCATACAATACTAGGAATCATGGCCTAGCCAAATTGACATATATTTTGGGGGACATAATCCAACCCATGATAGGGACCTTTTAACAATAGCTTCCAAAGTCAGTTGAATAAATTAAATCTATTTTTCACAGTCTATACATGTTTTTTATACATGGATGGGAATATATCTTTATATATTTTAGACAAAAATTTAAAATTACCTTATGTCTAGTTCATGAATCCAAAAAAACCAACCAAACCCAGTGCTGTTGCTTCGATTACAACTCATAGTCACCCTATAGGACAGAGTAGAACTGCCCCATGGAGTTTCCAAGGAGCACCTGGCGGATTCGAACTGCTGACCGTTTGATTAGCAGCCATAGCACTTCTACGCCACCAGCATTTCCCGTTCATGAATACAAACCATTATTTTCCACAACATTGTCTGTCTTATGAGGTAAAATGGAATTGAAAACATTTATGTCATATTACAAACTACTGAAAATAAAGTGTTTCATACATTATCATTTGAATATGTCACATTTTAAGTTGCTATTTGGTGAATGAGCTCTGCAAGTAAATTTTCACTGGTTTGTAATAAATGCTTCAATTTTTAGTTTTATTGTGGCAAAATGTGTATAACAAAAAATTTGTCGTTTTAACCATTTGTAAGTGTACAATTTAGTGGTATTAATTATGTTCATCATGTTGTGCAGCCACCGCCACTGTCTATTTCCAGAAGTTTTCATTACACCAAAAAGAAACTCAATACCTCTTAAGCAATAACTCCGCATTCTTCCTTTCCCCCAGTTTCTGGTAGCCACTGATAAGCTTTTGTCTCTAGGCATTTGCCAGTTCTAGATGTCATAAAAGTGGGATCATATAATAATTTTCCTTTTGTGTCTCAGTCCTACCTTGGAGTTTGTTGAGCCTCTTAGATATGTAGATTTATGTCTTTCATCAAATGTGGGAAGTTTTTGCTCATCATTTCTTTATATAGTCTTTCTGTTCCTTTGTCTCTCTCTTCTCCTCTGGCATTCATAATGCAAATGTTAATTGACTTAAGGGTGTTCCATAAGTCCCTTAGGCTCTGTTCCTGTTTCTTCATTCTTTTCTCTTTTTGAGCTCCAGGCTCAATAATTTCAATTGCCCTGTCTTCAAGTTTGCTGATTCTTTCTTCTGCCAGCTTAAATCTCTTGTTGAGCTCCTCTAGTGAGTTTTTTATTTAAGTTATGTACCTTTCAGCTCAAGTATTTGTGTTGTGTTCTTTTTGACAATTTCTATCTCTGTATCTATCCTTTCATTTTGTTCATATATCCTTTTCTTGATTTTCTTTATTCTTTCTGTCCATGTTTTCCTTGAGCTCTTTGAGCATATTTAATACTGTTGTTTTAAAGTGTTTGTCTATTAAGTCTATTATGTAGGCTTCCATTAAATGGTTTCTGTCATTTTATTTTATTTTGAATGGGTTATTCTTTACTGTTTCTTTTGATTCCTTGTGATTTTTTGTTGAAATTGGTACACTTGAATGTTACAATGTGGTAACTCTGAAAATCAGATTCTTCCTCTTCCCCATGGTTTGCTTTTTGAAGGCTATAGTTGTGCGTTTGTTTAGTCACTTCCACTTGTTATTTTGTAAAGACTACCATCCTGGATCTGTGTGGACACTGAAGAAAGACTGCTTCTTAGCTTGTGTTTTGACAGATTTTTTTGAATGCCAGGGAAAGAAAACAAAAACACGATAAAAGCAAAACAAAAATCCTTTTTGCTCTTTGCAAATTGGCTTTATATTGGGGCTCTCCTTCACCCTTTAGGCTTACACTGAGCCTAGATACATACATGCCAGGGTGAAAGTGTAGGTCTTCTCAGGTAATTTCTGAGCATGTGTCTTGCCCTGGGTACGTGTATGGCTTTCTCAACTTCCCTATTTATGCAGTACTTTTGAAAGCCATAATTTCTGAAAGAAACTCTCTGCCAGCCCATCCTTCCACCGTAAGCTTTAAGACAGACTAAACAGAGATGAGCACCTTGCTTCAGTCCTTCAGCAGCCCCCAGATAGGTTGGAACAGACATACACGATGATTTGCAAATAACATCTGCAATACTGTGGAGCCAGAGACCAGCCTCCCTTTCTGGAAGTATGGGCTGCTGCCATTGCTTTAATATGTGCATGTCAAGCTAGGGGTACAGGGAGGCACGCGTGGGTAGAAAACCAAAGCTTTCTTACCAAGTATGTATTGCCTCTTTTTGATTCTGTATTTACTTAGTTGCTTTAACTCTGACTGGTTTCCAGAGTTCTGACACCATTGATTTTGCCAGTTTTTTCTTGTTTTTTTCTTTTTTTTTTTCGGTGGGGGAGGTGTTGGTGTTTTTTTGTTGTTGGTGGTGGTGGTTTATGCTGCCATCTTGCTCTGACTCACTCATTAACTTTTGACAAGCTCAAATACTTACATGGCTATCAGAGTGTTTATTTTAACTGGGTCTTATATAGAGTGAACAGATCTGCAGCCTAACTGAGTTGGCCTTTGAATGCCAAATATGTGTAGATCATGGCCCTGGCAAATTTTGCATCACAGTCTTCTGCTTTGGCTGTAGCATATATAAGCAAATTGATTGTATATTAGACTGGATTGCATTTTATTTGATAAATTCATAACCAGATCCTAAATCTTATGCCAAAAATAATAAACCCTGGGTGGTGCAAATGGTTAACATGCTTGGCTGTTAACCAAAAGGTTGGAGGTTTGAGCCTACCTAGAGGTACTTCAGAAGAAGGGCCCGGCAATCCACTTCCAAAATCCTGTGGAACACACTTCTGTTCTGACACACATGAAGCTGCCATGAGTTAGAACTGACTTGATGGCAACTGGTTATGACTAGCGTATCATTGCCTTAGAAAACAACCAAATAAAACCCGTTGCCAGTGAGTTGATTCCAACTCATAGCAAACTAATATAACTATTATAATTAGATAAAATTTGTCTTGCTTCTTCTGCCTCCTAGAAATCTTTAAAATGTAATTCTTCAATTTTAATATTAAATAACTGTGAGAAAAATAGTGATGACTAATGATTGCTTCTCCTTCAAAGAATGCAATTTCACTGTTAATTTTCATTGATATATGTTCCATTTGGTTGTCATTTTTATCTTGGTTATTACTTAGATGGTTTCACCCAAATCTGATTATTTTAAGGCTCAATTTATTAAAAATGTTTGCAGTTTTCTATACTTTGCCATCTCTTAAAAGCTGTTCTCTGTTTACTGCTAATCAAGTACCAAATAATCCTACCTGCTGCAGTTGCTCAAGTTTCCTCTTAAATGCTCACGATCATTAGCCATTAGAGAAATGTAAATCAAAACTACAGTGAGGTACAGCCTTACCCCAGCAAGGCTGGCACTAATCCAAAAAACACAAAATAATAAATGTTGGGAAGGTTGTGGAGAGACTGGAACACTTGTACACTGCTGGTGAGAATGTAAAATGGTATAACCACTTTGGAAATCAAATTGGCGCTTCCTTAAAAAGCTAGAAATAGAAGTACCATACAATCCAGCAAACCCACTCCTTGGAATATGTCCTAGAGAAGTAAGAGCCATCACACGAATGAATATATGCACACCCGTGTTCTTTGCAGCACTATTCACAATAGCAAAAAGATGGAAACAGCCTAGATGCCCATCAACAGATGAATGGATAAACAAATTATGGTACATAACACACAGTGGAATACTATGCAGCAATAAAGAAAAATGATGAATCTGCAAAACATCTCACAATCTGGATGAGTCTGAAAGGCATTATGCTGAGTGAAATTGGTCAAGCACAAAAGGACAAATATTGTATGAGACCACTATCATAAAAACTCAAGAAAAGGTTGAAATAGAAGAAAACATTCTTTGATGGTTATGAGGGTGGGCAGGGAGGGAGAGTGAAATTCATTAACTAGATATTAGACAAAAATTATCTTAGGTGAAGGGAAGGACAACACACAATACAGGGGAAGTCAGCACAACTGGACTAAACCAAAAGCTAAGAAGTTTCCTGAACACAACCAAACACTTCGAGGGTCTGGGGACCATGGTTTCGGGGCACATCTAAGTCAATTGGCATAACAAAGTTTGTTAAGAAAATGTTCTGTATCCCACTTTGGTTAGTGGTGTCTCAGGTCTTAAAAGCTAGCAAGCGGCCGTCTAAGATGCATCAATTGGTCCCAACCCACTTGGAGCAAAGGAGAATGAAGAACACCAAAGACAAAAGGAAAATATTAGCCCAAGAGACAAAAGGGCCACATAAGCCAGAGATTCCATCAGCCTGAAACCAGAAAAACTAGATGGTGCCTAGCTACCACCAGTGACCGCCCTGACAGGCAACACAACAGAGAGTTCCTGATTGAGAGGGATAAAAGTGTAGAGCAGAACTCAAATTGTATGTAAAAAGACGAGACTGAATGGTATGACTGAGATTGGAGGAACCCCCGAAGCCATGGCTCCCTGTTAACTCAGAACTAAAACCATTCCCGAAGCCCACTCTTCAGACAAAGATTAGACTGGACTATAAAACATAAAATATACTCGTGAAGAATGTGTTCCTTAGTACAAACAGGTACGCAAGACCGAATGGGCAGCTCCTGCCCGGACGTGGGATGAGAAGGCAGGAAGGGGCAGGAGCTGGTTGGATGGACATGGGAAACCTGAGGTGGCAAGGGGAATGTGCTGTCACGTTATGGGTCACATAACGATACATGTTTAAATTTTTGTGTAAGAAACTAACTTCTGCTATAAACCTTCACCTAAAGTACAATTAAAAAAAAAAAGTTTTGTCTTCTGTACAATGAAATAGAGCAACATCTTCAAAATGAAGTTTTTCTTTTGTATTCATTCCACATACATTTTTTAATGCTCACCACGTACAGGGCATTGATCTTTATAATCAGTATTTTCTCTGCTAATGTGTATTTCTACCTACGGAACCTACCTTCTGGGGTATTATGATAATAAAACATAAGTATTCTTAAAAAAGATACTTAATACCAATTGCTTTTTTACCAGGCCAATTTCTTAAAATGAAAGTTTTCTTGTTTTTATAATTTCCTGTGATTCTACCTTCTTCACTAAGCTTGACTAACTTTGACTTTTATGTTGCTGTTCCAAACCAAACCCATTGCTCTCGAGTTGATTCCGACTCATAGCAAGACTATAAGCGGAGTAGAACTGTCTCATAGCTTTTCCAAGGCTGTAAGTCTTTGTGGAAGCAGACTGCCACGTCTTCCAGTGAGAGGCAAGTAAGTTCCATCACTGACCTTTCGGTTAGCAGCTGAGCACTTAACCACTGCTGTTATTAAATCCTTATTTTCATTTCCAGATGATACTGAGACATAGAAAAGGCTGTCGTAGGACACATACACTTAAAACATACATAAATATAAAATATAGCCAGATTGCAAAGTTGTGAACTGAACATAGCTTTCCTTACAAGTGAGCCCTTCAATGTTAAACGTCCCCCAAATGTTATAAATACACCATCGCAATGGGCAACTCACTTCTTAGAACATCGAAACAATCCGAAGAGGATAGTGAGAGAATAAATCGAAGTACTCCAACTGAGATGTAATAAAGATACAGACTTCTGCCCGAGATAGCAGTTCTTCCCATGATGGAGCTAAAATGTTGAGCAAAAATAGTGTGAGACCACAGAGGTTAAGAGCCTTCACAGTAGGCTAGATAATAGTAATCAAAAGGCACTGGAAAAGAAAATTCTATTGAAAATGCCTTTGGAACTAAATCAAGTAATGGCCTCTGAGTTTTTTTAGTTGTGATTTCAGATTAATCTCCTGCTGACATCAGTATTGTTCTTGAGTATTGCAAAGCAGGCAGCCTAGCTATTTCTTCCTTATTTACTTGAATTGTTACTGAAAACCATAATTAGGAAGAGCTCAGTAACTTTTCGGCTTTTGAGATGAAAGCTTTGGCAGTGCAGTATCGGCTTAATGTAAATAAAATCTTTTTGTTTGTAGGTGAATATGGGACAGTATGGGAGAACTTATTTTCAGTAACTTGAGTTACATCCCCTTCTTGGCAGTTTTTCCTAATTTCATTCCTGCTTTCCCTACTATCTCTCTCTTTTCTCAACAAATAATCAGTGATGCTACTTGTGTTTTTCTAAGGGACTATCTTTTGTAGGCGAGGATATTGTAGAGCTTTTTAAAGATGTGTTCTACAGAAGGCCGTTACCATTTTGAAGAGTTTTTTTTTTTTTTTTAAATGTAACCCATACCGATTTTAAAACCACTAATTTTTTAATAATTATGTGATATGAAATACCCTTTCCCCAAAGTAGCCTTTACTAACATTGTGGTATATATCCTTCTAAACATTTTATTTGCACGAATTAATATATATGATTTGTATGTACTTCATAAATTAAAAATAATGTAATTCTGTTCTGCTTGATTTTTTTTTTAAGTATAGTAATACATGTGTATATCCTATGTACATAAATTTAGATTTGCATTGTTTGCACCGTAGCTTCATATGATGACATTGCATTGAATGGATCCCCATCCCAGGCAACTGGGGGTCCCCAAACCCTTCAGGAGTATTATTACTTCATAATATAATAATAAATATTTCCTAATAATACTAAGATATTTTCGATGTGTAGACATTTGTACTTGTCTTGAAAAAGCAGTGTTACATAAAACTCGCTGGCACTTTCTCATCAGTCAAGGCAATAGCAGCAAACTGCACTAGCAGTCATATTCTTGATTGCCACAGTTAAAAAGCTCACAGTTCAGAAAATGCCATTTTCATTTAAGAATGCCCTTATTGAAGTAGTACAAATTATTAATTGTATTAAATCTCCACTCTGGAGTACGCATCTTTTTAATATTTTCTGTGACAAAGTGGGAGTACTCTCGGTGACAGTGGTTTTCCCCAGGAAAAGTACTTTTGCAGTTGAGTTGTGAGATGAGTTAACAGCCTTTTTCATGCATCACCATTTGAACTTGAAAGAATGACTGATAGAAGTTATTTAGACTAGGGTATTAGGCAGACATTTTCTCAAAAATGAAGAAAGTAAGACTGTAACTTCCAGGAAGACAACTCAAAACAACTAACAGTATTTATTACCAGTGCTAAAATTTGAGCTTTTAAGGAAAAATTATAATTTTGGAAAACTTGCATCTGCCACCCTTGAGTTTGGTACCTTCCCACTGCTTAAAGACTTTTCAGATGCAGTTGGCAGTGATATTAACAAACATGATGTTTTCATAATGAAACCTGTCAACATCTGGAAAAGCTGCTTAACTCAGCTTCCAGTATTTTCTGTATGACCAATGCATATTGTTACAAAATCATGCATGAGTAAAAGTATTCAGAGTGCAAGATATAGGCCAATGGATTTTAATATAACTGAGAAAGAAAAGTTCATGATAAGGTTTCACATTCCACATTGCAACTAACCATTAAAAAACTATTTATGGGTTTCAGTATAGTTTCAAAGAATATCCGCCTTTTTTTGTGTGTGTGTGTGGATCTTCCAAAGGATTTATTGGTCATATTTACATCTGATGCAAATAGTGAGGAGGCAGCAGGGGCCGAGCCTCAGTCCTCGTCTCGGCTCCAGTGTGAAGTCCAGGAGATGCCTGGGTCTTCCTGTCCCTGGGGAGACCTGAGATGCAGAGATGATTCTTCTTGCTCCTTCTGTCAGAGTCGTGGATCCTCTCTCCTTGGGAGGGTTCTGGGCCTAGGGGCTGCCTGCCCAGCTCAAGGCACAAACACTGTGGGTGGGGGTATGGAGGCAAGGCATGGGGTCATGCTTGGTTGGCATCAGGTGGCCTAGCCCATCTTCTCTCCCAGGGCCTATCCTTTTTCTTCCCCCACTGGCCCTATTCCAGGCAGGGTCTAGATGGGTGGACACTTATACCCCAGACCAAAACCCTTACCTCCTGGACCATGGCTAGCCCGCCAGAGGCTGGAGTCCAAGCACCATCAGTACACTGGACAGGGGCACGTCCCTATCCTTGCAGAAAAGACAGAATCCAGCAAGTGGGGCCTTGGCCAGCCTCTCGTCCCCTTCTGGGAGCTTTCCAGTCCTCTTGTGGACCCAGAGGGCAAGTCCGGGAGGAGCAAGGGTTATTTATTTTGACATGGATTATTAGCATTTTTAAATGTCCTCAGTTTTAATTTTCAATCCAGTAAATATTAACAGATTTAACCAATCAAATCAAAACTTCTTGAGGTCACCAATAGCTTTGAAGTGTATAAAGCGTCTTAAGGCCAATAAGTTTGAGAACCTCCCTCTGCTCTCGAGGGACATTTAGATTTTCATTTTTGTTTATGATAAACAGTCCTTCAGTAAATATCATTATACACATATCTTTGTGCATTTCTACAAGTATATCTGTAGGGTAAATTCTTGGAAATAGAAATACTAGCCAAAGGGTATGTGCTTTTGAAATATTGATTTAAAAAAAAAAAAAAAAAAAACCTAGTGCCATCAAGTTGATTCCGACTCATAGCAACCGCATAGGACGGAGTAGAACTGCCCCATAGAGTTTCCAAGGAGCGCCTGGCAGATAGACACTACCAAATTGCCAATTTATATGCTCACTGGTGATATATGAGTTATCCCACAGCCTGGCCAACATGTGCGTTTTATTAATCTTGTCTTTGCTAATGTAATAGATGGAAACTGATACCTGTTGCCTAATGTGCTTTCTCTAATTATGAGTGAGGCAGAGCATTTTTCAGATGTCTATAGCCCATTTATATCCCTTTGTTTAATGAATGACATGTTCATATCTTTTTGTTTTTCATTTTTCTATTAGAATTTTTTATTTTTATTTTTGCTTTTCAATAAAAGTTCTGTAGTAGGTTGCATTTTCCAAAGAATAGCCCTAATATCTTCCATTTCACATGCTATTCTTACATTGTGACTTTGGCACTCCTTCAATCGAGAGGTTGATCCATCCATTCTCTCTCCTTGAAATTGGTCAAGCTTGCAGATGCTTTGGACCACAGAGTTTAGATCCTATCGTACAGCTTTCTGTTGGTTCTCTAGTGACACATGTTCTTAGACCCCAACCACTGTGCTGTAAGGAAGTCCAAGCAACCACTAGGAGAATGCGGTACCTGTTTTCCCTAGCTGAGGCCCCAAATAATAGCCAGCATCAACTGTTAGACGTGTGAGTGAATGAATGAGCTTTCAGATGATTTCAGCCCCAAGCTGTTGAGTCATCTCTAGCCTTCAAGTCTTCCCAGACAAAACTCCAAAGGTCATGGAGCAGAGACAATCCATCCTTCCTCTGCCCTTATGAATTCCTGACCCACAGAACCTGTCAGCATAAAAAAAAAAAGGTTATTTTTTTATGCCACCAAGGTGGAGTAGTTTGTTACGCAGTGACCAGCAACAGGAACAAGCTGTTTATAGGTTGCGGAAATAGGCAAATCGACCCTTAGTCTCTCGTCTTTTACAAATGTTTCCTGTAACTCATTTGTTTTTTACTTTGTTTTATGCTGAGCTTCTTTTTTTTTACCTTTTGTGTGTGTGTGTGTCAAAAGTCAAATTTCTTTTCTTTCATGGTCTGTCTTTATGACATGCTTGGAATAAACTACCCTCATTCTCAAGAACATAATTACTTTTGTATTTTCTTCTGTGTTTTTATAGTTTTAATTGTTTCATTTAAATCTTTAATCCATCTGGAAATTTTTTGATAAAGGAGTGAGGTAGAGTGCCAACTATAGCCTCTTGCCACAAAACTAATCAATAGCCTATCTTTTCTCTATTGTTTTAAAATGCTACCTACCAGATTCACGTGGGTTTATTTTTGGGGTCCAGATGGTAGCCTATTGACCTGTCTATTAAAATTACTCTAGCTTAACAATGCATTTTAATATCCATTATTCATGTTTTGAAGATATTTGACCTGAAAAGTCAGCATTATATAATTGATAAGATAAACTGAATAACTCCTAAAGAATTGTTAAAAATTTTAGTCTAAAATGGGAAGCACTCGTGCTTATTGGAAAACAGTGTTGTTTGAAAGTCAGGCATAAAACTTAGGCTATTTTAATGCTATGAATTGCAGGTTTGTTTTCCTTTTAGAATATTTCTTAGATCAATCTAACAATACTAAAGCCTATTCTTTCAAGCAGTGTATTGAAAGTAATTGCTTCTTTATGGTTTCAGCCTAACAGTATGATAGGAATAAAGACATAGCTTATGTTTTTTATGTTAAAAGCTAAAATGTGCTGCCATAATTCAAAGTCAAATGAGAAAAATAAGAGAAAGAACATACCCATTTAAGTCAATTTAAATCCAGTTTTGAAAAATTAGTTTTAATTTTCTTGTGTAGAGTGATATGTTCACAAATAAAAGATACTACTTTTTCTGAAAGGGGATTTATTAACAGAAGAAATTAAATGATTTGGATTTCATCATATCCTTTACTTTATTTTTACATGAACTTTAGCATGGTGAAATTATCTGTGACAGACTGTAAAACAGTTTTGCAGTCTTATTTTGTATCTCATATGTGCATAGTATATGTAAAGATCATATTAATAAGTCATCTGATTTTCTGGATCTGTCCTCTTAAATAAAAGTATTTTAAAATGGAACGGATATAATAGAGGAAAGCTTTTGTAATAGAAACTATTCAGGTGTTATTTATAACTTTCTTTAAATTTAAACCACAGTTAATTTCTTCCCCATAACTTTCTTCCTAAACTGGAAGAAACTTCGATGAAGAAAGTGATGAATTTCTTAACCCTATTCAAAATGGCCCTATTTTATTGTGTGAATTAAGTATATAGTTACATTTGCTTTTACATATAACAATAAAGAGGAAAAATCCTTGTTTAATGGTGGTTCTCAATAGGGGCCTATTTTGGTCTCCAGGGGACATACAGCAATATCTGAAGGCATTTTTTAATTGTCACAGAGTAGGGGAGTGCTACTGGCATTTAGTAGGCAGAGGCCAAAGATGCTGCTAAACATCCTATGATACACAGAATCTCCCCACAGGGTAAAAAATTATCCTGTCCAAAACGTCAGTAATGCTGAAGTTGAGAGACCAAAATATTCACATCCTAATCCCTGAAACCTGTGAATACGTTTTGTTGCATACGAGAACCAAACCAAACCCATTGCCTTCAGGTTGATTCCAACTCAGAGTGACCTATATGATAGAGTAGAACGGCCCCATACGGTTTCCAAGGAGCGGCTGGTGTATTTGAACTGCCAGCCTTTTGGTTAGCAGCCGTAGCTCTTAACTACTGCTCTACCAGGGCTCCGTTTATGTTGCATAGCAGAGTAGAATTAAGGTTGCTAATCAACTGAGTATAAAATAGATTATCCTGGACTGTCCTGGGTTCCAGTGTAATCCCAAAGGGCCTTTAAAATGGAAGAGGGAAGTAGAAGAGAGGGTCAGAGTGGTGTGATATGAGAAGAACTCCACCTGTTGTTGCTAGCTTTGAAGATGGAGAAAGGGGGCCATGACCTGAGGAGACGGCCTTTAGAAAGTGGAAAAGTCAAGGGAACAGAAACTGATTCTCTCCTAGAGTCATAGACACTAATACACTAAGGAATTTAAATTTTATTTGGTAGGAAAAAGGGAGCCATCAAAAACTTGTCATTAGGGGAGTGACACGGTCACAGATTTGAATTATAGAAAAAGATTATTGTACAACCATTTCCTACCACGAATTTGCTTGCTCATCTGCTATGACTGCTTAAATGACCAAGGGCCATGAAAATTCAGATACCATTTGAAATGGGGTTATATATAAGCCCTGAGTTCCAAAAAATTGTGTATTCGCATTTTCGTAGTTAAGTCCACATTTCATGGCTAGAAGACAGTGTTTACTGATGGTTTCTATTTTACCTTCCCTTTGAACTAAATAGAGAAGCCCTGGTGGGGTAGTGGTTAAGAGCTACAGCTGCTAACAAAAGGTCAGCAGTTTGAATCCACCAGGCGCTCCTTAGAAAATCTATAGAGCAGTCCTATTCTGTCCTCTAGGGCCACTATGAGTCTAAATCGACTTGACGGCAACAGGTCTGGTTTTGGTTTTTGAACTAAATTTGTCTATATAGCAGGCCTTTGACTTGTAATTTCATAGCGTACTTTACATATGAATTTTATAGGTGTTCAGTCTTATTTATTTATTCATTAATTTCCTCATACTTCCCTCCTCCTCTCTTTCCCTTCCTCCCTCCCTCCTTTCCAGGAAAATGACCACTATATAATCAGACTGATTGGTACACTATAGGCTCTCTGCTTTGTTTCCTTTGTGCATTTCCACAAACTCCAGAATTGTTAACCACATGGTCTCTCCATTACCCGTCAGCTTTTTGTCACCCCTGTAGGCTGCCTCCGGTGCCACCACTGCACCAAAAATCACTGTAGGTTTTTTTAAATTGAGCAGTTTTGTAAACAAAATTGTATTTCCTTGAGAAAATCACAATGCTGCTTGTCAGAGTTTCTCAAAATAAAAGGCAATCTTTTCGCCTTTTCATTTTATGTTTTAAAACTCAGTTATTTAAAAAAAAAAAATCAGTTACTGGTATTTTACAGAATATCAACCTTCTCACCAAGTGTGGCTATAAAGCCAGTTTTTCTAATGCGGATCTTGTTCTATCATTAACTTACATCGTAGACCAGATGTATACACATTTCAAAGTAAATTTTTGTTTTTTAAAAAATTCCTTAATAAAAATTTCTGACAGGAAAAGGTTTGAGAGCATACGTTAAAACATGGGGAAGCTGGAATCCACATAACGCAAAAACCCATCACAGAAGGGAGAACTCAAATTTTTTCCACTAAAATGAGCAATAGAAAAGTAGTAAGACTGTACCCTGTCAAAGGCAGAAAACTTGGGAGACCTGGAAAAACAAGGCAGTTCCTTGGAGTTCTGGTTCTCACAGGTGTCACTGTAGGGAAAAGGTTTCCAGTAGTGTTGTTAGGCTTGCTGTCTAACAAATTAATAGCATTTCCTACTCCGGGGTCTCAACCCTTTCCCGCATTCTCTCTTTTCTCCTTTACCGTTCAGTCTGCTGCAGATTAATTACATCCACCTGGTGATGCCATCACATATGCCCCCATATCTTCCTAGCTTTCCTCAGACCAGAGTAGCTAAGAGAAATTTATCTTTCCTGCATTCCTTTTCCCCCTTTATCTCCTCCCTCTGCCTTCTCGCCGTAGCATATGTGTGCGTGCAAGCCTGCCTCATTTTAAGCAATATTTAATGCATCTGCTTTTTACCATGTAATAAAAACATTTTTATTACCTTACTAATTTTCATCTTGCCTTAACCCTTTTTTTAACTTTTTTTTTACATACATTTATTTTTTCATTGCATCCCTTAAACTTAGTTTGGTACTCAGTGGGCCCTCAATACTTTTCATTGAGTTAGGTGCCAGTGATAGCCACCTTCTCAAATCCATAAGTCAGCAATAACATGAGCTGTCTACTAAGAACTGGAGGTTTGGTGACCTTTGTCACCAGATGGTGACCTTCATTTTTCTGAAGAAAATCTGACTTTTGATAACCAGTTGTACCAGTTAGCTAATATTGTTTTGTAATTGGTTCTGAAATTCTACTTGCTCTCATTTCCCTACACATTTGTTCCTTGAACAAAAAATAAGCCTGATTCTCAGAGATAGTTCAAGGTCATTTATTCTCTTAAATCACAAGAGTATTGAAGATGCTGTGCTTGTGATTACTGCATTTTTATGTGGACTAAATGTTGATAGGTTTAGTGCTCTGAGACTTAAGTAAACTGTTGTAATGAAAGGTAGATTGTGGGACAGATGTATTGAAATGGTTAGTGTTGTATTTTAAATAATTATCACAGTGTTGCATTTTTTTGTTTATCCTAATGCCTTTTTTTTTTTTTGAGAGTTTTTCATTTGATTTCTGTAGATTATTCAATATCGTGGGCATTTGCTGGCAAATTATTTTGTGGCAAACCTGCCTTCTAACATAAATACATAGCTTAGTCTGAATTGAATCGAAGGTAGTGGGCTTATTTTTAAACATGATAAAGATTATTTAGAGTACTCTAGCAAGCTTAGGCTAACAACAGCTACAGTTTTTGAAATGGATGGTTTTCATTCAGCATTTCCTATTTATAGCACTTTTCAGTCTTTCACCTGATAACTTGACCTTGTAGAGCATTTTATCAAGAAATTTGAGATTTTAGATCCCCGTAAGATTTGCTCAGTGATCTCAATACTTGGAATCACAGAGGCAATTGAAGCAATAGGCGATACAAGGGAGCAGGTGTTTCTTCTAGATGTTTTAGACACATAACGTTCAAGTTCTTCAGTCACTTTAATAAGTTATACACAGAAACAAATGATATTCAGAAAAACTCAGATACCATATCCAAAGATGACACTTAGATTACAAATAGAAATCTCACCCAGCTTCTCTTCACTGGTTCTTTTATACTTTTATATTTTCTGCATCCCACCTTTAATTGGATCAATGATTGTTGCATAGATTTGGTAATATAGTATATTTTGTCACAGAATGGCCAAACATAAGCATTAATTATATTTCTGAAAAATAAGTGGTAGAATAAAAGGCATTGCTAGGTAGTGACGCTTTTAGGTATCTGGCAGGCTAATGTTTTCTAATTCAGTAACATTGGCGTTCATAGCACATCCCTAAATATCCTATTATAGTTTGTGATATAGTCATTTTACTTTTTTTTTTTTTGTATTTTAGATGAAGATTTACAGAGCAAACTAGTATCTCATTAATCAATTAATACACATATTGTTTTGTGACATTGATTGCCAACCCTATGACATATCAGCACTCTCCCCTTCTCTACCTTGAGTTCCCCATTACCAGCTTTCCTATCCCCTCCTGCCTTCTAGTCCTTGCCTCTGGGGTGGTATGCCACTTTAGTCTGGCTTTGTTTTATGGGCCTGTCTATCTTTGGCTAAAGGGTGAGCCTCAGGAGTGGCTTCATTACTGAGCTATAAGGGTTTTCTAGGGCTATACTCTCAGGATTTCTCCAGTTTCTGTCTGACCAGCAAGTCTGATCTTTTTTGTGCATGTGTGAGTTAGAATTTGTTTTACATTTTTCTCCAGCTCTGTCTGGGACTCTTTATTGTGGTCTCTGTCAGAGCAGTCAGTGATGGTAGCCAGATACCATCTAGTTGTGCTGGACTCAGTCTGGTGAAGGCTGTGGTAGTTGCGGTCTGTTAGTCCACTGGACTAATCTTTCCCTTGTGTCTTTGGTTTTCTTCATTCTCCCTTGCTCTGGATGGGGTGGGACCAGTGGATTATCTTAGATGGCCACTCACAAGCTTTTAAGACCCCAGATGCTACGTACCAAAGTAGAATATAGAACATTTTCTTTATAAACTATATGACTCCAGTTCAGCTAGATGTTCCCTGAGACCATGGTCCCCAGCCCTCAGCTCAGTAATTTGGTCCCTCAGGGAGTGTGGATGTATCTTTAGAGCTTCTATGACCTAACCTTGGACAACTTGTGCTGGCTTCCCCAGTACTGTGTACTGTCTTACCCTTCACCAGAGTTACCATTTATCTGTTGTCTATTTAGTGTTTTTCCATCTCTACCCCTCCCCTCCCCTCCCTTGTAACCATCAAAGATGGTTTCTTTTTGTTTGTAAATTTTTTCATGTGTTTTTCTATTAGTGGTCTTATGCAGTATTTGTCTTTTTGTGATTGATTGACTTACTTCACTCAGCATAATGCACTCTAGATTCGTCCATGTTGTAAGATGCTTCACAGATTCATCATCATTGTTCTTTATTGTAGCACTCCGTTTTGTGTATGCATCATAGTTTATTCATCTGTTGCTGAGCACCTAGGTTGTTTCCATCTTTTTGCTATTGTGAACAATGCTGCAGTGAACATGGGTGTGCAGATGTCTATTTGTGTGACAGCTCTTATTTCTCTAGGATATATTCCTAGGAGTGGGAAGTGCCATATCGTTTTCCAAAATGGTTGTACCATTTCGGATTCCCACCAGTAGTGCATAAGAGTTCCAATATTTGTCATTTTCTGTTTTTTTGATTTGTGCCAGTAATGTCGAGCTGAGATGGTATCTCATTGTAGTTTTGATTTGCATTTCTCAAATGGCTCGTGATCGTGAGCCTTTCCTCATATATCTGTTAGCCCCTTGAATGTCTTCTTTGGTGAAGTGTCTGTTCATTTCCTTTGCCCATTTTTTAATTGAATTATTTGTCTTTTTGTTGTCGATGTGTTGGATTTTCCCATAGATTTTAAAGATCAGACCTTCTTTGGATTTGTCATAGCCAAAATTTTTTTTCCTAGTCTGGAGGTTCTCTTTTTACTCTTGTGGTGAAGTCTTTTGATGAGTGTATTTACTTTTTAGAAGATCCCAGTTATATAGCTTATCTTCTGGTGTTTGTGTATTGTTAGTTATGGTGTGTATCCTGTTAATGCCGTGTATTAGGGCCACTAACGTTGACCCTGTTTTTTCTTCTCTGATCTTTATAGTTTTTGGTTTTGTATTTAGGTCTTTGATCCATTTTGAATTAGTTTTTGCATATGGTGTGAGGCATGGGTCCTGTTTCATTTTTTTGTAGATGGATATTCAGTTTTGCTAGCACCATTTGTTAAAAAGACTGTGTTTTCCCCCATTCAATGGACTTTGGGCCTTTGTGAAAGGTCAGGTGACTGTAGGTGGATGGATTTACATCTGGGTTCTCAACTCTGTTCCATTGGTCAATGTGTATGTCGTTATACCAGTACCAGGATGTTTTGACTACCGTAGCCGTATACTAGCTTCTGAGATCAGGTAGTGCAAGGCCTCCTACTTTCTTCTTCTTCAGCAGTGCTTTACTTATCCAGGACCCCTTTCCTTTCCATATAAAGTTAATGGTTAGTTTTTCTGTTTCTTTAAAGAATGATATTGGTATTTGGATCAGGATTGCATTGTATTTGTAGGTTACTTTGGGCAGAATTGACATTTTTACAACGTTAAGTCTTCCTATCCACAAGCATGCTATGTTTTCCTTTTTATGCCGGTCTCTCTTGGTTTCTTACAGTAGTGTTTTGTAGTTTTCTTTGTATAGATCTTTTACATTCCTAGTTAGATTTATTCCTAAGTATTTTATTTTTTTAGGGGCTATTATAAATGGTATTGTTTTCCTGATTCCTTTTTGTAGATTTCTTTATTGGTGTATAGGAATCCAACTGATTTTTATATGTTTATCTTGTATCTTACTACTGTGCTGAATCTATTAGTTCCAGTAGTTTTCTCGTGGAGTCTTTTGGGTTTTCTATGTATAGCATCATTGTATCCACAAATAGGGACAGTTTACTTCTTTGCTTACGAATTTGAATGCCCTTTATTTCTTTATCTTGCCTTACCACCCTAGCTAGGATTTCCAGCACAATGTTAAATAGCAGTGGTAATAAAGGGTGTCCTTGTCTGTTCCTGTTCTCAACGGGAATGTTTTCAGCCTCTTACCGTTAAGAATGATGTTGGCTGTTGGTTTTGTATAAATGGCCCTTTATTATGTTGAGGAATTTCTTATTGAGTTTTTATCAGGAATGGGTGTTAGACTTTGTTGAATGCCTTTTGTGCATTGGAAACCATGGTGGCATAGTGGTTAACAGCTGCGGCTGCAGACCAAAAGGTCAGCAGTTCGAATCTGCCAGGTGCTCCTTGGAAACCCTATGGGGCAGTTCTACTCTGTCGTTTAGGGTCGCTGTGAGTTGGAATCAACTTGATGGCAGTGGGTATGGTTTTCTGCATCAATTGAGATGATCATGTGGTTCTTGTATTTATGTAGTGGATTATGTTGATTGATTTTCTAATGTTGAACCATCCTTGCATACCTGGTAGCAATCCCATTAGTCATGGTGTATGGGTTTTTTTGGGGGTTTTTTTTTTTTTTTTTAATGCTGAATTCTATTGACTAGAATTTTGTTGAGAATTTTTACATCTATATTCATAAGAGATACTGGTCTGTAATTTTCTTATTTTGTGGTGTCTTTGCCTGGTTTTGGCATTGAGGTTATGCTGACGTCTTAGAATGAATTCAGAAGTATCCCTTCCTTTTCTATGTTCTGAAATAGTTTGATTAGTACTGGTGTAAGCTCTTCTCTGACTGTTTGGTAGAATTCTCCAGTGATGCCATCTGGGCTGGGTCTTTTGTCGTTGTTGTTGTTGGAAGTTTTTTGTTTTTAAATTATCTTTTCAGTCTCTTCTCTTGTTATGGGTCTGTTCAGATTTTCAACATCAGTTTGTGTTAGTTTGGTTAGGGAGTATATTTCTAGAAGTTTGTCCATTTCCTCTAGGTTTTCAAATTTGTTGGAGTGTAGTTTTATAATCATTTTACTTTAATGAGTGTAAGCTGGATGTGAGGAGATCAGCTTCCTATTACTGATTAATTTAGTAATAAATTAAAGGTTTTTTTTTTTTTATGCTAAGTAAGGTAAAGGAGTTACCATTGCTAAAAACTGAATCAGGACAGCCCTTAAATTACTGTCAAAATTGGTTTCTGGAAGAAAATGTTTTCTTAAGACATGAAAAGAGTCATCTCAAACAGCAGTGTATTTTATAAAAGTTACGTGTTATATAAGAATTCTACCATACAAATAGAATATACATTTGCTAAATGTTCATGAAACATTTACAAAAACTGAACTTATTCTAGGGTCACAAAGAAAACCTCAAATTTCCCACAGTAGCAATAGTTTAGATCATATTCTCTGTCCACTGTGCAATAAAAACAGAAAAAAGTGTTGAGAAAACTGTCAGTCACTTAAAAGTTTTTAAAAGTATTTTAAAGAGGAGACTTGCAATTTTGAACTAGGTAACATATGACACAGTAAGATTATTACAAATAAAATATTGGATATAACTCAAAGAAATATAACCTTAAATAATTTAATTGTTAAACAAGAAATAACAAAGATAAACTCATTTCAAGAAGCAAGAAAAAGAAAAAAGTCAACCTTGAGGATATTTATAAACTGTAAGACTTTAATTTAGAAAGTGAATTAAAGGAAAAAAATTACTAAAATTGATGAACAAGCATAAGAATTTTTTTAAAATGTCAACAAAATATAAAAACCTAGCAGTTTAAGTCAAGGAGTGGGAAAGTGACTATAAATACACAATATTAGGAATAAGAAAGTTTACAATATAATTTCAGGGATTGTATGTGCAACTCTAGGTTACTAAAAAGGTTACTAGGTTTTAAAAATCTGGTCAAATGTGCACTTTTCTAGTAAAATATAAATTATAAAAAATTGACTTCGGACTAGGTAGAAAGCATCAATAGACTTATAACCATGGAAGAAATGTTTTAAGATGTCCTCCTTTCAGTTATGTTGCCTGTTTGCTCATTTTGAGTGGTTTTACTGAGTTGAATTTAATTTTAATAAGTAAATCCTTTCAGCAGCACCTTGTCCATCCTTCCTTCCCTCCTTCCTTATTCCCCTCCTTTCTGTTGTACTGTTGAATTTTAAGGAAGAGTTAAATATTATGCTAGTTCAGCTATTTTAGAGCCTAGAAAACTGGAGATCTTTTGATCTATTTTACTCTGTTATTCTAATTCAAATAACAGAACCAACAGGAAAAGAACAAAGTAGAAAAAATAAAATTGTAGATGGTTTTTATTTATAAAAGTACGAAAAAAAAAATACCTATATTGCTATTAGCAAATTTCTGTAGAATTAAATTCAGTTTTTAATCCTGATAAAATTTCTTACTGAAGTAGGAATAAAATGTCTTTAATATGACTTAAAATATCATCTATTTGAAACTAACAACAAACCACTGAATAGTGAATGTTGTAAATGCTATCTTCTGTAATAGATGCCTGGAATCTCAGCTTACTGTAATAGTTTATTTCTTGCTCATATAATGTGCAGAAAGGGAAGGGTAGTGGTGGGTATGCCACCAACGCTTGACTTCTGTCTAGCTGAAGACAGGGAAAGAAAATTGTGCTGGGAAGTAGTACATACCATTTCTGCTCACATCCCCTGTTGGCTAGGAAATATGGTCTATCCATTTGTCCAGGAAGAAGAGTAAAGGGGTTTGGTGAGCAGCTGTCATGTGGAATTTAAAGCCAATGTGATGAAAAGAAAAAAAAAGAATAAATGCATGCAAGTACAGGGTTAAGTATGGGCAAAGAAGAGAAGAAAGCCATTAGCTGTGTAAACGTGATGAACATAATGTCACTGAACTGTACATGTGAAGATTGTAGAAATGGCAAATGTTTTATTACCTAATATTTACCACAATTAGAAAAAACTCATTAGTTGTGGAAATGACCATTTAGGCCAGAAGATTTCAGGAAAATCAACAGATCAGCTACTAAGAGTTTAATTAGGTAGCCAGTTAAACAATAAATATATAAATCTATGTTGCTTTTTATATACCAGCAATAAAACCCAAAAACCCCAGAATAAAAAAAAGCTAGTTAGAAAAAACAGGCTAAATTAAAATCCCTCACGAGTCTGAATCTTATTTACCCTGAGACTTTGAGTTCCTCTGAAACTGTGGACTTAAAAACCAAAATTAGAAGGATATTAAACTTCTAGATTTTGGAGAAGTCACAGAATTGGGAGGGAAAAAAAAAAAAAAATGCCAGCGACACTGCTTAGTATGCACGGGACACAGCAGAACTAACTCCAAAATGCCCCTGTGAGACTGCGGGAGGAAGGAAGCCTCTGTGAGACTGCAGGGGGAAGGAAGCCTGAATGTTCTAGCAAATAAGTAGTGGTTAACGGGGACCAAGTTCGTAGTGTTTATAATTACTAGATTAAGTTTTTTTGTTTTTTTTTTTATTGTGCTCCAGGTGAAAGTTTACAGCTCAAGTTAATTTCTCATACAAAAATTTATATGCATATTGCTATGCAACCCTAGTTGCAATCCCTATAATGTGACAGCACACTCCCCCTTTTCACCCCGGGTTTCCGTGTCCATTCACCCAACTCCTGTCCCTTCCTGCCTTCTCATCTCGCCTCTGGACAGGAGCTGCCCGTTTAGTCTCAAGCATCTACTTGAACTAAGAAGCATACTCTTCATGAGTATTATTTTATATTTTATAGTCCAGTCTAATCTTTGTTTGAAGAGTTGACTTCGGGAATGATTTTAGTTCTAGGTTAACAGAGTGTCCGGAGGCCATGTCTTCTGGGGTTCCTCTAGCCTCAGCCAGACCATTAAGTCTGGTCTTTTTATTTGAATTTGAGGTCTGTAGATTAAGACTTTCTTAATGACGTATGTTTTATTTAGTCTGTTGCCTGTATTTTATCTTAAGGAATGTGAAAATGTCCTTAGAGGTTTTATTGGGCTCATTGGCAATCTCAGTTCTCAAAATATTTTTCCCCCCAATTTTTCTGTAACAGTGGTTTCCACTCTTGTATGTACATCAGGATCACCTGGGGAGCTTTTAAAAATCCTGGTACCGCAGTACAGTTAAATAAGAATCTCTAGGAGTGGGACTTAGACATCAGCGTTTTTAAAGCTCTCTAAGTGATTCCCAGTGTGCTGCTGAGAGTGAGAACCATGTTCTGTGTAAGGGCTTTGGGGGAGATTTGTGGAGGTTCTCTCTCTTCCTTCATCTTTATTGTGAATTTTCAATGAGATCATATGTATGACGGGCCTAGCCTGTGCCTAGCACATGCCCTGCATGTGGTTACAGTTTAGTAAATGTACCAAAATCAGAAGGGCATTGAACTTTTGGATGTTGGAGAATTTTGGCACTTGCAGGGCTCATACTCTTCATTAAGCCAGAGTCAGGACAGTCTGTATCCAACAGATACATGTATTTTAGAAAATGGCAGTTACCTGCACTGAAACAATTAGAGGTCAGAAGAGAAGGGAATTTTAAAATCAACACTTTTGATCATGCTAAGGAATTTTTGAAGACCACATGGTTAAGCATATTGTCTTAGACAAATCTGCCTTTAAAATTTTTGGCTTGTTGCATAGCTAGTGTGTTTATACATAACCTGCCAAGCTCCATAAAAAAAAAAAAAAAGTACATTATTTTCTCACAAAGCTATTCTGCATTTTTTTTAGGGGGGAAAAATTCTAGCAAAATTCCATATCAAATAACTTTACAGTAAGTAATTGCTGAAAAGTTATCATAGGGTATATGGAGGCTTCAGTGAGTAATATGATATGCCACATACCTTGAGGAAAAGGAAAGATCAGCACCACAGAACTCCTGCTGGCTGAAATTGCTGATTCATGCGGTAAAATGATGCAGTGGAAAACTTGTTTCAAGGGATGAAAATCCCAACGACCGAGAAATACACATCCTGATAAGTAGAACCATAGGAGCTAAAATCTTGCATCAACTTTAAAGACTAACTACCTTATAAATTGAAGCATACATAAAAAGACTGTAATTACCAGCAGAGGGACCTGATACACAGTTCAACAGGAACTGTTCTGTCTTTAGAGTATTAATTTTAAAACCAAGGAATACTGAACTACTTGCTCATTAAAATCCAGTGTATGGACTTTTGAAGTGTGTCAGGCTGGTTATATTAACACCTAATTTATCTGGCATTATCCTAGAGTCAGAAATTCTGGGGGTAGTTTTTGCTAGTAACTAATGCTTGTAAAGGTTCCTGATTTTATCTAAGCCATTTTAATGGAAATATGTCCTAAATTATCACATACTTCCTTGGAGGGTGCAGGTGAAAAGGGAGGCATAGAGAAGTAATGGAAAGAGAACAGAACTAGGAATTTGGGTATCTGTATTCTAGTTCTTCGGATGTCATTAACTTGAAAACATACACCTTAAATACCTAGGGACGTCAGTTTTTCTCATCTCCAAAATGAAATTGCCACACTAGCTGCTCTGAAGGTCTTCAGCTGAACTTTGTTTAAGCTAATTGAGATGTCGGGGGGAGCTTTTCCCCACACCCAGTGGCCACAGAAGGATGCTTTTTGAGTCCCTGAGTCCATTTTTTTTAAAGGAACATTTTATTTTTTGAATAGTTTTAGATTTAGAGAAAAGTAACAGAGGTAGTACAGAGAGTTCCCACGTGCCCCTCTACCCAGTTTCCCTGATGTCAGCGTCTTATATTACCATGGTACATTTATGCTAAGAAAACAACATGGATAGACTACTCTTAACTGTAGACTTCATTCAGATTTTACCAGTTTTCCTGTTAATGCTCTTAGTTCCAGGACTTAGTCCAGAACACCGCACATTGCATGTAGCATGGTTCCATTTTTAATAGTTTTCTTTCTCTTCCATTAATGCCACACATTATCAGCTGATCTTTCACATTGTTGTCTTTGTTTCTGCTTGTTTTTAATCTTCTCAAATTTGTGCATTTAAGCAACTCTGAACTAGAAACTAGATTAGACAAGATAATCACACTTGTTAGAAATGTGTGAGCGAAGAATAAGCAATTTCTGATTTTGTAAGGTTCTGCTGTGAATAATCTGTGTGAATTCTGGCACATGGTTGTCACAAAAGCTATTTTTGTTGTTCAAAGACCTTTGGAAATTGCTCAGTCCCCCCTCTCCCTTGCCAGTGTATTCTTGGTGGTTGAGGTTGCCAGATTACTTAGCTCTCTGGAGTGTGACATGTTGCTATGCATGAAGAACGCTGACGAATCATTTACTCAATCCAATTCACATAAGATTTCTTGAAAAGAAGATACTAAGAGCTACTTTTAATGAATGTCTGTCAAATGCCAAAATAGACATTAAACAACAACAACCAAAAAGGACATTACAGTGAATTAAAAGTTGGCTTCTGTATACCATCAGTCCTGTGGAACTACTGTCTTGCTATGATTGGTGTACCCAGGAACTGTGCATCTATGATGATACATTGTGGTAGAAGGGAGAACTTTAGGCAGAATGCTGGATTTGATATAACAGACTTTAGAAATAATATGGAACCACCTTTAGTTGCTCGATGAAAGGGAATACCATACCAGAAAAGGTGAGAAGGTTGAAGATGCTGGAGATGAATATTCATTTCCAAAGAAGCAGGGCTTCAAACCCATTCATTCCAATTCAAACCCCTGCCGAGAAATTTGTTTCTAACAAGTACCCGGGTGGTGCTAATAATGCTAGTTAGGGCCCAATTCTGAGAACCACTAGTAGAACAGCGGTCCTCAAAATTTATTGTACATAAGAATCACCTGGGGATCTTGTTAAGCTGCAGATTCTGATTCAGTATATCTGGGGTAGAAATGCAAATTCTCAGCAGGGGTTTGAACTGGTTTGAAGCCCTGCAAAGAAGGGTAGTGGTTATTTCTTTTTAGATGGGTGGAATTACTTTTCTCTGCATCTTAGGAACACCAGGGGGAAACCCATGACACTCTGATTTCACTATCGAACAGTGGTTCTCAGAGTGGGTTGGAGGAGGGACTGCAGAATCACCGTGGCTTTTAAAAACTATACATGTGGTGCATCCCATTGCTTGGAATGTGTAACCTTCTGAGTCAGGGACAAAGTAAACTGTATATAGTTTGAAACTGATAGGTAACTTTGATCCCTCTACCCCAGCGTACATATAACTTGACAATCATTAGTGTATTGTGAACATACATGTATGGTTTCACAGACACAAACTGAACCCAGAAAATAGTTGGTCTCTTTACTGCAAGGTAAGATCTGGAAAATCATAGGAGTCATTCTAGATAGTTCTATGTGGCAGGAATCTTATGTATTACTACCCCAAATACCATCAAATTGGTAAGCTTATAAAAAAAGTGTATTATTATTCTACCTTTATCATCCTCTTTTACAGAATTGTGTACTTGTCTGTTTCTGGAATATACATATAGTCCTGATAATTGTGTACTTAACACATACTGTGATTGTATAAAATCTAGAAAAATTCAATGGAGTATGGGGGGGTAGCATTAGATAGCTTTCTTTACTAAGAATAACCAAAATATTAACTCTTGAAAAATTTTAAAAACAAATCTATAAGGAACACACTAGATTTTTTGTTTGCCAAATTTTTTTATTTAGATACATTTATATTTGAAAGAATATAAATAAATTGTATTAGTAATTAAAAATCTTTTCATAAAACAATACTGAAACCCAGATGGCTTCCATGGTGAATTTATGAAGCATTTAAAGAATTAATATCAGTAGTCCCCAAACTCTTCCAGAAAATAGAGGAGGGTAGAACACTTCCCAACTCATTATATGGTGCTGGTATGACCCTAATACCAGAACCAGACAAATGTTATTAACAGAAAGAGAGACTAGAGACCAATATGGCTCATAAATATAGATTAATAAATCCCCAACACAATACTAGCAAACCAAATCCAACAACATATGCATCATGACCAAGTGGAGTGTATCCCAGGAATACAAGGCTAGTTTAGCATCTGCAAATCAATTCATGTTACATATTAATAGGATAAAGGACAAAACCACATGATCGTCTTAATATAGAAGCAGATATAAAAAGCATTTGACAAAATCTAATACCCATTCATGATTAAAAACAAACAGAACAAAACTTGGAACACAAGGGAACTTCCTTACGCTGGCACTTACAAAAAACCTACAGCAAACATCCTACTTAATGGTGAAAGACAGAATGCTTTCTCCCTAAGATTGAGAACAAGGAAGCAGGTCTGCTCTTGCCTCTTAATAGTCAACATAGTGAGGTTCTAGCCAGTGTAGTCAGGCAAGAAAATGAAATAAAAAGCACCCAAACTGGAAAAGGAGAAGTAAAACTGTCTTTATTCATAGATGACACGGTCCTCTTTATAGAAAATCCTAAGAAACTCACACACACACAAAACCTGTTAGAACTGATAAACAACTACAGTAAGGTTGCTGAGTATAAAATCAGTATAAAAAGTATCTGGAAAAAGGAAAGGGAATTAGATACTTCTACAAATGATTAATTGGGACAAAACATTCCTAAGTATTCCTGTCAGAACTAGAATGGAAATTGGGGTAGGTGTGATATGATTTAGTTGTTAAATGCAATTTTGAGGTAGATGGACGTAACATCAAAGTCACACAGAGTCATTTGGGGGCATGTATAATGAGGTGACTCTAGGAATCTGACCTCCACAACTCCCAATTTGGTGATGGGGTGTGCACTCAGGAGGCATGACAAGGCAGGAGGTCAGCTTATGTTGTTCTCTCCTGTTCCAAGTTCCAGAATCAGGTACCTCTGATGTCCCAAGGAGTTGGTAGGTGACATTGCCATAGGTGATTCCACAAGTTACGTGAAAATACTTTTTACTGAACTTTTTATGTAGAGGTAATTGTAGATTCACATGTAGTTGTAAAAAATAATAGAGAACCTATAGGGTACCCTTTGTACAGTTTCCTTCAATGATGATCTTTCTGTTTTTTTTTTTTTTTTTACTTTAAATCAGATAATTTAAATCAGGTGGATGGTATTTACGTAAAGGTAATAGTTTTTTGAAAAGGCTATCAGTGATTGACTTCTCATTGTCTCTTAATTATGGTGACTGTAGGCACTATTGGAAACCCTGGTGGCATAGTGGTTAAGAGTTTGGCTGCTAACCAAAAGGTTGGCAGTTCAAATCCATCGGACACTCCTGGGAAACCCTATGGGGGATTTCTGCTCAGTCCTACAGGGCCGCTATGAGTCAAAATCTACTTAACAGCAGTGGGTTTAGTTTGGTTTTGTTTTTGGTTATAGGCACTACCACATTCAAGAGTCGGAATCGACTCGAAGGCAGTGGGAGTTATGGGTACATTCAAGAAATGGTATTTGAGTTTTTAGTGGAAGCACAGTATTGGTTCTGCACTAGTGAATCATTTACTCAATCTGTTTCACATAATATTTCTTGAAAAGAAGATACAAATATCTACTTATAATGAGTGTCTGCCATATGCCAAAATAGACATTTATTTGTAAACAGGTGTGTTTTTGGCTAGAAAATGTGCTTTTAAAAAAAAAAAAATACCCTTTAAGGTATGCAGTTGGAGATGCTGTATCTGCCTTCTTCCTTCTCTCCTCCAGAACTCTCCTTCCAAAAGAGATTATTGCTTTTAATCTTTTCATGATTGCTTAGTTTCCTCCATTGTTTGATATAACACTGTTATTGTGTTATGCAGTCCTGGTGGGTTCTACTATGTTAATACTTTTCCTTTTAATTTATCTATTGGAAACTAAGGCATGGAAGTGTGGTAACTGTTAACTGTTCACAGTTTCTTATAGCAAATTGAAACAAAGCATTTAAACCACACTCTGAAGCTTTATTTAGTTAGACTGACTTGCTGAACACCAATTTCAAGCTCAGCTGCTTTTCATTCATATTGAGCAGATAGTTTTAGTTACAGATAATTTTAAATTCATTTGCATGATGTTTCAACAAAGTCTGCATCTATTTTAGTAAGAAGTCTATTTGGTAGTAATTAAAATAATATTGAACATTATTGCATGTTGCTTTAAGAGAACAAATAAAATGTCCATCATCAAGTTCGATGCGTTTTCTAGAATGGTATCTTCAGACTTGTGGTTGCAGACCTTCATGTGTACAGTTCTTCATATTCTTTCTCCTACCCATCTTCTAGGGAAATGAGTATTGAAATTGTCCTTGCCTTGGATTTATCATGTAGCTTGGAATGGTCACATATTGGGTTTCGCATATTTCAAATTCACAGCATCTGTGTCCCTGCCTTTCAGTTACATTGTCCATCTGTAATCATTATTTTAAAACGTGTCTGTATCACTCCGACTGCAGAGGTGATTCAGCTGCTTCGTCTACTTAGCACAAAATTGATCATCACTAAGAAAGATTTCTGTGCAGACAGAAACTCATGCACTTAAAATAAAGCCTTGCTAGATGTTCAGCTTATTCATAATGAGAGAAATGCAGCTTAAAGCAATGTGTTGTTTTTCAGTTGTTACATTTTGAAGTATTTTAAACATAATAATACCAATGGTAACAACAATGTGGGAAGCCAGAAGCTCTCATACCTTTTAAATTGGCATACACCATGGGAAAAAAACTTGATAGCAGTCCCAAGGGCATCACGGAGTTGCCACATCGCTGAGTGTCTGAGCTCCCTAGCAGTAGCCCTAGACAACTGTGTCTGAGTGCTCCTCAGCATGTTATATTCCTGGCGGAGTGCTTTCTACCAGGATTTGAGGCTTTAAATGGATGAGCCCTCAGCTCTTGAGAAATTGGGCTAATGGTAGCAACTTAGGTTCAGAGGACCTTAGAGAGCTGAGGTTAAACTAACTGAATGAAATTTTTTTTTTTTTACGAACTTTTCCACCATGAGACTATTTTAGGATCCTTTGTAAGAAGGGAGGCAAGAGCAGTTTTGTTATTGCAGAAGGGATTACAAAGAATTTCAGTAAGTCCCATGAGAATGATGTGTTTTGCTGTCTTTGACCCATTTTGGCTTCTCCCTGTGTCCCACAGCTGGCCCTGAAGGACCCCGTGCACACGGTGTCACTGCAGCAGTTCATCTACGAGAAGCTCAAGGCACAGCAGGAGTTACTGGGAGAACAAGGCTTCCAGTCCCTCATGGAAACAGTGGACACAGAGATCGTCACCGAGCTACAGGAGTTTTTGCAGGGATTCTAAGAGCACATGACGGAATTGTGACTGCCTCTCCTTTCTGAAACAAGCCGAATAACCCAGCCTGCCATCTGTACATGAGAGCCTGCTGAGATGATGGAGAAATCACTTGTGTTCGAAAATAAACAAAGACCATACATTTTTTTTACTACAAAATTCAAGAAATAAATGTAAAATGCCACATAACTAAAATCGCAAACCGATTCCTCAAAAGAATTTAATTTTATATTTATGAGGGGCCCTGCGTTTGCTAGAGATACGTTTGATGACAGTAGCTGCTTAGTTTCCTGTTAAGAGAAGAAACTGTTTATCTTTTAATCATGTACTCTTAACACTTGAGAAGATGAATGTTAATGTCAGAGATTTTTGCAACCAAAACTAGTTACATTTGGCTGCCTTTTCCTTTTTTTAAGCTAATGAAACTATAGGTTTGAAAAATGGCAAAGCTGTTCAGATGATGCAGTTAAAGAAATTTGTGCACCAGGCAAAAATATATAAATAGTGAGAAGTACACATTACTAGGATTATCTTGCAAGGGAGTTGTTTTCATCAGACCTAGAAAACATGTTTTATCAGACAAGTGCTTTTAATTTTCATTATAGTAATTTGATATGGGAATTAGGGTTTTTTTCTGGTTCCTTTTTCAGTAACTACATTTAGTCTTTAAGTGCATATTGTAAGGCCTGCAAAAGTGAACCTGTGGTACTGCAGTCTCAGGTGGGAGACCTCTGGTCATGGTTTGGTCCTAGTGACTTTGTTACTCTTGAAGGTCAGCAGCCCTGTGAGCACCGAGAAGAGCCAGGCAGCCTGCCACCTGACTGTGCTGTGACATGACTGTGACAGGCTGCTCTGTACTCTCCTGGCTCAGGTTCATTCATGTGCCAGGGCCTCCATGGCATGGCTGGACCTCAGAGGACCCAGCAGCAGCTCCCAGATTGGGGCTGAACTTAAAAGGCAGAAACATGCCAGGTTCATCAGGGCACCAACACAGACGCGACTAGTCTTCCTTCCGTATTCCTCCAACACACAGTACCAAAAAGGGGGAAGAGGAGAAAATGAAGCCTTACTTTGTTTTACTTGCCATTTGTTGTAAGGAACCTTTGAAGCATTTTTTAGGAAATATTCAAAAGCCAGGTTGCAAAATGTCTAATCTTTCGATAGAAAGTTGGGTACAGTATGTAACACTGCGGGAAACCCACTGCCCCTTTGTAAGCTGTGGAACCCAAAATGTATGAAAATATATGATGTTTTCAGCAAGAGAAAGAAAATATGGTCTCAATTAAATTTTCCGAAGATACCTCACGTTTGAATGAGATTTGTCTGGTTATTTTTTCTTGCCCCACAAAAATGAGTTCATAAAAATTTCACAGTGACTTTTAAAGGGAAGTGTTATTTCATACTCTGGCTTTAGCTCTGTGCTAGTAGGTGGCAGTGCTACATGTAGCAACATCTAGTTATCCTTTTAGTTTATCTTTCCATTTAGAGACTAAAAGGTTCTTTAATAGGATGTTTTGATACCACTATTATTCAGTCTTCAAGACTGATCTAAGAATAATAATTGCTATCTCTTAATTATTTCTGTTTGAGGCACTACCCCATTAGTGTTATCAAGCGTTCTCAAACATGCTCTAGTTCTTCAGTTGTAGTAAAATATTCATCTTTCCAATGATAGATTTTCTTATGGACCACGTCATAGCAAATATTACTAAAATAGTTACCTTGTAAAAAAAAAAAAAGCTAATTTTAGGGAAAGACTTTGGTTAATTTTTAAAACAGATTAACATAAGCTTTATAAATAGCTCAGAAAAAATTCTTGTATCTTGAATTTTTAAATGCTCAATTAAGACATAAAAATATAATCATTGATGTACAGAATTTTACTCATGAGACCAACTCAACCAGGCCTCTGGTTGAACTTTACTGTGGCTTGTGATACAAGGTAATGATCATTTCTGTTCCATAAACATAACCTGCTTTTCTGTTTATTCTGTGATCCAAAGATGACTTCTAGTCTTTGGCAGAGGCCCACGTGGTCAACAGTAACAGTCTAAGGTTTTTGTTATTAATTGATCTTCATTCTCATCTCCTGCCAGCTAACATTATACATATTAAAATACTTGTATATTTGCTCTTGAAAATGGATCACCTTAGATATTGATTTTACCTATTCATATATTCAACCAGTATTTATTGAGTTCCTGTTTATGCTAGACACTATGCTAAATGTTGGGATTAGAACAGGGTACCTATCTTCATGAAGCTTTGCAGTTCAGTGGGAACACATATTTCCAACATGAAATAAAATAAGGGTCCTAATGGAAAAATACCTCCAGGGGCAGCAGATGCACAGGGAATGGAGGTAGTGTACAGAAGAGAATGATGCCATCATTTTATAGTTTGATAGCAATTTAAAACCCACTCTCAAACAGCACAGTTGCATGCAATTGTTCAAAAGTAAATGACATTATACTGGAACTGCTCTTTGAGTCCAGACTCAGAGCTGTTTGAAATTACTCTGACATAAAAAATCATCGGTGATTTTTAAAAAAATGTTTAATCTCTGTAACCTCACAACTAAGTTCTAATTTCAGAAATTACAACATATGGCTCACATACAAATGGGTAGTGGTCTTCTGTTCTACAAGTAAGTAGAAATTGAAAAACTCTTTGTGAGTTGTTGAGAGGAAGATAAGAGATGTATGTCATGGAAAACAGGAAAATAACTTATCTTTCCCCAATTTAAAAAAATTTTAAACCTACAGAAGCGTTGAGAGAATAATGTAATGAATACCAGAATACCCTCCCTCTAGATTAACCAATTGATGTACTGTCATTTTTCCCTGTACGCACACACGTACATATATATGTATTTTGCTGAATCATTTGAAAAGTAGCACTTCACCACCCCCAAATACTTCCACACATATCTCCTAAGAATGGCATTCCTCTACATATTCACTAATACCCTTATATACCTAAGAAAAATTAATATTAATTCAATATTTAATAAACTGTTCATATTCCAATTTTCCGAACTGCCTAGAAGATGTCTTTTAGATGATACTAATTTGTTCTTTGACCCAGAATCCAATCAACGTTCATTTGGTTAATAGCTCTATAGGATGGGGTAGAATTGCCCCATAGAGTTTCCAAGCTGTAATTCTTCACAGAAGCAGACTGCCACATCTTTCTCCCATGGAGGGGACGTTGAGTTGATCCCTACTCATAGTGACCCTATAGGACAGAGTAGAACTGCCTCTTAGGGTTCCCAAGGAGCAGCTGGTGGATTTGAACTGCTGACCTTTTGGTTAGCAGTCAAGCCCTTAAACACTACACCACCAGTGGCTCTGTACTGAACCTGGTGTCTCATAAAATGTGAAAACGAATCCATCTAAGCTGCAGAGCTTGAACTTTTTCCACAGCCCCATGCTGCTTGCCTACAGTTGAGCTTTAGAGCCCTTGGGGTGAATGCTCCCCTAGAAAAGAACTGTAGACACAGATCTGAATTTCTCTAGTTTTGCTGCTTCTGTGTGGTTCAGCTGGCCTGAGGGACTCCTTATGGTAGGGAACATTTGGATAGTGCAAAACAGAGTCACTGACTACATTTTCTCTTGAATTCTTTCTTAGCATAGCAAGTGGAGAGTATCTGATAAGCTCAAGATCTTTAACGAGCAAGAAGATTTTCTTCTTGTTCCAGCTAATGCATGCATTCTAAGTCGTCTGGGCCTGTTGGAATTTATTTAGCCAAATGTGCTTTGAAGTACTGTCTAATCCAGGAAGAAATGTACTGATGTCTGGTCAGCTGGCCCTTTTTCCTTAGAAATGAAACATTGATTTTCATGCCACTTTAATTTCCTAGTAGGGTAAAAATAGAATCCGATTAAGAGCAGGTTATCAGTCCAGTGAAGCTTAAAGCATTTCTATCTGTCTGCCACTAAGCAGATGGTTTTAAATGGGAAACAGGCCTTTTGGCTAGAATTTGGCTTGTTGGAGAGTTTTATTGCAAGGGGTTAAAGCAGAAAAGTCTGGAGATGAGACTGTCAACAGACTTGCAAGTGAGCTTTTATTTTTCCTCTGTAGCTTTAACCTGAAGGTAGATCAACATCTAATTTCAAAAGGGGCAGGTCATTTCCACAGCACTCTATAGGCTAGCCCCTGAGTGAGTGGCTTTTCTTTTTTAATGAACACAGCAACTAAGCAATAATCTAAAAGAGTAAGACTTTTTGATTGGCAGAGAAGTTATAGCTCATGAAAGTGTTTCCTGAGCTCAGAGGAGTTGTACTGAGCTAGCCAGGGGAGGAAAGGCTATTGACAACTGGAGATGATTGCAAACTAATTGTCTTAGGCTGGGTTGTCTACAGAAGCAAAACCAGTGAAGTGTAGAGAGAGAGAAATTTATCTCAAGGAAATGGCTCACACGGTTGGGGGAGCTGAGAATACCTAAACCCATGGGTCAGGCATCAGGCTGGAGGCTTCTCCTGACTCGTGGTTGTAGGGACTGACAAACCCAAAACTGGCAGGTCAGATGGCAGGCCATTGGCCCACAGGGCTGTGGAAGTTAATGAATCCCAGAAGTGGTAGGTCAGACAGCAAGCTGCTAGCTCAAGTCCCAAGAACTGGAGGTGAGATGATGACAGACTGGATGCAGGATCCAGAACAGAGCAAGCCTTGCTAGAACATCTGTATGTATTGGATGCAGGCCATACCCCCAAGGAAATTCCTTTTTCGACTGATTGCTCACATCAGATCACAAAATGGAGAATGATTACATCAGATCATGCAATGGAGGATGACTACGTCATTACAGAACTGCCAAATTACATCATTACATAACTGCCAAACTATATCATTACATAACTGCCAAACTATATCTTCATGTAACTGTCAAACTACGTCACATAACTGCCAAACTATTGAGAATCATGGCCCAGCCAAGTTGACACACAACCTTAACCATCACATTAATTATGAGCTCTATTTAGGCAAAGAAGGCAGCTCAGTTTATTCATTTATTTTTCTGTTTTTTGGATTAAAAGAAAAACACATCCTGTGCTGTGTCTAGCAGTGAAATCATTACTATGAAATGGCCTTTTCCTTTCAGCCTTGTATCTTCTTTACTTACATGACAATGCGTGGAGGTAAGCAGGTAAGCAAATTCAATATATTATTGTATTTGCTAGATAAGCCTGCTAAAGGCAATCCACGATATGGAAATGCAGATTTATGGAAACAATGGATTAGGGAATTGATTGAAAGGTTTTTTATACCTTTTGAAAATCTCCTTCTTGCAGATATCACATAGAATTTCAGAGCAGGAAGGAAATCAGAGAGAGATGATCTGTTTTAACTTGATCATTTCACAGATGATGAACCAGACCCAGAAAGCTTAGGCCTAAGCCTGGAGTCCCTGGTGCCTACTTCAATGTACTTTCAATAATGCTTTTTTTCCAAAAAGTTCTTAGTGGTCGCCCTAGAGTTTATAACATATGTTTTTAAAGAACCTAAGCCCACTTTTAAATAACACTATTCCACTGGACATGTAGCGCAGGTGCCTTATAGTATCTTCAATTCCTCTTTCCTATCCCTTATGACATTGCAGTCACTCATTATACTTATCAATACGCATAATCACCTAATACATTGTTGCTATTATCACTTTAAACAAAATTATTTTTTAGATCAGTTAAAAATTAATTTTTTAATTTTACCATTGTTCCAACACTTTACCATATATATATACACATACTTTTTATTTTACTTTAGATGAAGGTTTACAGAATAAACTAGCTTCTCATTAAACAATTAGTACACATATCGTTTTGTGACATTGGTTGCGAACCCCACAACACTCTCCCCTTCTTAACCTTGGGTTCCCTATTACCAGCTTTCCTGTCCCTGCCTTCTGGCCCTTCCCCCTGGGCTATTTACCTTTATTTATTCTCCGACACCCTTGCTGTATATATGTAGATCCAAGTTTCTGACCTATATAATTTTCCTTTTGCCTGATGAAAATATTTTAACAATTCTTGCAGGGCAAGTCTGCTGGTGATGAATTCCCTCAGCTTTTGTTTGTCTGAGAAAGTATTTATCCCTCACTTTTGAAGTTTAATTTTGCTGGATATAGAATTCTAGGTTGATTTTTTTTTTTTTTTTTCTGTCAACACAATATTTTCACTCTCTTCTTGCATGGTTTCTGATGAAAAGTTCTTATCCTTGTTCCTCTGTAGGTAAGGTGGGTTCCTCTCCCAACCCCTGGTTTCTTTCAAGATTTTTTACTTTGTCTTTGGTTATCTGAAGTTTGAATATGATATGCCTAGCCTAAGGTGTAGTTTTTTTTGTTTCTTTGTTTATGTCTGTTACAGTGTTTTTTGATTTCTAGCATTTATTTTTGATTCTTAGGATTTCTGTGTCATCGCTTACATTACCCATCTCTTTTTGTCTGCTGTCTACTTTTTACCATTAAAGCCTTTAACATATTAGTGGTAGTTATTTTAAATTTCTTGTCTGATAATTCTAGCATCTGTGTCATATCTGAGCCTGGTTCTGATGATTGCTTTATTTCTTCAGACTTTTTTCTTGCCTTTGGAGGTGTCTTGTAATTTTTGGTTGGAAGCTGGACATGTTGAATTGGGTAATAGAAATTGAGATAAATAGACATCTAGTGTGAGGATTTATGTGAATCTGGCTTTGTTTAATGTTTGTGGTAGCTGTAGGTGCCAGATGCTTCAAATTCCTTTAGTGTCCTTGTTTTCATATTTGCCCTTCACTTCAGCCTTTTCTAAGTATGACTCTTCATAGAGAGTCTGTGTCTTGCAGGTTTCAGCTATACTCCACTATGGTTATACTGGAGTATGTTGGTGTGGTGGTAAACTGTGGGAGAAGGAGAGTATTCTATACTCTTAGGATTAAATCTCAGTCTTTTAGTGGGCCTATGTCTTTGGCTGTGACCTGCACAAATGTGACTTCTTATGTAGCTTTCTCCCTGCCCTAGGTGAGACAAAAAGGCTAGAAGGGGCTGGAGAGAGGAATGTCCTTCCCCCATGGCTCTAGGACAAGGCTCTGGTAAAGTCTTTCCTCCTGGAGAGAACTTTGTTAAGGAGAAGGTTCTGGGCATATTTCACAAGGATTACTCTTCCCCTCTTCCTGCCAGGGACAGAAGGGGCTCTTTCCTGGATCTTCAATGTGTGAACCTGGTAGAATTCCTGGAGGTAAAGCCCAGAAAAGGAGGGGACTCCTTTAAGACTGTGGCCCCCAGGAGTTTCTTACTTTATGCTAGTCCAACTCAGCCTCCATCAATTCATCAAAATTATCATTTAAGTTTTCATACCAGTTTATGGCTCCAGCAGTCTGCTCCAGGTGAGTGTGTGATTCTCTGGATTCACCTGTTTCTCCAGATTTCTGGGTGATGGTTTGCCCTGCAAACTCAGTTCTTTGGTGGACCTAAGAATAGCCATTGATTTTTAGTTTGTCCAGCTTTTTCTTGTTACAAGAATGGGAGGGACAACTTCCAAGCTCTTCATACTTCAAACCTGAGACCAGTAGTCCAAAGTACTTTCCACATTGCCTGTTATGTAAATAACCTAAAGGATGAACATTAGTCAAAAAAAAATTCCTTGGAAGACTAGCAATCTTGTTTCAGAGAATGTGAAGGATAATGTGAATGTTTTTGTATTTTAAAGTCAATCATACCTGTGACATGTCAGGGGTGATGGGGGGACTGGAGGCCAAGCAGCTTAGAAGATATTATGAGTCCAGGGCAGAGATGATGGCAGCTGGAATTCAGGTGGCAATGGTAAAAATGGAAAGAAATGAATAATTTAAGGAATATTTATGAATTTATGTAAATGGACTTGAGTCTACCAATGATCATGAAGATGGCACAGGACCATGCACTGTTTCATTTTGTTGTACATAATGTCACCATGGATTGAAGCTGACTCAACTCCGGCTAACAACAATGTCAGTAGGAATTGATGACTTCAGAGTGAAGCCATTCTCTCTGGCATATGACTTTCTCCGGCAGTATTGTGCTGCTTTGTTGCAGCCACAGAGGTTGGATTTTAACTAAATGATGTTACTAAAAGTCAAGGGACACAGGAGTTTAGGGCAAGATGATGGACAATGGATTCTAAGCAAGATAAAAGAGAAGTAAAGAAAGAGGAATGTAAATGATCAGGAGAGTAGTGGGATCAGTGGACTGTAAGTTCTGAAGAGTTAGAACAGTGGTAACAAGACTGTTGATAAACAGCTTGGAAGATGGTAGCTGGAGAAGGAGATGTTGAGATTACTGATTCAGAAGGAGGAACACTTTTAATGATGACAAGTTTCAAGGTGTGGCCGTGGAAGAGAGTTCTACTTGGTTATATTTGCAAATGGTTAATCACTTGACTGCTAGCCAAAAGTTTGGTAGTTCTAACCCACCCATAGGCACCTTGGAAGACAGGCTTGGTGATCTGCCTTAAAAGCCCTATGGAGCAGTTCTCTGCACACATGGGACTGTCCTGAGTTTGGATCAAGTGGCTGGCAACTAACAACAACATATTATTTATTCTCCTCCTCCTGCCTTTTCCAAAAGAGGAGGTTTTTGTTGTTGTTGTAATAGTCTGGAAAAATATTTACATAAAACACATCTGGCACATGGTAGGTGCTCTACAAGGGAGAGTTTCCTAAAGAAATTAGAGTTTCAATGCTGCTGCTACTGCTAAGCTGTGTCCTGGGTCCATGCCCTATAAAGTTACTTTAGAACGTCTTCTGTAACTGAATCTATTTAGGGACTGCCCACTATGCTGAATTCAATTTATAATAAATAGTATTTTGGCAAAGTTTCTATGATGTGCTTTAAGTAACATCTTGTAGTCAGAATTATCCTCTTGGACTGCATCTCCAATGTGTAAGCCACACTTGATCATTGTGTGATCTATATACATCCACCTTTTCAGAAATGCATCCATTCTGTAAAGTGAGAGATGTTGTTGCTGTTGGTGTTGGTAGGTGTCTTTCAGTCAGTTCCGAGTCATAGCGACCCCATGCACAACAGAACAAAGCCCAATCCTGCACCAACCTCACAGTCATTGTTATGCTTGAGCCCATTGTTGCAGCCACTGTGTAAATCCATCTCATTGAAAGTCTTCCTCTTTTTCACTGACCCTCCACTTTACCAGGCATGATGTCCTTCTCTAGGGACTGGTCTGTCCTGGTAATATGTCCAAGGTATATGATATGTAGTCTCACCATCTTTGCTTATAAGGAGCATTTTGGCTGTACCTCTTTGGCAGTCCATGGTATATTCAGTATTCTTTGCCAACACCATAATTCAAAAGCATCAATTCTTCTTTGGTCTTCCTTATTCATTGTCCAGGTTTCCCATGCATATGAGGTGATTAAAAACACCATGGCCTGGGTCAGGTGCACCTTAGTCTTCAAGGTGACATCTTTGCTTTTTAACACTTTAAAGAGGCCTTTTGCAGCAGATTTTCCCAATGCAATGTGTCATTTGATTTCTTAACTGATGCTTCCATGGGTGTTGATTGTGGATCCAAGTAAAATGAAATCTTTGACAATTTCAACCCTTTCTCCTTTTATCATGATGTTGCTTGTTGGTTCAGTTGTGAGGATTTTTGTTTTCTTCGTGTTGAGGTGTAATCCATAGTGAAGGCTGTGGTCTTTGATCATCAGTAAATGCATCAAGTCCTCTACACTTTCAGCAAGGAAGGTTGTGTCATCTACATAATGCAGGTTGTTAATGAGTCTTCTTCCAATCCTGATGTTCCATTCTTCTTCATATAGTTCAGTTTCTAGGATTATTTGCTGAGCATACAGATTGAATAGGTATGGTGAAAGGATACAACCCTAACACACACCTTTCCTGACTTTAAACTGTGCCGTATCCCCTTGTTCTGTTCCAATGACTGCCTCTTGATCTATGTACAGGTTCCTCATGAGCACAATTAAGTGTTCTGAAATTCCCATTCTTCACAATGTCATCCAGAATTTCTTATGATCCACACAGTTCAATGACTTTGTGTAGTCAATAAAACACAGGTAACCATCTTTCTGGTATTCTCTTCTTTCAGCCAGGATCCATCTGATATCAGCAATGAAATCCTTCGTTCCACATCCTATCTGGCTTGGATTTCTGGCAGTTCCCTGTCAATGTACAGCTGAAGACACTTTTGAATGATCTTCAACAAAATTTTACTTGTGTGTGATATTTATGATATTATTAAATAATTTCCACATTCCATTCAATCACCTTTCTTTGGAATAGGCATAAATATGGATCTCTTCCAGTCAGTTGGCCAAGTAGCTGTCTTCCAAATTTCTTGGCACAGATGAGTGAGCACTTCCAGTGCTGCATTCATTGTTGAAACATCTCAATTGGTATTCTCTCAATTCCTGGCACCTGGTTTTTCACCAATGCATTTAGTGCAGCTGGGACCTCTTCCTTCAGTACCATTGGTTCCTGATCATATGCTACCTCCTGAAATGGTTGAACATCAAAAAGTTCTTTTTGGTATAGTGACTCTGTGTATTCCTTCCATCTTCTTTTGATGCTTCCTGTGTCGTTTAATATTTTCCCTGTAGAATCCTTCAGTATTGCAATTTGAGGTTTGAACTTTTTTCTTCAGTTCTTTCAGCTTGAGAATTGCTGAGTGTGTTCTTCCCTTTTGGTTTTCTAACTCCAGGTGTTTGTACATGTCATTATAGTACTTCAGTTTGTCTTCTTGAGCCACCGTTTGAAATCTTCGGTTCAGCTCTTTTACTTCATCATTTCTTCTGTTTGCTTTAGCTATTCAACGTTCAAGAGTAACTTTCAGAGTCACTTTGGACATCTGTGTTGGTCTTTTCTTTCTTTCCTGTCTTTTTAATGACTTCTTGCTTTTTTCAAGTATAATGTCCTTGGGACGTCATTTCACAACTGGTCTGGTCCTCAGTCATTAATGTTCAACACGTCAAATCTATTCCTGAGATGGTCTCTAAATTCAGGTGGGATATACTCAAGGTTGTACTTTGGTTCTCATGGACTTGTTCTGATTTTCTTCATTTTCAACTTGAACTTACATATGAGGAATCAGTGGTCTATTCTGCAATCAGCCCCTGGCCTTGTTCTGACTGATGATATTGAGGTTTTCCATCATCTCTTTCCACAAATGTAGTCAATTGATTCCTGTGTATTCCATCTGGTGAGGTCCATGTGTATAGTTGCCATTTATGTTGTTGAAAAAAGGTGTTTGCAGCAAAGAAGTCATTGGTCTTGCAAAATTCTACCATAAGGCCTCTGGCATTGTTTCTATTGTCAAGGTCATATTTTCCAAAGAGAGATATAAGTTGTAGTAATATCCTGAAAGATGGGTTTAAAAGTACATACACTATTTCTTTGTTGGTATTATCCTGATGATAATGGGCTTGACAACTCTGAGCCCAATGTTCTGGATTGTACTTGCTGCCTGAACATGAAACCTAGTTATGAATGCACTCAAGAGTGTGGGATGAGTTTTGCCTGAGTTTAGGGCTAAGCCTCTGCAATCAGGAGCCCCTGGCTCCTGCGGTGTTGAGGTTGGGTGAGTTGGTGAACATAATACCTCAAAAGTCATCCAGCTCTTTGCCCGGAAGTTGAGTGTTGAAGGCTCATTTACTAATTTTGTTTCAGTAAGGTTGCTTAAAAGTATAATTCATTCTTTGCCAAATCTTAATCAACAACATTCAATCGAGCTAATGTTTGAGTTGTATAGTGGAGGAGCGTGACCTCTGGAGTCAGACAGGTCTGAACTTGATTCCAGGCTCCAAATCCTGGTTTTCCCATGGTGGTAGGCAGAATGATGATCTCCCCAAAGGTGTGTATTCCTTAATCCCCGAAACATGTGAATATGGTTTTACTTTATATGGTAAAAGAGACTTTGCAGATTTGATTAAGGGTGTAGACACAATAGCAACAATATACTGAAACATACCAATGATCGTGAAGATGGCACAGGAATGGGCAATGTTTTGTTCTGTTATACATAAGGTTGCTATGAGTTGGAGCTGACTCAAAAGCAGCTAACAACAAACACAACATAGACCTTGAGATAGGGAGACTAGCCAGGATTATCCAGGTGGGTCCAATCTAATTACATGAGTCTTTAAAAGCAAAGAACCTGTTACCATCTATGGTTAGAGAGAAATGTGACCAAGGAAGAAGGGTCAGAGAGATATGATGTTGCTGGCTTTGAAGATGGTGGAAGGGAGCCATGAGCCAAGGAATGCAGGCAGCTTCTAGAAGCTGGAATAGGCAAAGAATCAGATTCCCTCCTAGAGTCTCCAGAAGGAGCACTGCCCTGCTGACATCTTGATTTTAGCTAAGTGAGACCCATGTCACGCTTCTGACCTACAGAACTGTAAGATAATAAATTTGTGTTGTTTTAAGTCACTAAATTTATGGCCACTAGGTTTTTTAAGCCACTAGGTTTGTGCTGTTACCATAGCTAAGAGACCAAGACACTCACTTTCTAAGTGTATTACTTCCTGAGTTCTGGCTTTTTCATTTATAAGAAAGATATAATTGCATTGATCTCTGGAGTTTATGTGCAGATTTGATGAGATAATGTATGCAGTGCCCACTGTTAGTCACTTCATAACTCAGCTTTGTTGGAGTCCAGTACTTAGGAGTCTGATTATGTTCTCTTGAGTGTCTTACCTCCCATTTCGGCAAGTGGCCATTAGGTAGTGGCTGTATCCTGGTTATGTGGTCCAGTACCTAGCTCTTCTAAGTGTGGTCTTTGGACCAGCAGCATCAGCCTCTCCTGGGAGCTGGTTAGGCCAAATCTCAGGCCTTAGCCCAGACCTGCTGATCAGAATCTGTATTTTTTAACAAGATCTCCAGGTGATTTGGCTGCTCTTTAAAGTTTGAGAAGCACTAGACTAGTGGTCCTCAAACCTCAGGGATGCTCGGCAAAATACATGCCTGAGCCCAGAATTTATGGGAAGAGGGCTTTAACATTTGTATTTTTAATATGCTCCCAAGTTATTTCTAATGCACTGGGGTTGAGACCCATTGGAAAAAATGCTAAGAAAGGCGCTTTAATATATGAAATTAAAATCAGAATTGTAAAATCTTCAATTAATACCTTTTTCTCTAAGAAAACAGCTATGCTACTTATATATAACAAAGTACTATATTTTAAAGATGACACTTCAGTGAACATCAAACCCCCAGGACAGGCTTTTTATTATCGAAATTACAACTTCCCACTGTCGTCATAGAAAAAATAAAATGACACCTCCTTTTAGAATCCTTTCATAGTTCTGAAATATGTCTATGATACCCAGCCTTTCACTGAGTTTGCCCTCACCCAGAATAAACCACTTAAGATGGCATTTAAGCAATCCCTTTATCTGATGTAAAATAGAGATATAACCTGGGTTTCCCACAGAGACTCCAGGGACAGACTAGAAACCTGACTGGGTTTTATTCTGCAACTGTGGCTTAAAGCTAGTGCAGTTAAACACCTCTGGAGACTCAAGTTTTTTATATTTCTCCTACTTCTCTCTTTCTTTTTCCTTTCTTTCTCTTAGCCTTAGCCCTGTCTTCTGATTCTTACTGGCAGAGTCCAAAATCACTATTGTCTAAAGCCATGGGATCATATCCAAGTGCACATCACGACCCTGTGCAATTTCCAACATGATTCCATCATGTCAAACCAGAACATCAGACTCTCCCAGAGGTGGAGGATGTCAGTACCATAAAGTCAAGAGGAGACAGCCTTGAGCCAAGTCAACTGGGCTGCCATGGCCTGATGGACTTAAACTTTAGCACAGAAGAACCTCCCCTGCAAGTCTACACTCACTCTTCAGGGAAAGAGAGCATTGCCTGGTCTCCTTTGAATTGTACTTTTTTTTCATTGTAGACTAATATTCTGGCATTCTACTTTCACTGAAAAAAATCATATAAAAGTCAGACCCTTAGGTTTGAAAGCCACACACGACGTGGTCATATTCCTCAAAGAATACCAGGGACCTTTTTTCTCTGCTCTGCATCCTTGATTATAACTTAGCAAATAACAATGGTGATGCTATTTAATTTGACTTTTACAATAGCCCAATGAAATAAGCAGAATTATTTCCTCCATTTTATAGATAGAAAAAAGGCTTGGGACAGCCAACTAATCTGCTGTGTGTGGGTCATATACTAGTCACTGGTGTTGCTAGTCTTGTGGCTCTTCATAACGTCTTTGCATGGCCCCTTGCCACCCCCGTTCTCCCTCGTCCTGCCTCCTCACTCATACTACGAGGCCGCCTGCTTCTCTTCCTCCCACCATACAATCTTGTCAGACTTGGCCCCGCTCTGTCCCTCACACTGCCATCCTGTGCACGCACTGCTAGTGCCAGGTGCCCTTAAGCTCTCCTTATCTGCCAAGTCCCTCTCTTTAGGATTGGCATGATCGTGGATTGTCTGGAAGCAAACAAGGCCCAGCAGAGCCTATGCTGGCTGCTGCATGAGTCTGCAAGCCTCATGCTCCTGGTACAGGGAAAGTCTGGTGGGCTCTGGAAGGCTGTCCCAGCTCCAGCTGCTGGCTTGTCACTGCTCACTGAGATGTTCTGGATCGCAGCACTGTTTAGGCAAAAGCCAAAAAGGGCATAGTTTCAGACCTGTGCTGCCTTCAAACAGATAAAGTCTCCTGCTCAGGCAACCCTGTGGGCCCTTCTCAGTTGCCAGGACTGTGTGATTTGTGCAAATGACCTGCCTGCAGTTGTTGGAAGCAGGTGTTCATGTATAAAGAAAAAGCCAGGTGAGCAGTGACCTTCCACATCAAATCAGAGAAATGCTCTTGAAGGGGCCTAAGGGCAGGAAGCTCTGTTCTTTGGATCAGAAAAACCAGAACTGAGAAATCGCAAGATGCCAAGTCAAATTTCTGAAACGCAATTTTGCCAGCAATCTAGGACTCAAGTCAGACAGTGTGTTCTGGGCTGGATGAGCCCCTGTCCTGCTGAGAAGGCCACTGAGGTCACCCACTTAGGCAATGAGGAAGGCTGCAATGAGGTGCAGGAGGAGGTGAGTAACACTTTGGTCTGATCATTGGAAACCACCGCAGATGCAGCAGTAGCCCGATCTCCAAAGACTACATTTGTTCAGCAAATAATTATGGCCCAGCACTTATTGTATGCCAGGAATGGTCCTAAACTGCTTTACATGTATTACGGACAAGAAATCGAGGCACAACAGGTATAGTGATTTGCTGGCAGTCACCCAGCAGGTAAGTGGCAAAGCAAAGCTTCAAATCCAGGTTGCTAGCCCTGATGTCCTTGGAGAAAGATAACTCAGGATTCTTAGGCTCCCTGCCTTGTCATCTCTCTTTCTGCAGAGAGCAAAGACTCCAAGATAACGATATTTCAGCCTCAGTTTCCATTTCTTTTCTAGCTGTGACTCAGTTGTGAGGATGGAACTCAACTCAAACTAGCTTAAGAAAAATGGGAGCTTATTGGCTCATTTAATTGACATTGCCAGAATATATTGGCAGGTGCAGCCTGAGCCAAGAGTTCAAACAGTGTTGCAAGAGCCAGGTTTTTCTCCATTTCTTGGCGCTGTCTTTCATATTGCTGATACCCTGGCAGCTCCAGGCACACGTCATCTGACTAAGGGAAATTCCATCAGAAAAAACTGAATGCGCTAACTCCAACTGCCCCAGCAAAGGTCTTATTGCACCTCATTGGTTTTGATTGGGCCACAGGCTCAAGTCTAAACCAATCACTGTGGCCAAATAAATGCAGCGTCCTTATTGGCCAGGCGGGCCTGGGTCACATACCTACCTCTAGCCATAAGAATAGACTCAGAAGTGTGTGGCCCGAAACAGGGGAGGAAATTGCCAGGAGAAGGGTGAACGGTTTTGGGAAACAAAAATATATAAAATAAAAGCAGCCTTTTTGCATTGGGCCAATGGAGAGATTTATAAAAATGACATTTGTGTGTCTGAAATATAGGCTCAAGTGACTTTTAATCTTAGTTATCCTGGGGGATGCCTGCAGAAGTTTTCTTCTTAATTGCTCTAGTTCCTCAGGCTTTGCCAAGTGTACCCTGTACAAATTGCTGTTTATTTTTAAGCCTGACAATTGTAGGCATCTATCTTAAAAAAAAATTTTTTTTATCTTAAAACACAATGTTCTAGGATTATTTTTCCAGTTGAAATTATATGACATTTGCTCCATCTTCTCATTCCTTTAATCGTGAAATCCCCAACTAATCTCCCTCCTCTTCTGCTGCTATTTGATCAGAAAGCTTCTCTCCAGTGACCCAGTGCTGTCATCTCATCTGATCCAAACTCGACTAATATTTCAGGGTAAATAAGTGCCACTTACGATGCTTCCTCACTCCCCTCACCTTGGCCTGAGAGAGCTAGTGGGTAGATAAATCTCTATGACTCATGACTAAGCTCCATGATGAAGGAGACCCATGCCATTTAATTCTTCATTCTTCTCACATAGGCCTTTTGGCATTTCTGAGTAGGATGAACACCGCCAAGATTTAATGAATCAATTCTCTGATTCAGGCTGATTGGGGCTAGTCAATGGAAGGATTTGAATGCCAGGTCAGGGTATCTGGACTTTTGTCCTTTGACAGTTGGTTGCCACGGATTATTTTTGGAGTAGGAGAGGGACTACCTTCTCTTCTTGGCACCATTCATTGAGCACACAGTAAGTGTTAAGCCCTGCACTAATTCTGTTACATATGTGATCTTACTTTTTTAATCGAATTTTATTCATTTTGTTGTTGTTGAGAGTATACGCAGCAAAACATATACCAATTCAACAGTTTCCACATGTACCTTTTAGTGAGATTGATTATACTCTTTGAGTTGTATAACCATTCTTGACCTCCTTTTCTGAGTTGTTCCTCCCCCATTAACATAAATTCACTATCCTCTAGAGTTCGTATTTAACCTTTTGAGTTGGTGTTGTCAATTTGATCCTGTATAGATAGTTTTTAAAAGAGCATAATGCTCAAGGCAGACATTTTTTACTAGTTAAGCTAAACTATTGCTTGCTTTTAAGAAGACTTCAGGGGATATTTTTGGTTTAAGGTTAAAGATTATCTATCTCAGGCCATAGTTTCAGGGGTTCATCCAACCTTCATGGCTTCAGGAAATCTGGAGTCCATAGGAAGCTGGAATTCTGTTCTTCATTTCCTTCCTTTTGATCAGGATTCTTCTATGGAATCTTTGATCAAAAAAATGTTTAATAATGATAGCTGGGCACCATCAAGTTCTTCTGGTCTCATTGCAAAGAAGGCAGTTATTCATGGAGACAATTAGCCACGCATTCCATATCCTCCTCCTATTCCTAACTCTCTTTCTTCCTCTATTGTTGTAGATGAATACAGACCAATTGTTGTGCTTTGGAAGGCTGCTTGCAAGCTTTTAAGACCACAGGCACTACTCATTGAACTAGGAAGTAGAACAGAGGCACTAAATATGTTATTATGCCAATTAACTGAGATGCCCCATGAAACCATGACCTTAAACCTGCCTGTGCTCATGAGGAACCTGTACATAGATCAAGAGGCTGTGATTTGAACAGAACAAGGGGATATTGCAAGGTTTAAGATCAGGAAAGGTGTGCGTCAGGGTTGTATCCTTTCACCATACTTGTTCAATCTGTATGCTGAGCAAATAATCCAAGAAGCTGGACTACATAAAGAAGAACAGGGCGTCAGGATTGGAGGAAGACTCATTAATAACCTGTGTTGTGCATATGACACAACCTTGCTTGTTGAAAGTGAAGAGGACTTGAAGCACCTACTGATGAAGATCAAAGACCACACCCTCAACATAAAGAAAACAAAACTCCTCACAACTGGTCCAATGAGCAACACCATGATAAACAGAAAATATTGAAGTTGTCAAGGATTTCATTTTACTTGGATCCATAATAACACCCATGGAAGCAGCAGTCAAGAAATCAAGTGACGCATTGTGTTGAGCAAATCTGCTGCAAAAGACCTCTTTAAAGTGTTAAAAAGCAAATATGTCACTTTTGATGACTAAGGTGCACTTAGCCCAAGCCATGGTATTTTCATCACCTCATATGCATGTGAAAGCTGGACAACGAATAAGAAAGACCAAAGAAGAATTGATGCCTTTGAATTATGGTGTTGGTGAAGAATATTGAATATACCATGAACTGCCAGAGGAATGAACAAATCTGTTTTGGAAGAAGTACAGCCAGAATGCTCCTTAGAAGTGAGGACGGCAAGACTTACGTCTCACATGGTTTGGGCACGTTATAGGAGGGACCAGTCTCTGGAGAAAGAAATCATGCTTGGTAAAGTAGGGGGTCCGTGAAAAAGAGGAAGATCCCCAATGAGATGGATTGACAGAGTGGCTGCAGCAACGGGTTCAAGAATAACGATTGTGAGGATGGCACAGGACAGGGCAGTGTTCCATTCTATTGTACATAGGGTCCCAATGATTTGGAACTGACTCAATTGCACCTAACAACAACATAATAACAAACCTCCAAACTAAGAAACCAAATTCCATGAGGTTTTTGGTTGTACATAATCAGCCTCAGCAGCTACTCTGTTGTTGTTGTTGCTGTAACTATATCTATCACACAACTTTTGCCAATTCAGCTTCTTACAGGTGTACAACTTATTGACAGCAATTATAACAATCAGCTGTACAACCTTACCATTAATGTGATATTTCTATCACTGTTAACCCCCCTTTCCTCCTCCCTTCTGCCCCTGATAACATTAATAAACTTCGTTCTCTATACATGTGCCTTTTCTTATCTTTTTATATAAGCGAGGTCATACAGTATTTGTCCTTTTGTGATTGACTTACTTCACTCGGCATAGTGTCTTCCAGCTCCATTCATGTTGTAGCATGTATCAAGAATTCATTTCTCCTACTGGGTGAGTGACATTCCATTGTTTGTATGTACCACATTTTTATCCATTCATGCATTGATGGGCATTTAAGTTGTTTCCACCTTTTGCCTATTGTGAATAGTGCTGCAATGAACGTTGCTGTAAAAACCTCTGTTTAAGCCTCTACTTTTTTTTTTAGTCTTTTGGGTATACACCTAGGAGTGGAATTGCTGGGGCATATGGTAGTTCTATTTCTAGTTTTTTGAGGAACTGCCACACTGATAGCTCCTTCTCCCCCCAGTTTAGTTACGATTTGAAAATTCCAGATGTCTGTTTTCAACTTTCGATATCTCCCAAACACACAGGAGAGCACCGCTACTCAAGTAACATGCCATGTACTAATCAATCTGTTCACTGGGGGTACCCTCTTCTCTGGTTATTTCTCTGTTTTTGCAACCATGTTTTTTTTAGTAAGAAAACCCACACACAGAGAGCCTGCAAACCCCCTTCGGAGCTGTGTGTTGCCCTCCAGTTTTGCCTGAAGCTTCCTTCCCTGCTCCGTGGGCGCTGCTTATAACTGAGCTGGCATTTAGGGGAAGCACTGGCAGTTTCCTCCATTTTAGGTAGAGGAGGGACTGGAACTCCCCAAAAGGACCTCCAAGAGATCTGTGTTGTTTGTTTCATAGTCCCAGGGCCCCTATGGTGGTTGTGGGAGCAGTTTCCATTTAGGCGACCCATCTCCTAACTCCACTGTAAGGAACCTTCTGTAGGAGTTCATATCAATCCAGCAGCTGACAGTTACCAATTGGGGGAGGGGGTGTCACACTCCAAATGGACCCCTGGGGAGATATGCCTTGTTGCTATCAGAACCTCCCTGTAGTGTGTTCCTCGTGGGTGTAGCCTCCACTAAAGATGCCTGCTTCCTAGCACACAGAAGCCTCAATCAGCAGTTCTCAGGGCTGAATGGAAAAGGAAATAGACAGACCCAAACTGATCCCCAGGGAAGTCTGTCTTGTTGGTTTCAGAGGCCTGAGCTATGGGGTGCCGCAGGGAGGCAGTAGAGTGCTGACTATGCACACAGGCTGCACTTGGGTGCTTTCTGTAGTAGTTTGCAACAGCCTGGCAACCAACAATTCCTAGGTGGGGAGGGGGTGTCACACTCTGGTCAGATCCCCATGGAGGTCTGCCTTGTTGCTGCCAGAGCCTCCCCCTGCCATAGATTGTTGGCTGTGAGTGCAGCCTCCACTCAAGACTCCTGTTTCGTATCACATAGCAGCCTCAGTCAGCAGTCCTTAGTGCCAACCAGAAGTGGGGGCAGGCTAACCCTAACTGACCCCCAGGGAAGTTTGATATTTTGGTTTCAGAGGCTAGAGCTATGGGGTGTGCAGGGAGGCAGATAGGGTACTATGGGAGCAGACTCCACTGCAAGAATCTTCTGTAGCAATTCATAGACAGCTTTCAGGTGACAGTGTCTGGGTGGGAGAGGGCTTGTCATGCTCCATATGGGCCCAGGGAGGTCTGCCTTGTTGCTATCAGAGCTCACCTGTAGCATGAAGTCTCCACTAAAGGTGCTTTCTCCCTAGCACATAGCAGCCTCAGTCAGCAGTCCTCAGCACCTACAGAAAAGGGAGCAGACAGACAAGAATCAACTCCCCAGGAGGTTTCAGAGGCCTGAGCTATGGGGTGCACAAGGAGGCAGGTAGAGTGTTGACTGTGACAGCAGACCCCACAGCAGGCTTTCTATAACAATTCACCGTAGGCTTGCAGCCAACAATGTCTGGGTGGGAGAGGTGTTGGCATACTCCAAACGGATGCCAAGGAAGTCTGCCTTGTTGATTTTAGAGCAGAAGCTTGGGGTCTTGTCTCTTTGTACAAGCAGGGGCCATGGTGGTTAGGGAAGCAGGCTGCTTTTCTGGGACCACTTCCCCAGTTCACAGCAGCCGTCATCCCGCATGGCTGGGGGGAGAGGCAGGGACAGTGGGAGAAGTGATTTTCCTACCACAGGCAACTCGTTGTTGATTTGTTGATTCTTGCATGTCTGCAGTTCCACACTGCTTTCCTCTGCTTCCCAATTCATAGTCTCTCAAAGCCAAGCACTGTTTACTTGTATTTGTGGGGGAGGGTCAAAACAATGGTCTGTATACGCCGCCATCCTCCCAGGATCTGTGACTTATTTAATGGCCTTAATAATCAAACGAGAGAAGAATCCCCTATTTAAACCCTCTGAAATCATAACTTATTCTTTGTAGGAATCCCTAAAAACACAGAAGACATACGGAAAACCATCCAGCCTAACTCAGTGCACCATGGGACAGTGACAGCTGGCATGTTGCTTTTTTATTCTGCAGGACATTAAACACTGAGAGAAGAGTTCATCTTTCTCAATCTTTTTGGCAAAGCAACTAAGGAAGATATCATGCAATGGTTAAAATAACAGTGAAAAGGAAATGATGGAATTCCCTCTCAAATCAGTTGTTTCCCTCCTCCTTTCCTCTTGCTTTTCCAGAGTGGAAATATCTATACCCCTGAGTTTCCATTTCTTCCCTTTGCTGACAATTCCATCTCTGTCATTGACTTTGTTTCAAATCTCTTATACCTGATCTTCACACACTCACCTCCTTTCCTGTCCATTGCTCTTCTCCCCATGGACTGGGCTTCCTGGACTTGTTGACTGTGTCCTCCAACTTGTCTGTAACCTGTAATATACAGTTTCACCTGTTTTTCACCATTGTGTGCTACAGATCAGTAAGTAAACATAATTAAGCCCCTGCGTACCTTGCTTACTGCAAGCCAGTACTACTGTGCTTGCTGGTTAACACACCCGAGTCCACTTCTTCCATGTCTGCATCATTTTACCTGTTTGTCTTCCAGTCTTTACCCAGTGACCTTTGCCTGGCTTTCTCCTTTGTTTTTTTTTTAGATCTCATCCTCTTGTCTGTTTTGACTGATTTGTACTCCGGTAGTATCTCACTTCCCTGGCTGCTTATCTAGCTTTGCCCAACTTCCATTTCTGTTAAGGATGCTGGCTGCGTACCTGAGCTGCATACTTGTCCTCAATTTTATTTCTCAATTGTGACTCCCTGTGTTTAAACTCCAGCTTCACCACATGCTAACTGTGTGATTCTGGCCAAGTGACTTTACCTATCTATATTTCTGTGTCTTCCTCTATAAAAGTGGTATGAGTACCTACCTTGTAGGATTCTTGTGACGATTACATGACTTATTTAATACATGGAAAGTGGTTGGAACTTTGCCTGGCACGTGGAAACCATCCAATAAGTGTTAGTTATCACTATTGTGTTGTTGTTGGTATTACATTATTCTGGCATCTTGAGTCACAAAGCTTCCCCAGAAATAGCAAAGACAGAGGCAGCTTCATGGTGGAGACACAAAGTCCCAGTTCGAGCGTGAATAGGTGAAACAACAGTGAGTTTGCCCTCTGCCAGCATAGGTTCCCCTGACTCATCCCTTTTAAAGACTTGGAAATAAAGTTGCCTGTCCTTCAAGGGAAAGAAAACAACACTCTTCTTGCTTATCAGATAAGCGATAAAATGCAAAATAAAGTGGTTTGGGTAAACACAGACTTGGTAGAAATGTCTTTTAAAACATAAGGAAACTGAAACAAGCAATGCTCAGTAGAACTGGCACTCCATCTGTTTTGCTCTCTTCTGGAGCTCCATGAAGAGTCCTGAATGCAGTCTGGATTTTGAGAACACCTGGAGCCAGCCAAGCACGTTTTCAAAGCTGTTGAGCATTGACGTTATAATCTATTTCTTGCTGTTTGGTTTTGCCTTCCTACTGTGGGCCGACTTCCAGAGATGAGGCCAACCAGTGTGTCCCATTCAGACAGCATTCCACTCCTCAGAATAACAGCAAATCCTCAGGTGTACTTTGTATATGTGTGTACTCACTGTACCTTTGTTTCTTATTATGAAGGCAGTAAAATCAAAAAACCAAACCCGTTGCCTTTGAGTCAATTCCAACTCATAGAGACCCCATAGGACTGCATAGAACTGCTGTATGCAGTTTCCAAGGAACGGTTGGTGGATTCATACTGCTGCACCATATGTTCCTTGTTGAAACATTGGAAAATAAAAGAGCAAAGAAGCAGTAGTAAAAAGCCCTCATAATCTAATCACCCAGAAATAACCACTGTTAATATCGTGGTGTATATTTGTGAAGGAGTACATACACATGTTGCTGTATAAACAGCTTATCTTAATTTATGCAAATTCAAGTATACGCTTTTCATGCAAACAAGGACAAATGGTCAACCAACAGATATCAGATCTGCTTGAGCAGTGTTTACTTGGAAAAACGCGTGGAGAAGAAGGAGACGTGCCTGTCCACTTTTGTCCACCTGGGTTGGGCATAGAAATCTGGCAGGCCAGGCATCAGACGCCAGAAGAGGAATACCACCCTCCCTGACTCTATGGTAATTCTAAACTTTTTGAGGACCTGCCTGTTTTCCACAGTGACTGTACCATTTAACAGTCTTGTCAGCAATGCATGAGAGTTCCATTTTCTCCACATTGTCACCAACACTTGTTTTCTCTCTTTCTTTTTTTCTTAACCATGACATCTTATAGGGTTGTTATGAGCCAGATTTGACTCAACAATGGCTTTGGTTTTTTTGTAGCTATTGTAGTGGGGTGAAAAGGTATTGTGGTTTTGATTTACATCTCCTTAGAGACTAATGGGGAGCCCTGGTGGTGCAGAGGTTAAGAGTTCAGCAGCTAGCCAAAAGGTCAGCAGTTCAAATCCACCAGCCACTCCTTGGCAACCCTATGGGGCAGTTCTACTCTGTCCTATAGGGTCACTATGAGTTGGAATTGACTCAACGGCAACAAGTTTGGTTTGGTTTGGAATGACTAATGGGACCTTGGGTGGTACAAACAGTTTGTACTGGAGCACTAACCTATAAAGATTGGTGATTCGAACCCATCAAGAAGTGCTATGGAAGAAAGGCCCGGTGATTTGCTTCTGTAAAGATTATAATCAAGAAAATCCTATGGAGCAGTTCTACTGTGTAATACATGGGGTCATCATGAGTCGGAATCAACTGCATGGCAACAGGTTTCCTTTTTTGTTTTAATGACTAATGATGTTGAGCAAATTTCCATGTGCTTGTTAGCGATTTATATATCTTCTTTGGAGATATGTCTATTTGAGCCCTTTGCCTATTTTTGGATTGGGTTGTCTTTTTGTGCTAAGTTGTAGGGGTTCTTTATAGTCTGGATATTAAAACCTTATCTGATACATGATTCCCAAAATGTTTTTCCCAATCTGCGGGTTGTCTTTTTACTTTGTTGATAAAGTCCTTTGTTACACAAAAGTTCTTAATTTTACTGAAGTCCAGTTTATCTATGTTGTCTTTTGCTGCTAACACTTTTGGTGTCATAGCTAAGAATCCATTGTCAAAAATTAGATCTTAAAGCATTACCTGTATGTTTTCTTCTAAAAATTTTATGGTTTAGTTCTTACATTTAGATCCTTGATCCATTTTGGGTTGATTTTCATATATGGTGTGAAGTATGAGTCCAGCTTCATTCTTTTGGATGTGGACATCCAGTTGTTCCTGTATCATTTTTTAAAGAGATTATTCTTTCTCTATTGAATAGATTTAGCACCCTTGTCAAAAATCGGTTGGCTATATCGATGGATTTATGTTTGGATTCTCAACTCTAGTCCACTGATCTATATGTCTATCTTTATACCATTTTGATTACTGTAGCTTTTTAGTATGTTTTTGAAGTCAGAAAGCGTAAGTCCTTCTACTTTGTTCTTCTTTTTCAAGATTGCTTGGCTATTTAGAACCTCTTATAGTTCCAAACGGAAACCCTGGTGGCATAGTTGTTAAGAGTTACAGCTGCTAACCAAAAGGTCAGCAGTTTGAATCCACCAGGTGCTCCTTGGAAACCCTATGGGGCAGTTCTGCTCTATCCTCTAAGGTCGCTATGAGTTGGAATTGACTTGATTGCAATGGGTGGTGGTGGTGGCCTCCCTATAAAATTGTAAGTTCCTGGCTTGAGAGCTGGGAAGGGCAACAGGTTAAGAGCAGGGGCTCTAGGGCTAGACTCACTGAGTCCTGGTTCTGCAGCCTATCAGCTAAGTGACCTTGTACAAGTTATTAACCTTTCAATGCCCTAGTTTCTTCATCTGTATAATGAGGATATAATATTGTCAACATCCTAGGGTACAAGTGGTTAATGTGCTCAGCTGCTAACAGAAAGGTTGGAGGTTTGAGTCTACCCAGAGTTGCCTCAGAAGAAAGGGCTAGTGACCCATTTCCAAAAAAAAAAAAAAATAAGCCACGAAAATCTTATAGAACCCAGTTCTACTCTGACATACATAGTGTTTCCTTGAGTCAGAGTTGACCTGATGGCAAATGGTTTTAGTTTACATCCTAGGGTTGTTGTAAGGATTAAATAAGTTAATATTTTTCATTAATGCCTAACAGAGTATAAGCACCACGTAAGTATAATATGATAAAGAAATAACTCTGAGTGACGACAACTTCTAATCCCCAAAGGCAGGTCCTAGATCTTAATCCCTTTTCAGGAGTTTTCGGCTATTGCTAAATTGAATATGGAGCTGTACCATGTGTTGCCTCAACTTCCCGGAGACAGGATGAAATGTTTCCAGAGACTCTTTCATGAACTGTTACAGCTGAGTGGGCCCTCAGCTGCAGTCTAGCCCCTTTGTTTTGTACATGGAGAAAATGAGACCCAGGCGGCTTTAGTCACTTGCTCAATTGCACAAGCTGGCTCATGGCGGGGCCACAGCCAGAGCGCTTGACTCCAAACACATTTTTTACTACGTTAAGTTGAAATTACTTTTTTCCCCTCCATAAATATCTGATACAGTCAAGTATGCATGTAATTTGGTAAAGGGAAAAAATTCATGAATAAGCCTCTTTCCGAATAAATAGATTACATTCATTAGCATGCTTTCATCTAACAAATTATCTAATCATTATCCTTATTGAAAATACTCAATGCCAGATATAAATTACATCTCTGAGAATATAAAACTATATTGCTGGTAAATTTTGTCTTAGGCTAGTTAAAGTCTTTTTCCCTCTTTAGTCTTTTATTTGCTTTCTCACTTCTTTCCCTCTCCCTATATTCCTATGGAATGCTGCAAATAGCACCCCTATTTTTAACAGCATTAACTTAAAAAAATCTAGTACCCTAACTCATCTGGTTTTGTCTTTGAGTGTTATCTTTTTGTTTTTGTCCATACACGCACAGATTTTTGCATAGTTACATCCATTAAAACCAAATAACCAAACCAATTGCCATCAATTCGATTCTGACTCATAGTGACCCTATAGGACGGCATAGAACTGCCCCATAGATTTTCCAAGGAGCACCTGGTGGATTTGAACTGCTGACCTTTTGGTTAGCAGCCGTAGCTCTTAAGCACTACGCCACCAGAGTTTCCTTTCATCCGTTAGTACTTACAAAACTTTGAAGTCTGCTTTTCTCATGTGATGTTATTTATAAACATTTTTTGTTTATCTACAAATTTTTATATTTCTCCATTAAAAAAATATGTCTACAAATTTCCCATAAACATCTATTTTGAATGGATGCGTAATACACAAAAATCAAACTTACCATAAAGTTATAAAGTCATTTCCTTATTGTTGACATCTAGATTGCTTCCATTTGGGGTTATTGAATATGACGCTATTGTATGTACTTCCCCCCCCCCCCCGCCTTCTGTTGATTCTGTTGTCAAAGGACATATTTTCATGATTGGAATTATGTGGTCAAATGTAAGAACATTTTTTTCTGGTGACAACATCACCAGCAGTGTATGAGTACACCATTTTCACCTTACTTTTATCAACATTGAGTACCTAACAGCTTTTACTCAAAACAAGTGCTCTTGTATTGGAAAAATGGTGCTTAAGTGTTCATGCCTCATCTTTGGGTGTTATGTGGAATGAGCTTGATGGTCTCCCCAGGGTGAAAAATTTCCCTGTTCAATTTTATTCTCAATTAGTAAAACCCATAAGCACTATGGCTTTTAATTACATAATAGTGCTTTGCATAGTAGGTATTCAATAAGAACCTATTGGTTTAGTTTTATACCCTGTAAGAGGCTGCCATCTGGTAGTAGGCTCCCATGGTATCTGTATGAGTGACCTAGAGCCGCTGTAACAGAGCACCACAAACGGGATGGCTTAAATCAATCGATATTTATTCTGTCACAGTTCTGGAGGCTAGGAGTCTAAATTCAGGTACTGGCAGGACCAAGCTCCCTCTGAAGCCTCTAGGGGAATATTCTTCTTGTCTCTCCCAGATTCCGGTAACCCCCCACATTCCTTGGCTTGCAGATGCATTCTCCAGTCTCTGTCTCTGTTGTCACGTGGCAGCCTCCCCTCTGTGTTTGCCTGTCTTCACGTAGCATTCTGTTCTGCCTGTCTCTTCTCTGTTTATAAGGAAAACCAACAATAAAGAGATGGTGGTACAAATGGTTAAGTGCTTGACTACTGAAAGGTTGGTGGTTCGAACCCACCCAGAGACACCTCAGAAGAAAGACCTGGTGATCTGTTTCCCAAAGGTCATGGTCATGAAAATGCTATGGAGCAGTTCTACTCTGCACTCGTGGGGTTGTCATGAGTTATAATCAACTTGACGGCAACTGGAAATAAAGAGATCAGGGTCCACCATAATGACCTCATTATAACTAATTACATTTACAATTACCCTATTTTTAAATAATGTCACAATTACAGGTACTATGGGTTAGGACTTCAATGTATATTTTGAGGGGACACAATTCAACCTGTAAGAATACTGTACACTAGAAAGGAAACTAGAACAGAAAAAAAGTAAAAGGAGAGGGGAGGAAGGAAATATGGAAGTGATACTGTCAGATTTCCCAGGAAGGGAAACAAGGAGTAAGCATCTCCCTCAAGGGCAGGCCACAGTCCTGTCCCCCCAGTGCCCTGAGCATGCCCAAGTCCACGTCTACGCCTGACCCCTGAACCTGAATCACTCCCCACTCCCACTGCATCTCTTCTGACTCAGAATCCCTCCATTTCTTCTCCCCCAGGCTGGACTAGTGCTGCCAGTGCTCACTTGTTCAGTAAGCATGTGGCATAATTCTCAGTCTCGTGGGAGATCCAAAATTAACATGTGTGGACCCTGTCTTCCCAGAGTTAAAAGTCTGAGAGGAGAGACAAGCAATTTTTAAAAGGTAAACCATGATAAATGCCATAAGAGAGCTACAGATAAGGTGCTCTGGGAGGCTTCTTCTGGGTAAGATGTCAGAGAACCATGTAGAAGAGTGACACTGAGGCTGGACCATGAGGATTAAAAAGAATTTGGTTGTACACTGGATCTAGTGCTGCCCTCCATTATACCAGGATCCTCAATACTCTCTACACTTTTAACACCTTAATCACCAACCCAGGTACACCCAGAGAGCTGAATATGCCAGGGGGTGTGCAAAAGATTCAAACTCTTGGCTGGCGGTGTTTCCTTCTCATTTTGGACGATGGTTTTGACATTTCCTTTTTCAGTGGAAGAAAGAAAAAGCATTTTTAAAAAGTGAGTGTGCTTGGGCTAAATGAGGCAGTCCCAGGAACTCCACTGTGTTGCCTGGATTTGTGGAGGAAGGCAGCTGGTTGAGATCTGCCTGGGGGGTGGCAACTGGCATTCCTCTGGTTGGTTCATGCCTGTGCCTTCTTGATCATTGCCTGTGCTTTGTTGACCACAGGCTATGCTGGACCAGTTGTTGAATTCACTATCCTGGGGAGAGGGGACACTAGCATTTCTTGTAATCGAAGGAGAATGCAGGTGCGATCTTGTTAACCAGGGCCCTAGAGCCAATCATGAGGCGTAGTATCAAAAAAGAATGCAGCTTGCTGATTTTAAGTGCATGAGAATTGGATCATTTACACCTTCTCTCTAGTATTATAATCTTCTTTGTTTAATCCTCCTCTGCACCGACCCAAGCCTCCCCAACTATTTCTCTTTCTTTAATTGCAGAGCTCTGTTAACCTAGTTGATCCTTTCACAGTTTTCACCAAATTTACCAGGCTGAGGATATCACAGAATTAGAAGTACATCATCTCAAGTGATGCAGTGTTGGAGGAGATGCTGAAACCCTCAGCTTATAAATGTTTCTAAATGCGTGTATAATTTCAGTGTCTGGGAATACTTGTAATTGCTATATCATTATGACACAATATGGACAGACACATTTATCTCCTGCTTTTTCCAATTCTAATTATCATGGTAATGAAGCTGACACTCATCCTCCCCATCCCCAAAGAGACAAAACGACAATCCAAATGAACTATCAGCCTCACTGAGGCCAGGTTGAGGCCAGGTTGGTTCTAAGTGAGCCTTCCTCAGAACATGTGTCTGGAAGTGTTGCATTTAGGGATTGGCCATGATTTTTCCCACTTTCAATCAGGAAGCTCTAGTTTTGGAGTGTAGCGTGCTTTTTCAGGGGATGGGGTTGGGGTGAAGTCAGGCTCCTAGTTAGAGGGTCTGTGATGCATCTAGACTTGTTCCTATTCCTAGTCTATTGATCTGAAACCAGGCCCCTTTCCCATTCTTCCATTTGGGGGAAACTGTGGTGGGTCTATAAATTAATCAGTTTTCAGAAGTCCTGAGTGGTGGGATTTATTCAGAGTAAAGTAAAATTCACACACTGTGCCCCTTCTCCCTACTGGACAACTTGACCCCCTAAAGCTCTAAAGTTGGGGGTGATTGGAGGCATACAGAGAATAGTCTTTCAAGTTATTATTTCCCTGGGGCTGGGGTTTGGAATACGTGGAGCTTGTCAAACGACTTTTTTTTTTTTTTTTTTTTTAAACTAGTTCCCCTGGGAGATATTTCCAACCTGCTGCTACAATAATTCTGTATTCCTAGGAATCTCTTTTGAGTTAAAGAATCATTGAATTCTGATTCTTGAGCATGGATGCACTCCACACATCATCCCAGTCTCACCAGAGTCCTTGTGCATTTTCAACTGAGACATACCTTTTTTATAAGTCAGGATAGATTTGGATATGGTATGGTATAAGATGAATCCTGAAATCTCAGTGGCTTAAAAAAAATTTTTTTTTTTTTAACACAGCAAATTTTTATTACTCGCTCAGGTAAAGTAGAACCCAGGTTGGGTGGCCCTCCTTAATCTTGAAGCTGTACCACCTGGTACAAGTGGACTTCAAGGTCATTGCTGAAAGGGCAAAAGAGAGGTAGGAATAACACATAACCCATTAACCAGAACTAGTCGCATGGCCCCAATCTAATGGCAAAGGAGGGAAGGAGATACAAGATGAACAGGGAACGTTTGGTGAAAACCAACTGTCTCTGCCACACCATTCTTATCCCCAAAATGTTTGTAACTTGGAAGGTAAAAACAGTTCTTGCTCTAAAAGTATCTTAAGTTGTTGAAATAATACGGGTGTCTTATATTACTTCTATTGCATGGTTTTGCTAGAAGATCTTCATTCCCCCTATAAATCTTATAGTCCAATGTGGTTGGCACCTGCTGGGACACTCTCAGCTACCAGATTACTAAGTGCTCTCATTCATATCTGTTCCTACCCCTCCAGGGGTATGTTTGCCAGGTGTGATAGATTGTAGAAAATGTTCACAATTAGCTCCTCTGTGATATGACTTTGCAGCTCCTCCCATCAAGAGGTGGAGTCCATTTCCCCACCCCTTGAATCTGGCTGGCTTCATGACTTGTTTTGAACAACAGAATGTGGCGGAAGTGACACTGTGCCAGATTTGAATGTAGGCCTCAAGGGGCCTTGCACGTGAGCTCACTTTCTTGGGTCCTGCTGCTGTCCTGTGAACAAGCCCAAGTAGTCTGTTGGATGGTGGCCCTGTTGCCCTCTTTGCCTCAGCCAGCTCCCAGAAGCAAAGCTGCCCAGTTGGCTTGAGATGACAGATGAAGGAAATCAGCTGAACCTACCATAAACTGCTGACTGCAGAATTGTGAATTTAAAAATGGTGGTTGTTTTACCCAAGAGACAACAGAACTACATAAACCAGAGGCTCCATCAGCCTGAGATCAGAAGAACTAGATGGTACCTGGCTACCATCAAGGACCGCCCTGACAGGGAACACAACAGAGAGTCCCTGATAGAGCAGGAGAAAAGTGTGGAGCAGAACTCAAATTCACATAAAAAGACCGGACTTTTTAGTGGTCTGACTGAGACTGGGGGGACCCCCGAAGCCATGGCCCCAAGCATTCTGTTAACCCAGAACTAAAACCATTCCCAAAGCCTACTCTTCACACAAAGATTAGACTGAACTATAAAATATAAAATAATACTCATAAAGAGTGTGCTTCTTAGTTAAACCGGATATACTAGACCAAATGGGCAGCTCCTGTTTCAAGGTCTATCTTGAAGTACAACACTGTCAGTGATAGGATAATATCCATACGCCCGCAAGGAAGACCAGTTAATATGACTATTATTCAAATTTATGCACCAACCACTAGGGCCAAAGATGAAGAAATAGAAGATTTTTATCAGCTGCTGCAGTCTGAAATTGATCAAACATGCAATCAAGATGCATTGATAATTATTGGCGATTGGAATGCAGAAGTTGGAAACAAAGAAGAAGGATCAGTAGTTGGAAAATATGGCCTTGGTGATAGAAACAATGCCAGAGATCAAATGATAGAGTTTTGCAACACCAAAGACTTCTTCATTGGAAATACCTTCTTTTACCAACATAAACAGCGACTAGACATATGGGCCTCGCCAGGTGGAACACACAGAAATCAAATTGACTACATCTGTGGAAAGAAACAATAGAAAGCTCAATATCATCAGTCAGAACAAGGTCAGGGACTGACTGTGGAACAGACCATCAATTGCTTATATGCAAGTTCAAGCTGAAACTGAAGAAAATCAGAGCAAGTCCATGAGAGCCAAAATATGACCTTGAGTATACCCACGTGAATTGAGAGACCATCCGAAGAATAGATTTGACGCATTGAACACTCGTGACCGAAGACCAGACGAGTTATGGAATGACATCAAGGACATCATCCATGAAGAAAGAGTCACTGAAAAGACAGGAAAGAAAGAAAAGACCAAGATGGATGTCAGAGAAGACTCTGAAACTTGCTCTCGAACATCAAGCAGCTAAAGCAAAAGGAAGAATTGATGAAGTAAAATAATTGAACAGAAGATGTCAAAGGCCGTCTCGAGAAGACAAAGTAAAGTATTATAACGACAAAGAGATGGAGATGGAAAACCAAAAGGGAAGGACACGCTCAGTGTTTCTCAAGCTGAAAGAACTGAAGAAAAAATTCAAGCCTCCAGTTGCAATAGTGAAGGATTCCTTGGGGAAAATATTAAACGACGCAAGAAGCATCAAAAGAAGATGGAAGGAATACACAGAGCCATTGTACCAAAAAGAATTAGTCGACGTTCAACCATTTCAAGAGGTGACATATGATCAGGAACCAATGGCACTGAAGGAAGAAGTCCAAGCTGCTCTAAAGGCATTGGCAAAAAACAAGGCTCCAGGAATTGATGGAATATCGATTGAGATGTTTCAATAAACAGATGCAGTGCTGGAGGTGCTCACTCATCTATACCAGGAAAAATGGAGGACAGCTTCCTGGCCAACTGACTGGAAGAGATCCAAATGTATGCCTATCCAACTGAACGTGGAAATTATAGAACAATATCATTAATATCACAGGCAAGCAAAATTTTGCTGAAGATCATTCAAAAACGGCTTTAGCAGTATATCGACAGGGAACTGCCAGAAATTCAGGCTGGTTTCAGAAGAGGACATGGAACTAGGGATATCATTGCTGATGTCAGATGGATTCTGGCTGAAAGCAGAGAATACCAGAAGGGTGTTTACCTGTGTTTTATTGACTATGCAAAGGCATTCGACTGTGTGGATCATAGCAAATTATAGATAACACTGCGAAGAATGGGAATTTCAGAACACTTGATTGTGCTCATGAGGAAGCTTTACATAGATCAAGAGGCAGTTGTTCGGACAGAACAAGGGATACTGATTGGTTTAAATTCAGGAAAGGTGTGCATCAGGGTTGTATTCTTTCACCATACCTCTTCAATCTGTATGCTGAGCAAAAATCTGAGAAGCTGGACTGTATGAAGAAGAACAGGGCATCAGGATTGGAGGAAGACTCATTAACAACCTGCATTATGCAGATGACACAACCTTGCTTGCTGAAAGTGAAGAGGGCTTGAAGCACTTACTAATGAAGATCAAAGACCACAGCCTTTAGCATGGATTGCACCTCAACATAAAGAAAACAAAAATCCTCACAGGTGGACCAACGAGCCACATCGTGATAAACAGAGAAAAGATTGAAATTGTCAAGGATTTCATTTTACTTTGGTCCACAATCAACAGCCATGGAAGCAGCAGTCAAGAAATCAAAAGACGTGTTGCATTGGGTAAATCTGCTGCAAGGGACCTCTTCAAAGCGTTGAAGAGCAAAGATGTCACCCTGAAAACTGAGGTGCGCCTGACCCAAGCCATGGTATTTCCAATCGCATCATATGCATGTGAAAGCTGGACAATGAATAAGGAAGACCAAAGAAGAATTGAAGCCTTTGTGGTGTTGGCAAAGAATATTGAATATACCAGGGACTTCCAAAAGAAAATCTGTCTTGGAAGAAGTACAACCAGAATGCTCCTTAGAGGCAAGGATGGCAAGACTGCATCTTACATACTTTGGACACGTTGTCAGGAGGGATCAGTCCTTGGAGAAGAACATCATGCTTGGCAAAGGTCAGCAGAAAAGAGGAAGACCCTCAGCAAGGTGGATTGACACAGTGGGTGCAATAATGAGCTCAAGCATAACAAGGATTGTAAGGATGTCTCAGGACCGGGCAGTGTCTTTTTCTGTTGTGCGTAGGGTCACTTTGAGTCAGAACCAACTTGAGGGCATCTAACAACAACAACATGTGGTTTAACTAAGATGCATACTCTTTATGAGTATTATTTTGTATTTTATAGTTCTGTTAGGATGAGAAGGCAAGAAGGGACAGGAACTGGTTGAACAGACACAAGAAACCTTGGGTGGAAAGAGGGGAGTGTGCTGTTACATTATAGGGATTGCAACTAAATGTCACATAGCAATATTTGTATACATTTTTGTATGGGAAATTAACTTGAGCTGTAAACTTTCACCTATAGCAGAGTAAAAAAAAAAAGTGGTTGTTTTAAGTCACTAAATTCTGAGTGTGATTTTTTATGAAGTAACGGCTGATACACCAAGAGTCAATGTGTCCCCCAAAATGTTCATGGCAAATGTATTGCTTCATAAGTATACAATTAAATTAAATGTCACTTAAAAGAGTAAAAACATAAGTGTGAAAATGAGGAAATTTGCTTCTATAAGAGCTAAAGTGAGTACTTTGTAAAAACCTGATAAAAACAAGTACTTCAAAAAAATGTCAAGTAAAGTAGAAGACATTTGTAAAACCCAGAGGGAAAGTAATAAAAATATAGAAGGAGTCTCCTTTGGATTGTTTCCTTTATCTCTTACTTTTTAGTCCATATTAGCAAATCAAAACTCCATCCAATCATAGATGATTGGAATATGAGGATAAGACTAAGGCTGATGACAGAGACCTAACATTATTCCAATGACTTAAAGAAGATGGAATTGTATTTGCTTGTTTTTCTATGTAGTGGTTCATGGTGAGCCACAGGGAGCTCTGTTTTATGCAGTCACTCAGGGACCAAGGGTTTTTCATCATTTTGAGCTGCGGTCATCTAGGGCCTTGTTGTTACATAAATGGGTGAAAAAAAACCTGTCTTCGTGGGGTCCAAACTTAGTAAGAAGAAAGGGAGCATGAAGCAGGCATACCCCTTATCTTAGGGCATCATCCCAGAAGCGGAACACGTAGATTCTGCAAACATTCTACTGCCAAAACTCAGTCAAGGGAGACTGGAAAATGTATGATATCTTGTCAGAAGCACACTGAGTTACAACCCTTTTATTATGTAAGAGGGAAGGAATGGATTCTGGTGGACAGCTAACGGTCTCTACCTGACTGATGCATCTTAATTTTTTTGTTTTTGCAAGAAAGATAATAGGAAGCTTGAATTAATGGACCCATAACCAAAGGAATGGTTTAAAAATCAGAAATGGGTGCATCACGGTTGTATCCTTTCACCATACTTATTCAATCTGTATGCTGAACAACTAACCTGAGAAGCTGGACTATATGAAGAAGAATGTAACATCGAGATTGGAGTAAAATCTATATACCTGCGATTTGCAGATGACACAACCTTGCTTGCTGAAATTGAAGAGGACTTGAAGCACTTACTGATGAAGACCAAAGTCTACAGCCTTTAGTATGCATTACACCTCAACATAAAGAAAATAAAAATCCTCACAACTGGACCAATAAGCAACATTATGATAAACAGAGAAAATAGTGAAGTTGTCAAGGATTTTGTTTTACCCGGATCCACAATCAATGCTCATGGAGGGAGCATTCAAGAAATCAAATGACACATCTCATTGGGCAAATCTGCTGCAAAAGACTTCTTTAAAGTCTTAAAAAAAAAAAAAAGACATCACTTTGAGGACTAAGGTGTCCCTGACCCAAGTTACAGCATTTTCAGTCCCCTCATTTGCATGCAAAAGTTGAACAATGAATAAGGGAGACTGAAGAAGAATTGATGCATTTGAATTATGGTGTTGGCAAAGAATATTGAATATACAATGGACTGCCAGAAGAACATAAAAGTCTGTCTTGGAAGAAGTACAGCCAGAATGTTCCTAAGAAGTGAGGATAGTGAGACTTCATCTCATGTACTTCAGACATATTATCAGGAGGGACCAAATCCTGGTGAGCATCAGGCTTGGTAAAGTAGAGGGCCAGCGAAAAAGAGGAAAACACTCATCAAGATGGATTGACGTAGTGGCTGAAACAATGGGCTCAAACAAAGCAGCAATTGTGAGGATGCTGCAGGACTGGGCAGTGTTTCATTCTGTTACACATGGAATCTTTATGAGTAGGAACCAACTCGATGACACCTAACAACAAAGAAAGGCCTTGGTAAAGCGATATGCATTTCTATGTTTTAAATTAGAATAACACCTTTGTGGTGGGAAATACCTGTTTTTATGATTTGTAGCCTTGATTTCTTAAGAATAATTGACCAACTCTAATGATCCTGTTTATGATAGGTATGAGGACTTTTTATCCTTTCTTTCCCTTGGTTCTTAAATATCTGTCTATAATATTTTTCCTTTGTTTTCACTTTGGGGGGATCAAGAATGTGGCAGATGCTTGAATATCTACATGTTATTTTGAAGTGACATACGTTTCTGAAGTAGCCACCTGTTTTTAAAAGAAAATATAGAGTTAGCGCACTGCTTGTGACGTGGCCAACTGCCTAAGATAAGTCAAGAAGAAAAGCAATGCCATTCCCTTAGTCAGTGCTAAAAGAAGAAAAGGTTAAGATTAAAGATGAAGACAAGGTGCTTCTCAAGTTAGGTTTGCTTTCATGCCATGGCTCCTAAACAAGGTAAAATAACACCATTTATCTAGGGAGATGAGGGCATGAGAGCTTGATTTCTGCCAAACTGAACTGTTGAAGTCCTTGTCAGAGCTATCCTCAGTCAATGGTCCTGGTCTGTCCTGCACCAAACCGTTCTGAAGATTCGAAGAGGTGGATGCTGGCCTCTGAGTTGACCATGTGCCTTTTGAAACTCCCATAGTTTGAGGTCCGTTCTCCTCAGTTCATCCCTGAGCACAGAAGACTCTAATCCCATATGTCCCTTCATGTGGGATGTTTGTATCTAGACTCTTCTTTTAGCCTTCAGTGCTTCTTCAGGAATCATTAGTCTTATCATATCACCTCCTCCCATGCTCTCTTTTCATATTTGCCCTAGTTCACATTGGTGAGCTTGACTCTGAAAGGGACTTTGAAATAAAAGAACATTGTCGTTTTTCTACCAGAGTTTTCTGAAAAAAAGACCTGAAAGTGATAAAGTTGAAAAGACTAAATAGATATGCAGCAACAGGATATTACAGACATTTTATAATTTGACAGTGTGTAAGAGAGCTGGGTTTTGTTGTGTCAGCTTCCTGATACTGTCCCATATCTGTTCAGTACCAGTCACACAGTGCTGATCTGGGAGACAGTGTTTATTAAACACGGGTTTTTATTTTTTATTTATTAAATAAGGAGAAACATGAAGGGCTTTGGGACACCATAAATTCAAAGTTGTTATGTTATGTTCCATTCTAAGCGTAGGTTTGAACTGTAGAGAAACTATTATGATAGCTGTTCTTTTTGAATACCTACTATCTGCCAGGCATAGAATTCAAAGCTTTACATGTATCATTTCATTTAATTTTTGGGACAATCTGGTGATCATTATCCCCACTCTAGAGAGGAATCCCTGGGTGGTACAAATGGTTCGCACAGTCGGTGGCTAACCTAAAGGTTGGCAGTTTGAGTCTACCCAGAGGTCCCTTGTAAGAAAGGTCTGGTGATCTACTTCCAAAAAAGCAGCCACTGAAAGCCCTATGGAGCACGATTCTACTCTGACACTCATGAGGTCACCATGAGTGGGAATCAACTTGACCACAACTGGTTTTTTTTTTTTTTTGAAGACTACAGACGTAAGTAGCATTTGTTGTTGTTGGGTGACTTCGAGTTGATTCCACCTCATAGTGATTCCATGTGACAAGGTTTTCTTGGCTGTAATCTTTATGGAAGCATATTGTCAAGTCTTTCTCCCATGGAGCAGTTGGGTGGATTTGAACTGCCAACCTTTTGGTTAGCAGCCAATTGCTTAACCATTTGTACTACCAGGGCTACTTAAGCAGCATTTAACCCAGGCTAAATGGAAAATTCCTATTCCCTGTAATGTGGCTGGAGGCAGTTACTACCTGTCCCCAAGAGCAAGTAATAAAATTTCTGCATGGCAAGTCTGAGCATGTCTTGTCTTCTCCAGCTCCAATTTTGCATGTGCTCCCTGACAGCTCTGCTCTGGCTAGGTGTCCTTCCGTAGACGTTTCCACTGTGACACTGGCTTCCTCTATGTAGATTATGCCAGGGGTTGATTTTATCATTCTATTCTCAAGCTTGAAACTCACTCAGAATGTGTAACTTAAGAATTTCCATGTAACCTTGGAGGTTAGGAGCATATATACATATATATATAGACAACTAACTATATATATTTTTTTGTTTTTGTTTTTTCCTGTTCTAACTGGAAAGCTTTGTTTTAAATCAGAGAAAGAAAAAGCTATTCAGGTGTTCCTAAGATTTATTAAAAGCACCACTGGCTTTGGTAAACCACTGCAAATTAGAACCCAAACCTCACAGTCACAAGAGCACAGGTATTGGAGGCACGGAGGTGGGGTGAGGCATTGTAGCCATGTGTCCAATAGCTGAGGCAGGCAGTAGAAGAAAGATATGGCTCCCCAAATAAAGGGTAGGTGCCCTTCCCCTGTGCTCTCGTGGCCTTCTGCACTCCCTCTCATAGCATTACAACTGCTGGTTCTCTTGTCTAACTAACCCTTGGACTGTGACTCCTTTAGAGTAGTGCTTGACATTTACTAGGTGATCAACAAATATTTACTGAATGAATGAATAAATGGATGAGATATGTGATTGCCAATTCAGGAGATATCTGTATCTATATATCTATATATGTGTGTGTGTCTGCCTACCTTCTCCATTTATCTACCCAGCCATCCATTTCTCTGTCTCTCTCTCAAGACTCACTTTAGTTCCCCCTCCAGAATGGAATGGATTTGGGGTAAAGCTTATTATTTGATATTTATATGTCCAAGGTTATACTTTCATGTTATGCTGTAACAAGATTTTCACACCTGTCTGCGCATTGGAATCACCTAAGTAGTTTAAAAAAAATATCAAAGTCTATAATACTCTACCCCTGGAGATTCTAATTTAATTGTTCTGGAGTGGGGCTGCTGGAAATATATGTATGTACAAATATATATGTATATCCAAAAAAACCAAACCAGTTGCTGTTGAGTTGATTCCAACTCATAGCAACCTTATAGGACAGAGTAGAACTGCCCCACAGGGTTTCCGAGGATTGGGTGGTGGATTTGAACTGCTGACCTTTTGATTAGCAGCCGAACGCTTAACCACTGCACCACCAGGGCTCCAATATGTATATGTGTATATATATTTTATATATATATTTATATGGCCATTGTCAGAAACCCTGGTGGTATAGTGGTTAAGTGCTGCGGCTGCTAACTAAGAGGTCAGCAGTTCGAATCCGCCAGGCGTTCCTTGGAAACTCTATGGGGCAGTTCTACTCTGTCCTATAGGGTCGCTATGAGTCAGAATCAACTCGACAGCAGTGGGTGGGTTTTTCATATATATAGCCAGATGGTGATTTTAATAAATCTTACAAACACCTGAATAGCTTTTTCTTTCTCTGATTTAAAACAAAGCTTTCCAATTAGAACAGGAAAAAAACAAAAACAAAAAAATATATATAGTCAGTTGTCTATATATGTATATATGCTCCATATCCCCCACTCGTCTGTCAGTTTGTTGTACTGTGGGGGCTTGTGTGTTGCTGTGATGCTGGAAGCTATGCCACCAGTATTCAAATACCAGAAGGGTCACCCATGGAGGACAGGTTTCAGCTGAGCTTCCAGACTAAGACTAGGAAGAAGGATGCAGTGGTCTACTTCTGAAAGGAATTAGCCAGTGAAAACCTTATGAGTAGTAGCAGAACATTGCCTGATACAGTGCTGGAAGTTTAGCTCTTCAGATTGGAAAGCACTCAAAGTACAACAGGAGAAGAGCTGCCTCGTCAAAGTAGAGTTGACCTTAATGACGTGGATAGAGTCAAGCTTTTGGGACCTTCGTTCACTGATGTGGCCTGACTCAAAATGAGAAGAAACAGTTGCAACATCCATTAATAATCGGAACTTTGAATGTACCAAGTATGAATCTAGGAAAACTGGAAATCGTCAAAATGAAATGGAACCTATAAACATCGATATCCTAGGCATTAGTGAGCTGAAATGGACTGGTATTGGTCACTCTGAATTGGACAATCATATGGCCAGGAATGAAAACTTGAAGAGGAATTGAGTTGCATTCATCATTAAAAAGAACATTTCAAGATTGATCCTGAAGTAGAACACTGTCAGTGATAGCATAATAGCCATATGCCTACAAGGAAGATCAGTTAATATGACTTATTCAAATTTACGCACCAACCACTAAGGCCAAAGATGAAGAAGTTGAGGATTTTTACCAACTTCTACACTCTGAAATTGATTGAACATGCAATCAGAATGCGTTGATAATTGCTGGTGATTGGAATGCAGAAGTTAAAAACAAAGAAGAAGGATTGGTAGTTGGAAAATATGGCATTGGTGATAGAAATGATGCAGGAGATTGCATGATTGAATTTTGCAAGACCAACAAATTCTTCATTATAAATACCTTTTTTCACCAACATAAATGGTTACTATACACATGGACCTCGCCAGAGGAAATATGCAGGAATCGAACTGACTACTTCTGCAGATAGAGATGATGGAAAAGCTCAATATCATCAGTCAGAACAAGGCCAGGGGCTGACTGCAGATCAGGCCACCAATTATTCACATGCAAGTTCAAGTTGAAACTGAAGAAAATTAGAACAAGTTGACAAGAGCCAAAGTATGTCCTTGAGTATATCCCACCTGAATTTAGAGACCATCTGAAAAATAGATTTGACACATCGAACACTAATGACTGAAGACCAGACAAGTTGTGGAATGACATCAAGGACATCATACATGAAGAAAGCAAAAGTTCATTGAAAAGAGAGGAGAGAGAGAAAAGACCAAAATGGATGTCAGAAGAGACTCTGAAACTTGTTATTGAATATTGAGTAGCTAAAGCAAAAGGAAAAAATGATGATGTAAAAAAGCTGAACAGGTTTCAAAGAGCAGCTCGAGAAGACAAAGTAAAGTATTACGATGACATGGGCAAAGACCTGGAGATAGAAAATCAAAAGGGAAGAACATGCTCAGCATTTTTCAAGCTGAAAAAACTGAAGAAAAATTCAGATCTCAAGTGTAATACTGAAGGATTCTATGGGGAAAACATTAAATGATTCAGGAAGCATCAAAAGAAAATGGAAGGAATACACAGAGTCACTGTACCAAAAAGAATTGGTCAATGTTCCACCGTTTCAGGAGGTAGCATATGATCAAGAACTGATTGTAGTGAAGGAAGAAGTCCAAGCTGCACTGAAGGCACTGATGAAGAACAAGGCTCTAGGAATTGACAGAATACCAGTTGAGAAGTTTCAACAATCAGATGCAGCACTGGAAGTGCTCACTCATCTGCGTCAAGAAATTAGGCCAACCATGTGTAGATCCATATTTATGCCTATTACCAAGAAAGGCAATCCAACTGAATGCAGAAATTATCGAACAATATCATTAATATCATGTACAAGTAAAATTTTGCTGAAGATCATTCAAAAGTGGCTGCAACAGTATATCAACAGGGAACTATAAGAAATTCAGACCAGATTCAGAAGAGGACGTGGAACCAGGGATACCATTGTTGATGTCAGATGGTCCTGGCTGGAAGCAGAGAATACTAGAAGGACGTTTACCTTTGTTTTCTTGGCTAAGCTAAGGCATTCAACTGTGTGGATCATAACAAATTATGGATAATGGTGCAGAGAATGGGAGTTCTAGAACACTTAATTGTGCTCATATGGAATCTGTACACAGATCAAGAGGCAGTCGTTTGAACAGAACAAGGGGGTTTAAAGTCAGGAAAGGTGTGCGTCAGGGTCGTATTGTTTCATCATACATATTCAATCTGTATGCTGAGCAAATAATCTGAGAAGCTGGACTATATGAAGAAGAAGGGAGCATCCGGATTGGAGGAAAACTCATTAACAACCTGCGTTATACAGATGACACAACCTTGCATGCAGAAAATGAAGAGGACTTGAATCATTTACTCATGATCAAAGACCACAGCCTTCAGAACGTATTACAACTCAACATAAAGAAAACAAAAATCTTCAGAACTGGACCAATAAGCAATATCATGATGAACAGAGAAAAGACTGAAGTTGTCAAGGATTTCACTTTACTTGGATCCACAATCAATAGCCATGGAAGCAGCAGCCAAGAAATCAAAAGACACATTGCACTGGGCAAATCTGCTGCAAAAGATCTCTTTAAAAGTGTTGAAAAGCAAAGATATCACCTTGAAGGGTAAGGTGCACCTGACCCAAGCCATGGTGTTTTCAATTGCCTCACATACATGTGAAAGCTGGACAAAGAAGAATTGACGCCTTTGAATTGTGGTGTTGGAGAAGAGTATTGAATATACCACGGGGCTGCCAAAAGAATGAACAAATCTATCTTGGATGAAGTAAAACCAGAATGCTCCTTAGAAGCAAGGGTGGTGAGACTATGTCTTACATACTTTGGCTGTTTTATCAGTCCCTCAAGAAGGACATCATGCTTGGTAAAATAGAAAAAAAAAAAAATAGAGGGTCAGTGAAAAAGAGGAAGACCCTCAACAAGACAGATTGACACAGTGGGTGCAACAATGGGCTCAAGCATAGCAATAATTGTGAGGATGACGCAGGACCAGACAGTGTTTCGTTCTGTTGTACACGGGGTTGCTATGAGTCGGAACCAACTCAGACAGCACCTAACAATGACAACTCAAAAACCAAACCAAACCCGTTGCCGTCGAGTCTAATCCAACTCATAGTGACCCTATGGGACAGGGTAGAACTCCCCATAGAGTTTCCAAGGAGCTGGTAGATTCGAACTGCCAACCTTTTGGTTAGCAGCTGTAGCACTTAACTGCTATGCCACCAGGGTTTCGAACAATGACAACAATATATTTGATATACCTGGAGGAACTACCTTTTGCCTGATGTACTGTGTGGATGGAGTAATATCCTACGGAATCTGAGCTTCGGGGGAAAATGGTATTGGCCTCTAAGCATTTTCCCAAAGACAGAGGACAAGGACATTTTCCGGAAACCCCTCCAGGGCTCAGCTAAGGGGCTTCCAATAAGTAACTGCTCATCTGTAGGACACCTCAGCAGCCATTTAACTGCTGCCCTAAGGAGTTAAACTTCAAGAGCTTTGGCACCTTTCCTGCATCTACGCGCTCTGCCAAGTTTTCTATTCTATGAACAATGGCTTATCTGACCAACCTGAGAACAGGTTAAATGTGTAGACGCAATGTCTTTGTGAAAATGGCTGAGTTGGAAATATTGGAGTTCGGAATGAATACATAAATCTATCTTGTTCTGAGGAAACCCTGATGGTGTAGTGGTTAAGTGCTACGGCTGCTAACCAAAAGGTCAGCAGTTCAAATCCACCAGGTGCTCCTTGGAAACTCTATGGAGCAGTTGTATTCTGTCCTCTAGGGTCCCTATGAGTTGGAATTGACTTGATGGCAACAGGTTTTTTTTTTTTGTTGTTTATCTTGTCCTGAAAATGGAGTTTTGAGTGTGTTAAAAGGCCAGGGTGCCTGAAAAGTTCTGTGAATGTAGCCGGTAGAACAAGAACCATGATTGTTTTTCCTGAGCTGTTACAGTAAAGGCTTAAAAAGTTGTCCGGGTTATAGTTTTCCGAATGTATGTGCTCCCTGACGTGGAGTTTGTGCATAGGTCTGAGTGGGTCATCTTCCTTTTAGCTGAGTGCTGGAGGGAAAAAAGCAGCAAGTGGAGAGACTAGCCATATTTTTCTTTTGCTGATAAAGCTCTGTGTTCTGAGGATATCTGTATCTAGACTGCCATTTCCTTTTTCTTTAGTGATTTAAAAAATGGATCTGGCCTTACTCCTTTCCCCTGTGTCCTTTAGATGAAAAAGAAGGATGGGCACAGATGTCACTGCCCTGGAATTCCTGGGAACAGAAACGTCATGGGCTTTTCAGGGTAATTTGCAGAGAAATGGACCTTTACAGACACTAAGCGATATCCCCTACGTGAGTTTGGCTGATAGTTTTATGTATAGAAGTTTTGATTAATTGGGTGTCAAGCACTGTAAAGAGTCTGAGATTTTACCCTCTTGCAAGCTAACAAATTACCCTGCCACAGTTCCGTGGATGCTGGCAGAAGACCCGAGACTCCTGGGTGGGACACAGGACTTTCTTGCTCGTAGCATTAGCAGAGGTCAGAATATCAGCAATTACTTGTGCCAGTTCCCCAAGTCCCAATTTCCACCAATTAAACCAGTTGCTGTGATATTAGCTGTAACTCATGGCTACTCCATGTGTATCAGAGTAGAACTGTTCCCCATAGGGTTTTCAATGGCTGGTTTTTTGGTGTTAGATCGCCAGGCCTTTACTCTGAGGTCTCTCTGGGCGTACTTGACCCTCCAACCTTTGGGTTATCAGCTGAGTGCGTTGACAATTTGCACCACTCAGGGACTCCTCTAGTTCCCACAGAGGTAGAAAACAGAACCAGGTGATAACTGCACATTCAGTAGGTTATGTCATAGGAGAGGAAGTCTGAGCTTATGGACTCTGAAACTTGTATACTGGGCAGTAAGCATGTCTGCCCTTTGTCCCAGAGGGCCACTTCATCTGTTTTCCCACGCTGTTCACTGAACAAACATTTGTGAAAAGACAGTCTGCCTGCAAGACGTGCAGAAATATGAGACACCCAGAGAAAATTGTCTTCCAAGAGAAAATCAGGATCACCAGGGACTGTTCATGAAGGTGTGCATAAAGCTGAATGCTGAGATGGAGAAAGGGCTTTATAAAGTTCCACAGAGCCCTGTCTAAAACATAACAAGTGAGTATACTTCCCCCATTGTCTTAGTCACCTAGTGCTGCTATAATGGAAATGCCACAAGTGGATGGCTTTAACAAACAAATTTATTTCTTCACAGTGTAAAAAAAAAAAAAAAAAGTAGGCTAAATGTCCAAATTCAGGGTGTCAGCTCCAGTGGATGGCTTTCTCTTTCAGCTGGTTCTGGAGGAAAATTCTTTGTCCTCAAACTTCCCCTGGTCAAGGAGCTTCTCAGGCCAGGGACCCCAGGTCCAAAGGATATGCTCTCCTCTCGGTGCTGCTTTCTTGGTAGTAAGAGGTCCCCAACTCTCTGCTTGATTCCCTTTCCTTTTATCTCTTGAGAGATAGAAGGTGGTGCAGGCCACACCCCAGGGAAACTCCCTTTCCTTTGGATCAGGGAGGTGACCTGAGTAAGGGTGGTATTACAATCCCACCCGAATTCTCTCAACATAAAGTTACAGTCACAAAATGGAGGACAACCACAGAATACTTGGAATCATGGCATAACCAAGTTAATACATACATTTTGGGGGGGACATAATTCAATCCATGACATTCCACCCCTTGGTCCCCCCCAAATCACATTCTTGCAACATGCAAAACATATTCATCCCATCATATTATAGCAAAAGTCTTAACTCCAAGTCCAAAATCCAAAAATTCCTCTTCACCTGTGAAATCTAGCATACAAGTTATCTGCTTCTAAAAGTACAATGGCAGAACAGGCACAAGCTAGACATTTCCATTACAAAATGGAGAAACTGGAGGGAAAGAAGGCATAACAGGCACGAATCAAGTCAACAGAACACAGTACATTAGGCCTCAAAGCTTCGAAAATAATCCTGTTCTCTCAGACAGTTTACACAATGGCCTGGCTTCCAGACTCTAGGTATTGGCTATACTCTCCAGATTCTGAGTGGAGGCCCCTTAGCCCTGGGCTTCAACTCTGCCTTCCAGGCCCACTGGGACAGCAGCTAGTCTCCCTCGGCTTTAGGCGCACCATTCTTCTAGTCCATCTGAGTAGTAACTCCACCCTTAGAAACTTCAGAGGCCATGACTTCACTGTTTGAAACCCCTGAGGTCATGGCCATATCTTTTCAGACTGAGGCAGCTAGGTAGGCTTCTTTTGTTGTCTCTTCAGCTCTGCTTCCTGGTTTCTTGGCCCCTTGGCTCCTCAGGCCTCATACCCATATCTGCCCTGCTAGGGCAAGTGTTCCAAAGCTCTGTAGCTCCACTGATAAGTGCCTAGAGGCAAGTGCCTAGAGGCACCCTACTCCACCAGGAAACCTCCTGCGCACAAGTGCTCAGCTCTCTCATGCTGGTCTCCTGGTTCTGCTGCTGCTGGTTCTCTGCTGTTGCCGTTTCTTGTCCTCTGCCACTGTCGCAGCTCTATCCATTCACAATTTCAAAACCGCTTCCACATTTTAGGTATCCTTTTTTTGTTAGAGCAGCATCCCACTCCCTGGGTACCAAATTCTGTCTTAGTCATCTAGTGCTGCTATAACAGAAATGCCACAAGTGGATGGCTTTAACAAAGAGAAATTTATTTCTTCACAGTAAAGTAGGCTAAAAGTCCAAAATCAGGGTGTCAGCTTCAGGGGATGGCTTTCTCTCTGTGTCGATTCTGGAGGAAGATCCCTTGTCCTTAAACTTCCCCTGGTCAAGGAACTTCTCAGGTGCAGGGACCCTGGGTCCAAATCTTCCAAAACAGATCTGTTTATTCTTCTGGCAGTCCATGGTATATTCAATATTCTTCGCCAACACCATAATTCAAATGCATCAATTTTTCTTCAGTCTTCCTTATTCATTGTCCAGCTTTATATGCATATGAGGTGACTGAAGATACCATGGCTTGGGTCAGATGCAATTTAGGGTTAATGATAGAGGGCTTGCTTGTTCTGAATGTCATGTGAAATAGCACACTGAAACACATGCTGTGAGTTGTATACTTAAAGTACTTTATACTCATCCAGTTGTGTTAATTACGTGAAAGCCCTTTGGAAGGTCATGGGGAAATATTTTTTTCAAGATAAAATTTGAAACCATTTAAAGCAAGATTTTTTTTTTTAATACAAATGTTGAAGCATTTAGAAAGGACTGCAGCTCTTGATTAAAAACAAAGCTCAGGAGAGCCCTTCAGAATGAAAATAATGGTGGCAGAAGAGCTGCTACGGTTCTCCAAAGTTTGAACTAGTTAAGCTGATGTGGGGCTTTTTTTTATTAGTGGGTTTTTAGACAATAGTTGTTTCACTTTTTGCAGGGCACTCACACTGAGGTGCTAAGTAAAGACTGAATTAAATCATGTTCAATTTATTTAATTTGAAGTACTTATCAGGAGGCTAAATTGTACGATGCCAAGTCCAATGCTGTCTTCTGGACCTAGGGCCTTGATCCCCCTAAAGTGGTCCCAGGGGACCCTTGACTTAGAAATAAACCTTTCCTGGTCTAAGAACAATGATTGGGAGTCTGCTTCCCTGTCCACTCTCTTCCTCCAGCAAAGAGAACCTCAGGTCACTTACAGAGGCTGCCCTCCTCCTTCTTGAAGTTCCAGGCCTTTAGAGTGGACAGTCCATTGTAGGAGTGGTCAGGGAGTTCCTGCTATTTAATTCCTTTTGACTTAACAGAGAGTGTATGCAGAGGAATCTCACCTCCAAGTGGCTCTGGTGTAATCAGACCCCAAATTTCTTATTTATGTTGGTAAAACACTGGTTTCTGGGGTCTCTTTGGTTTGTGGTCCCACTGAAAGGTACAAGGGCTGACCTATGTATTTACTCTCATCCTCAAAAGTATCTGGGTTGGTTTTCCTTCCTCCCTTACTGGTTTCAGTGTTGGTAGAGAGGACAGAGCAGATCCTGGCCTCCTTAAGGAGGCTGTGATGGTATTTTATACTCAGGAGCCCCTGACACCTATATATGGCCACCTTCTGTTGGGTGCTCTTTGAGGTGATTGAAAATACCATGGCTTGGGTCAGGTGCAGCTTAGTCCTCAAGGTGACATGTTTGCTTTTTAACACTTCGAAGAGGTCTTTTGCAGCAGATGGTGTCAACAGAGCATTTCAAGCTCTTCAAGTATAGATTAAACCTATAAACCAAAAAAACCAAACCAACCCATTGCCGATGAGTTGATTCCAACTCATAGCAACCCTACAGAACAGAGTAGAACTGCCCCATACGGTTCCCAAGGAGTGGCTGGTGGATTCAGACTGCTGACCTTTTGGTTAATAGCCTGAGCTCTTTACCACCGCAAAACCTATAAAGTGTTCTTATTAGTTAATTTTTCTTAGCTTCCTATGATAGCAATTTATTTGTACCTTACAAACACTGAAATCCAGTTAAAGAAATAGTATGACCTAAGAGACTTGTTTCTCTAGATAGGTAATCCAGACAATAACTGTACTATGGCCTGGGATTACGTCGTGCTTTTCCTTCAAAGAGCCCTAAGTGCTTTTGAATTATCCCACTCATCTTCAAGCACCCCTGAGAGGGATTACTGTCAACAGAATGTTTTCCAGTGAGAAGAAGTAAAAGAAAGAGATATTGTCTGAAATCGCAGGTCAACCACAAAGCTGGGAAGAGCATCCAGAACTCAGCACACCAGGCCAGTACATACTCCACCAGGTGATGTTTATTTTAAGGTGGCTCCAACTTGAATGAGATTGGCAAATATGTGGCCATGAATGCTGCCAGTCCCTTGATCATGGTATTCTTTCTCATAGAGCCAGTTTATGGCCTCAGAATCCTTCCCAACACAGTACTCTTCAGCAGCCACTTTAATCCTTGGTGGCAAGCAGATTGGATCCTCTTTGCAATTTATGATCCAGAGGCTGGGCTAAAATGCTACCTGAAGATTCTGTATCAAAATCCCAGTATGGCTATTGAGAGGTAAGTAACGTCATTCTGACCTGAACCCTCTATAAGGTTAGGTGTTATTTGACTGCACATGGAAAAGTGGCATGTGAAACTACGATAATATAGGAGAGGCCAGAAATGGAATCAGGCCCACCATGGACAGAAGTTTGTAGCTCCTATAAAAAGAGTGGGCTGAGGATTGAGGTAAGAGTTGTCACTTGTCTCAGTTAGCTCAGACATTTTCTAATGCTATTGTCAAACAGACATTCTTGGTTTTATGTGAAGGTCAGGTTCCTTGTATCTGCCTTCAGTGTTGTGCTGAAGCTGTACAACATGAATACAAAATAAGGTTTCCTTTTTTGTTAGTCACTTTGATGACCTCAAGAGGCCAAGGTGGAATGGAGAATCCAGGAAGACTAGTTATCCTCACCCAAGCCGTAGTGAGAAAAGGAGTGAATTTTCTGATTTCAAGAAGAGGAAAGCAATCAAGATTCACTCAACTCAAGGATATAATTATCTGACAAGTTTTTTTTGAAAGAGTCAAGTTTCCCATCAACAGATTTTGTATCCCTGATTTGAGAAAACGACAGAAGAAAGTCAAGATCGTTTGAAAAGGACTAATTATAACAATTTCACCTTTGAGATGACACTAAGTGGGTGGCAGAGGTGGAAACACCCTGTAACATCAATATTTTCAGGTGGATAAAATGGAGAAGGGGGGACAGACATATTTTTAGTATTTAAAATGTTGAAAGCCACTGATTTTAAAATAAGAACAGATTGCAAAGCCCACTGGTCTCATGATGTCTAAGACAAGAGCATTTCCTGAGTTACCTGAGCCTCTGGCTTTTTCTTAGAGCTACCCTAAGTAAAGGGTCAGCAAAAAAGAGGAATACCCTCAAAGAGATGGATTGACACTGTTGATGCAAAAATGGGCATAAGCATAATAAGAATTGTGAGGATGGTGCAGGACTCGGTAGCATTTTATTCTGTTTTATATAGGGCTGCTATGAGTTGGAACTGACTCAATGGCACCTAACAACAATAACAACAACAACCGTATGTAGAACCGTCAAGGAAATTAAGATTCCCTTTCTCATTTTAGTACATTGATCCCTCGAACATTCTGTGAATCTCCTTTAGTCACAGGTCACCCATTTTCTTAACCTACCCCCTGGTCTCCATAGAGGTGGCTCACCAGAGCCAGCCCTCTCATCATAGCTCCTCTGTGGTCCCACCTCTTCTGTCTTCCAGTCTTGCCCACCATAGATAGCCCCTCTATTGACACTCACTTTTTCCTGCCTATGTTTTGTGTTCTCAGGTTCTTGGATTACTCTGTCACCATCAGTAGATTAGAGTCCCTGGGTAGTGCAAATGGTTACTGTGCTTGTCTGTTAGCTGAAAGGTTAGAGGTTCAAGTCCACCTAGAGGAGCCTAAGAAGAAAGGCCTGGCTATCTTCTTCTGAAAAATTAGCCATTGAAAACTCTATGCAGCACAGTTCTACTCTGACACATATGCGGTTGCTATGAGTGAGAATTGACTCAACGGTAACTGGTAATTAATAGATTGCTGTATTACTACTCACCAGGCCCCTTGGCTACATGTTAACAGAAGGTATCTGGAAAAACACAGGTGGAAAGTTTCTGATGTGTAAAGGTTTTCGCAAGAAGGTTCTTTTGGGACTTCTCCAAATGTTGACTATAGCTCTTCTTTACCAGTACTGGGCTAAACCTCCTTGCTTCTTTTAATCCAACTATGACTCTCACATCCCAAGAGCAAGGGCCCATGATAGACACTGTCTTGTCAACACTTACATAATAGACAAGGTCATAAAAAATTGCCTGTTAGCTCTTCAGTTCTGTAATTCCATGGTAAATGGTTGGATGTGGTTCTTTAGAAACAGGCACTCATTCCGTCCTGTCTGTGCAATTAGGCTTGGTGACCACTACTTGGTGTTGTTTTCTTATATCTTTATTCTTCTCCTCCCAGAAAAGAAAACCGATATTTTATTTTTTGGTCTATGATGTTTCTAAACAATACCGAAATAGAAATGAATGAGAACTTCAGTGACTTGGATTCCTTGGAATCTCCTTTCTTTCATGTTTTCCTAGAAGCCTCCAAATGGAGAATTTTTGAGGAATCTATTACAAGATGAAGGATCCCTGGTGGCTCAGTGGTTAAGCACTTGGCTGCTAACCGAAAGGTCGGTGGCTTGAACCCACCAGCCACTCCATGGGAGAAAGATGTGGCAGTCTGTTTCCGTAAAGATTTACAGCCTTGAAAATCCTATGGGGCAGTTCTGCTCTGTCCTAGAGGGTCGCTATGAATCAGAATTGACTCAATGGCAATGAGTTTGGTTTGGGTATTACAGGATGATCAAACGAAAGTTGAAAATAGCTATGGCATGTAAAAGATTCCAATGCCATTTGTCACCATGCGTGGTAGAAGAACTTTTGGCTAAAAGTCAGTAGGCCTAGCTTCTTGACTCACTCACTATTTAGCTGTGTGACCTTTAGAAAGTTTCTTTGTGTCCTAAATTATTCATCAGGTTATTAACTCCACCTTAAACACATTCCTTAACCCCCCAACACCCTGTGTTAGGGTGAATAATGGCCCCATAAAATGTATCCACATCCTAATCCCTGGAACCTGTGAACCTTATATGGCAAAAGATGTAATGAAGGATTTTGAGATGGAGAGATTTTCCTAGATTATCAGGGCGGACCCTGAAAGTAATCACATGCATCCTTATAAGAGGGAGTCAGAGGAAGATTGTACCACACAGATAGAAGAGGAAAAGGCAATGTGACCACAGAGGAAGAGAGTGGAGTGAGATGGCCACAAGCCAAGGAACGCCAGCAACCACCAGAAACTAGAAGAGGCAAGGAAGTATTCTCCCCAAGAGCCTCTGGAGAGAGTGCAGTACTCTGACACCTTGATTTCAGGGAGACTGATTTTGGACTTCTGGTCTCCAGAACTATAAGAAAATAAATTTCTGTTGTTTTGAGTCACTAAGTTTATGGCAATTTGTAATAGCAGCCATAGGAAACTAATATATAGCCCTTCAAAGGCCGTAATATTATTACCTTTCACAGGAAACTGAGGTTCAGTGAAGTTGAGTTACCCACTCAAGTCAAAATTCATCTAATCAACTGGGGAAGAAGCTTGAAAAGCAGTGAGCATTATTTTCCTAGGGCTGCTCTAACAACAAAGTACCACACACTGCGTGGTTTATAAAAACAGACACTTATCCTTGCACAATTCTGGAGGCCAGAAGTCTGAATTCAGTGTGTTATATGTGTTCATTCCTTCTGAAGCCTTTGAGGGAGAATCTGTTCCATTCGTCCTGTGATGGCTGGCAATTCGTGGTGTTCCTTGACTTTTAAACGCCTCACTCCAGTCTCTGCTTGCATCTTCACGCAGTCTACTTTCCTCCGTGTGTTTATCTGTTCTCCTCTTTCATAAGAACACTGCTCATATTGGATTTGGAGCTCATGTTAACTGATAACATCTCCAAAGATTATATTTCCAAACAACGTCACACTCACAGGTACCAGGGGTTAGGAATTGCACATTTCTTTTTGGAGGGTGTAATTCAGTCTATAATACAACTGGATGGCCAGATGTTTTAAATAAGCAAAATGTCACTTGTATATGCAGGTGTTGGCTATTATTTTTTTAATTTGCTCTAGTTTCCCTGCTTGCTTTAGCTCAGTGGGTCATCTGCTGCAGCTGATGTTTATGTACCTTGCATCAGTGCCCAGTGCCTGTGTAATCATGAGGATGAAGATGTAAGTCTCAAGTAGCATAATCAGAAAACATCCTTTAAATTCCTTCCATGGACTTAGTTCTTCCCCCATCCCTGTATAAAATTTATGGCAGTCCCATGACTTTTTTTTTTTTATTATTGTACTTTAGATGAATATTTACAGAGCAAATTAGTTTCTCATTAAACAATTAATATACATATTGTTTTGTGACATTGGTTGCCAAACCCATGACATATCAACTCTCTCCCCTTCCTGATCTTGGGTTTCTCATTACCAGTTTTCCTGTCCTCTCCTGCCTTCTCATCCTTGCTCCTGAGCTGGTGTGCCCATTTAGTCTAGTTTTGTTTTATGGACCTCTCTAATCTTTGGCTGAAGTGTGAACCTCAGGAGTGACTTTAGTACTGAGTTAAAAGGGAGTCTGAGGGCCATACTCTTGGGATTTCTCCAGTCTCTGTCAAATCAGTAATTCTGGTCTTTTTTTGTGAGTTAGAATTTTGTTCTATGTTTTTCTCCAGCACAGTTCAGGAACCACTATTGTGATCCCTGTCAGAACAGCTGGTGGTGTCACCAGGCACCATCTAGTTGTGCTGGACTCAGTCTGGTGGAGGATGTGGTAGTTGTGGTCCTTTAGTCCTTTGGACTAATCTTTCCCTTGTGTCTTTGTTTTTTTTTTTTCTTCATTCTCCCTTGCTCCAGGTGAGGTAGAAACAGTAGAGTATCTTAGCTGCTTAAGACCCCAGATGCTACTCACCAAAGTAGGATGTAGAACATTTTGTTTATGAACTATGTTATGCCGGTTGAGTTAGATGTCCCCTGAGACCATGGTCCCCAGCCCTTAGCCCAGTAATTTAGTCCCTTGGGGAGTTTGGATGTATCTATGGAACTTCTAGGACCTTACTTTGGTCAAGTTGTGCTGACTTCCCCAGTATTGTGTACTGTCTCACCCTTCACCAAATTTACCACTTATCTATTGTCTATTTAGTGTTTTTCTCTTCCCACCCTTCCCCTGCCTTGTAACCATCAAAGATTGTTTCTTTCTGTGTGTAAAACTTTTCATGAGTTATTTTTATAATAGTGGTCTCATACAATATTTGTCCTTTTATGGTTGACTTATTTCACTTAGCATAATACCTTCCAGATTCATCCATGTTGTGAGATGTTTCCCAGATTCATTATTGTTCTTTATTGTTGCATAGTATCCTATCGTGTGTGTATACCATAGCTTGTTTATCCATTCATCTGTTGAAGGGCACCTAGGTTGTTTCCATCTTTTTGCTATTGTGAACAATGCTGCAAAGAACGTGGCTGTGCATATGTCTATTCATGTGATGGCTCTTATTTCTCTAGGATATATTTCTAGGAGTCGGATTGCTGGATCATATGGTATTTCTATTTCTAGCTTTTTAAGGAAGCACATGTCGTTTTCTAAAATGGTTTTACCGTTTTGCAGTCCCACCAGCAATGCATAAGAGTTCCAATCTTCTTGCAGCCTCTCCAACATTTGTTATTTTATTTATTTATTTTTTTGATTTGTGTTAGTAATGTTGGGGTGAGATGGTATCCCATCGTAGTTTTGATTTGTATTCCTCTAATGGCTAGTGATCTCCAGCATTTATTTCCTCATGTGTCTGTTACCCACCTGTATGTCTTTGGTTAAGTGTCTATTCATATCCTTGGCCAGTTTTTTTTTTTTTTTAATTGTGCTTTAGGTGAAAGTTCACAGCCCAAGCTAATTTCTCATACAAAATTTATACACCTATTGTTACATGACCCTAGTTGCAGTCCCTGTAGTGTGACAGCACACTCTGCCTTTCCACCTCGGGCTTCCAGTGTCCATTCAAACAGCTCCTATCAATTTCTGCCCTCCCAACCCACCTCCAGACAGGAGCTGCCCATTTAATCTTGTGTATCTACCTCAACTAAGAAGCACACTCTTCAAGAGTATTATTTTATGTTTTATAGTCCAGTTTAATCTTTGAAGAGTTGGCTTTAATTCTGGATTAACAGGGATTTCAGGGACCATGTCTTCTGTGGTTCTTCTTGCCTTAGTCAGATTATTAAGCCTGGCTTTTTTACTTTAATTTGAGTTCTGCACCCCGCTTTTCTCCTGCTCCTTCAGGGACTCTGTCGTGTGCCCTGTCAGGGTGGTCATTGGTGGTAGCCAGGTACCATCTAGTTCTTCTAGTCTCAGGCTGATGGAGTCTCTGGTTTATGTGGCCCTTTTGTCTCTTGGGCTAATGTTTCCCATGTGTCTTTGGTGTTCTTCATTCTTGTTTGCTCCAAGTGAGTTGGAACGAATTGATGCATCTTAGATAGCTGCTTGGCAGCTTTTAACACCCCAGATGCCACTCACCAAAGTGGGATGCAGAACATTTTCTTAATAAACTTTGTTATGCCAGTTGACATAGATGTCCCCTGAAACCATGGTCCCCAGACCCCAGCTCCTGCTACTCTGTCCCTCGAAGTGTTTGGTGGTATTTAAGACACTTCTTAGCTTTTGGTTAGTCAAGTCATGCTGACTTCCCCTGTGTTGTGTGTTGCCCTTCCCTTCACATAATTCTTGTTGGAAAACCTGGTAGCATAGCGGTTAAAAGCTACAGCTGCTAAGCAAAAGGTGGGCAGTTCAAATCCACCAGGTGCTCCTTGGAAACCCTATGGAGCAGTTCTACTCTGTCCGATAGGGCCACTGTGAGTCAGAATCGACTCAACTGCAATGGTTTTTTTTTTTTAATTTAGTTAGTGGATTCCCTTCTCCCTCCCTCCCCACCCTGGTAACCATCAAAGAGTGTTTCCTTCTGTGTCCAAACCTTTTCCTGAGTTCTTATAATAGTGGTCTCATGCAATATTCGTCCATTTGCAGCTCACTAATTTCACTCAGCATAAGGCCTTCCGGATTCATCCATGTTGTGAGATGTTTCCCGGATTCACCATCGTTCTTTATCATTGTGTAGTATTCTATTGTGAGAATATACCACAATTTGTTTATCCATTCGTCTGTTGATGGGCACCTAGGTTGTTACCATCTTTTTGCTAATGTGAACAGTACAACAATGAATATGGGTGTGCATATGTCTATTTGTGTGAAGGCTTTTATTTCTCTAGGATATATTCCAAGGAATAGGATTGCTGGATCATTTGGTATTTCTATTTCTAGCTTTTTAAGGAAGTGCCAATTGATTTCCAAAGTGGTTGTACCATTTTACATTCTCACCAGCAGTATATATGTGTTCCACTCTTTCCACAACCTCTCCAACATTTATTATTTTGTATTTTTTGGATTAGTGCTGTCCTAGTTGGTGTGAGATGGTATCTCATTGTAGTTTTCATTTGCATTTCTCTAATGGCTAATGATTGGGAGCATTTCCTCATGTATATGTTAGCTGCTTGAATGTACTCTTTGGTGAAGTGCCTTTTCATATCTTTGTCCATTTTTTAATTGGGTTATTTGTCTTTTTGTTGTTGAGATTTTGTAGTATCTTATAGGTTTTAGAGATTAGACCCTGATCTGATATGTCGTGGCCAAAATTTTTGCCCAGACTGTAGATTGTCTTCTCTTTTAATTAAGTTTTTTGATGAGCATAAATGTTTGATTTTTAGGTTTTTTTACCCAGTTATCTAGTTTCTCTTCTGGTGTTTGTGTGTTAGTTATATTTCGTGTTCTGTTTATGCCATGTATTAGGGCTCCTAATGTCCCTATTTTTTCTTCCACGATCTTTATCATTTTAGATTTGATATTTAGTTCTTTGATCCATTTTGAGTTTGTTTTTGTACATGGTGTGAGGTATGGTCCTGTTTCATTTTTCTGCAGATGGATATGTAGTTCTGCCAGCACCATTTGTTAAGAGACTGTCTTTTCCCCATTTAACAGATTTTGGGTCTTTGTCAAATATCAGCTGCTCATAGGTGGACGAATTTACATCTGGATTCTCACTTCTGTTCCACTGGTCTATATATCTGTTATTGTACCAGTACCAGGCTGTTTTGACTACTGTGGCGGTATAATACTTTCTAAAATCAGGAAGTGTCGGGCCTCCTACTTTGTTCTTCTCTTCAGTAATGCTTTACTTATCAGGGCCTCTTCCCTTTCTATATGAAGTTTATGATTTGTTTCTCCACCTCATTAAAAAATGTCATTGGAATTTGGATCAGGATTGCATTGTATCTATGTATCAGCTTGGGTAGAATAGACATTTTCACAATGCTGAGTCTTCCTATCCATGAGTAAGGTATGTTTTTCCACTTATGTAGGTCTCTTTCGGTTTCTTACAGTAGTGTCTTGTAGTTTTCTTTGTATAGGGTTTTAGGTCTCTGGTTAGTTTTATTCCTAAGTATTTTATCTTCTTGGGGGCTATTGTAAATGGTATTGATTTGGTGGTTTCCTTTTTGAAGTTCTCTTTGTTAATGTAGAGGAATCCAACTGATTTTTGTAAGTTTATCTTGTATCCTGATATTTTTGCTGAAATCTTCTATTAATTCCAGTAGTTTTCTTGTGGAGTCTTTGAGGTTTTCTGTGTATAAGATCATATCATCTTTAAATGGGGATACTTTTACTTCTTCCTTACCCCCTTTATTTCATTTTCTAGCCTTATTGCTCTGACTAGGGCCTCCAGCACAATGTTGAATAAGAGTGGTGATAAAGGGCATCCTTGTCTGGTTCCTGTTCTCTAGGGGAATGCTTTCAGACTCCATTTGGGATGATGTCGGCTGTTGGCTTTGTATAAATGCCTTTTATTAAGTTGAGGAATTTCCCTTCTATTCCTATTTTGCTGAGAGTTTTCATGATGAATGGGTGGTGGACTTTGTCAAATGCCTTTTCTGCATCAGTTGATAAGATCGTGTGGTTGTTCTCATTTGTTTGATTTATAAGATGGATTACATTGATTGTTTTTCTAATGTTGAACCATTCCTGGTATGAATCCCACTTGGTCATGATGAATTATTTTTTTGATATGTTGTTGAATTCTATTGGCTAGAATTTTGTTGAGGATTTTTGCATCGATGTTCATGAGGGATATAGGTCTGTAATTTTCTTTTTTTGTGTTATCTTTACCTGTTTTTGGGATCAGGGTTATGCTGGCTTCATAGAATGAGTTTGGAAGTAGTCCATCCTTTTCTACACTCTGAAATACCTTAGTAGTAGTGGTGTTAACTCTTCTCTGAAAGTTTGGTAGAATTCTCCAGTGAAGCCATCAGGGCCAGAGCTTTTTTTTGTTGCTGTTGAGAGTTTTTTTTTTTTTTTTTTTTTTTTTTTAAATTACCTCTTCAATTTCTTCTTTTGCTATAGGTTTATTTAGTTTTTCTGCTTTGGTTTGTGTTAGGCTAGGTCAGTAGTGTGTTTCTAGAAATTTATCCATTTCCTCTAGGTTTTTTAATTTGTTGGAGTGCAATTTTTCATAGTATTCTGTTACAATTCTTTTAATTTCAGTTGGGTCTGTTGTGATAGTGCCCATCTCATTTCTTATTTGGGTTATTTCTTCTTCTCCTGTTTTTCTTTTGTCAGTTTGGCCAGTGCTTTATTGATTTTGTAGATCTTTTCAAAGAACCAGGTTTCGGTCTTCTTAATACTTTCAATTCTCTATTTCATTTATTTCTGCTCTAATTTTTGTTATTTCCTTTCTTCTGGTACCCAAGGGCTTCTTTTGGTGCTCTCTATTTGTCCCATTTGCAGGGTTAATGTTTTGACTTTGGCTCTTTCTTCCTTTTGGATGTGTGCATTTATTGTTATAAGTTGAACTTCGAGCACTGCTTTTGCTGTGTCCTAAAGGTTCTGGTTGAATGTGTTTTCATTCTCATTTGATTCTGTGAATTTCTTTATTCAGTACTCAATTTCTTCTATAACCCAGGCATTTTTAGGCAAGGTGTTTTTCAGTTTCCATGTATATGAGTTTTTTTCTTGCTTTTTCTGCTGTTGATTTATACTTTTATGGCTTTATGGTGAGAAAAGATTCTTTGTAATATTTTGATGTTTTAGATTCTGTTAAGGCTTGCTTTGCGGCCTAATATAGGGTCTATTCTGGATAGTGTTCCATGTGCATTGGAAAAGAAAGTATACTTGGCTGCTGTTGGGTGGAGTATTCCATATATGACTATTGAGATCAAGTTGATTGATTGTGGCATTTAGATCTTCTGTGTCTTTATTGAGCTTCTTTCTGGATGTTCTGTCCTTCACCAAAAGTGGTGTGTTGTAGCCTCCTATTATTGTTGTGGTGCTGTCTATTTCTCTTGTCAATGCCGTTAGAGTTTTTTTTTTATGTATGCTGGAGCCCTGTCATTGTGTGTATAAATATTTGTTATGGTTATGTCCTTCTGCTGTATTGACCCTTTAATCATTATATACTGTCCTTCCTTATTCTTTGTGGCAGATTTTGCCTTAAATCCTATTTTTTCATATGTTAACATTTCCACTTCTGCTCTTTTTTGATTGTTTTTTGCTTGATATATGTATTTTTTCCATCCTTTGAGTTTTAGTTTGTGTCTTTGAATCTAAGGTGTGTCTCTTGTAGGCAGTATATATAGATGGATCATTTTTTTAATCCATTCTGCCACTTTCTATCTCTTTATTGGTGCATTTAACCGATTTACATTCTGCATAATTGTTGCTAGGTATAAGTTTAGTACTGTCATTTTGGTGTATTTTTTTTTTGTGTGTGTGTGTGTTTTGTTGACAGTCTTTATTCCACTTAATTTTCTATCCAGGGTCATTTTTCTTCAAGTATTTTCTTTTCATCGTTGTTGATTTTGTATTTATTGAGTCTTTATGTTTTGATGTGTAAGATTGTTAGTTTTCTTCTCAGTTACCTTATATCTACCTCTATTTTTCTAACTTTAAACCAAGCTTTTAATTCTTTATATCGCCTGACTTCCTCTCCATATGAAAGTTCTATGACTACATTATTTAGTTCCTCTTTTTTCTTTTAATATTGTCATCTTTTACATATTGATGTCTCTTTTTCCGTATTTTCAGTGTTTTAGCTTTGATTTATTTTTGTGACTTCCCTATCTGGGTTGATATCTGGTAGTTCTGTCCTGTGTTCTAGTCTTGGGTTACTGTCTGATATTTTTGATTTTCTAACTGGAGGACTCTCTTCAGTATTTCTTGTAATTTTGCCTTTTTTTTTTTACAAATTCCGTTAAGCTCTCTTTACCTGGAAAGGCCCTAATTTTGTCATCATCCTTGAGGGACAGTTTTGGTGGATATATAATTAGTGGCTGGCCATTTTTTTCCTTCAAGTCTTTATATATGTCATCCCATTGCCTTCTTGCTGTCATGGTTTCTGCCAAGTAGTCCAAGTTTAGTCTTATTGACTGTCCTTTGTAGGTGACTCTTCGTTTATCCCGGGCTGCTCTTTAAATTCTCTCTTTATATTTGGTTTTGGCAGGTTTGGTTATGTCTTGTTGACTTTCTTTTGGGATCTACCTTGTGTGGGGTTCAAAGAGTTTCTCGGATAGATGTTTTCTCATCTTTCACGATATCAGGGAAATTTTCTGCCAACAAATCTTCAACAATTCTCTCTGTATTTTCTGTTATTCCCCCCACCCCATTCTGGTACTTCAGTCACTCATAGGTTATTCCTCTTGATACAGCCCCACATAGTTCTTAGGATTTCTTCATTTTTTAAAATTCTTTTATCTGATGTTTCTTCAAGTAAGTTGACGTCATGTGCTTTATCTTCAGTCTCACTAATTCTGACTTCCATTGTCTCAATTCTGCTCCTATGACTTCCCATTGAGTTGTCTAATTCTGAAATTTTATTGTTAATATTTTGGATTTCTGTTTTTGGGTTGGGTTCTTCTATAGATTCTTGTAGCCTGTTAAATTTGTCACTTTGCTCTTGTATAACCTTCTTAAGTTCCTCTATTTCTTTGTCTGTGTGTTCCTTGGCTTGGTCTGCATTTTGCCTGATCTCCTTCCTGATCTTTTGAGGAGCTATGTATATTAATCTTTTGAATGCTACCTCTGGTAATTCCACAAAGTTATCTTCCTCCAGAAGATTTCTTGATTCTTTGTTTTGGGTGCTTGCTGAAGGCATCATTGTCTGCTTCTTTGTTTGATTTGAAATTGACTGTTGTCTTGGATCCATCAATAAGTTATAATATTTATTTATTGTATGTTTGTTTACTGTGTCCTAGCTTCTTGTTTTGTTTTGCTTTGATACAACCAAATAGGCTGGTAGTGTGAGCTAGTTTGATTATTGGCACCTTTGAAGCTCTTACTTCCTGTCACCAGGTGGCTAGTTCTGTTAATAGGTATGTGAGCCCAGGAGTCCAGTTACTTTTCTTGTATGGATTCAGCTCAGGTGTCCAGGAAGTCGGTCACCAAGTGTGTGATGCAGGCTTCACCTGCAGTCCATCTAGGGCAGGGGTGATTTGAGTAGGCACAGGTATCTGGCTGCAGTAGAGAGTCATGTGCTGAGCAAGGCAGGGGGCTGATTGCTGCCCCTGAGCATCTGGGAAGAAAGTGTGTCCCTCTTTCCTTGAACATGTAGGTGAGTGGGATTTGCAGCTGGACTACAGGCACCCCATGCTGTTGTGTAAGGACTAGGAGGCACCACTTGTTCTTGGACCCCTGTCACAGGTGGCTAGGTGGAGTGGGTGAGCCACCAATCCTTAGGCCTTTGATGTGGGTAGGTGAGGACCATGTTTAATGGGCAAAGTGGTGTCAAATGTCACAAACCTGCCACTCCACTTTATAGCTAATACAATTAACCTTAGGCTTCAGGTATATACCCTGTTGTACTGTGCTAATGTGGGCCTACACTGTTGAAATGGGTCCACACAGGTCTCTGCAGGGGTGAAAGGCATTCAAAGTCTGTGGACTCCTTATGCCTGTGCATAGGCAAAGGAGCTGTGGTTTCCCTGAGTTTCTGGCTTAGGGGAGCTGGCAGACTATTTTCTCCTGTTTGTTAATTTGTTCCCTCTCCAAAGCTGGGAGAATGGCTCAGGGTGCGGGATGGGTCCTACTTCTGGCTCAGGGGACGTGCTAATTGCTGAAGCTGACATGGACCTGTTGCTGAGTGGGGAGGAGGTAGGTAAATCAGAGACAGGTTCTTCCCAAAGTGGCTGTTTTTATCCGCTTGGTAGGTTAGACACATGTACTTCTCTTTTGCTGATTGAGCACCACTTTTTGCTGGTTCTGGAGGGTTGAGCAGACATTCCACTGCTTGGTCTCTCTCAATGTGGAAAACGCAGCCCAAGTGCCATTGCTTGCGTCACCAAGCATGTCAGCTGATCCAACCTGCAGGGTGTCGGTTTCTACTGAGTCATATCTGGCAACTCCTAGCAGGTTTTGAACTGTCTCTCTCCCCTCTTGCCACTGAGTTCAGTTCCTCAAATTTGCCTTTGATGTTTGGGGCTCCTAGATTGTCATATATTAAAACCAGATGTTGCATAATAAGATTTGGTTTCTAGAAATATATATGTGGCAGAGTGTAGAGGATGAATTAGAGAAGGAAGAAACTGATAAGAAGGGGGCAGGCACAGTTCTCTGTCTTCCTCCAGAAGATACTCAAATCATTCCTGTTATGCATCATATTGTCAGCAGAAAGCAGCTTTGATGCATTCTGGACAAGTCAGACCTGTTACGGATTGAATTGTGTGCTCCAAAAATATGTGTCGTAAATCCTAACCCCTATACTTGTGGCTGCTAACTAAAAGGTCTGTGGTTCAAACCCACCAGCTGCTCTATGGGAGAAAGATGTGGCAGTCTGCTTCTGTAAAGATTATAGCCTTTGGAAACCCTGTGGGGCCATTCTACTCTGTGCTCTAGGGTCACTGTGAGTCGGAATCAACTTGAAGGCAATGGGTTTTTTTTTTTTTTCTTGCATCAAAAGTGTGATGGTTCTATCAGCAAATAATGATAACAAGCAGCACCAGGAGCAGAGTGCGTCATTTGGACCCAGGGTCCCTACACCTGAGAAGCTCCTCGACTAGGGAAAGATTGAGGACAAGGACCTTCCTCCAGAGCTGACAGAAAGAGAAAGCCTTCCCCTGGAGCCAATGCCCTGAATTTGGACTTTTAGCCTACTTTACTGTGAGGAAATAAATTTCTCTTTGTTAAAGCCATCTACTTGTGGTATTTCTGTTATAGCAGCGCTAGGTGACTAAGGCTCCCTGCATCTTACTTAGTAAGTGCTGATGTATTCCACCACCTCAGCTCAGATGTCACCTCTTCCACGAAGCCTTCCTTAGCTCCTTCAGGATCCTCTTTTGTTGTAGGGTGAAAACATCACAGAGTTTAGTAAAGCAAAATCATTTCATTTTGCATACATTCGAAAAGGCAAAAGTACGAAGCAGACAAGCATACTGCCAAAGGTAATGTCTGCCTGAATCCAAGGAACTATTACAGAACAGACTAAGGTGGGAAAATGGACAAGCATGCTACCACAGCCATGTCTGTCCAAGTCCAGAGAAACCACAGAATAAGCAAGAATGGGAAAATGGACAAGCATGCTGCCACAGTCATGTCTGTCCTAGTCCAGGGGAAGTTAGAGAGTCATCGGTATATAAAAACATTACAAATGGGCAAAACCATTGAAAGCTTCACCTTTCCACAGATTGACTAGAAACTGTGATCCTGCTAGAAACTGTGATCCTACGTTTTGAATTGTCTTTCTTAACAATTGTTTGTACAGGTTTCAGTCAGGAGGGTCTTCATTGGTCCAACAAATTTCTGTTCACTAAATGCTAATAAAAGGAGATAAGGGTGAAAAGTCTTTGCATTCTGTTTGATTGGCCTTATGCGAAAAGTTCCCTAAAAGATATTTTTGAAGATTATCCAATCTATTGTCTTTATGCCTCAGGGCCCAGGTGATGTGTCCTTGTGAGTCCTTGTAAGCCCAGCTCTTGCTGAGTCACATTCTCTATGCTAAGCACAGGGAATAATGACTCCAACACTATTTCCTAAATCACTTCAGCCTCTCATAGACCTGGGGCATCCTTAATAGCACTTTCCACATTGTTTTAATTAATTAACTAATTTTTATGCCTCCCTCTCCAGCTGCGTACTACATATAGTAGATGTCAATGTGTGCTTACATAGCTAATAGGGAGCTGGCATCATTCTGCTTTTCCTGATTCCCTTTATAAATTTTTCGATAATTTCGACTGCCTGTGGTGAATCTGGAAACCCTGGTGGCATAGTGGTTGAGTGTTACGGCTGCTAACCAAAGGGTTGGGAGTTCGAACCCGCCAGGCGCTCCTTGGAAACTCTACGGGGGAGTTCTACTCTGTCCTATAGGGTTGTTATGAGTCGGGATCGACTCGACGACACTGGATTTGGTTTTGGTTTGCTGGTGAATCTGGCCTTGCTTCACCTGTCTCACAGAGATGTTTTGATGATACATGCAAGCACATAATGTAGATTCTTGATTAATATCCTCCAGTTCTGCTATTTTGTAGGTAAATTATGAATCAGGAAAGTGGTGCTCTTTTATTCTAAAGGCTTGGGAAGGACACAAAGAATTCAGCAATAAATCTATGTGACTACCCCAGGCTAGGGAGATTGGTGGCTCAGTGGAGGCATTCTCGCCTTCAGTGCAGGAAACAGGTTTCTTGTCCCAACCAGCGCACGTCATGTGCTGCCTCCACCCATCTGTCAGTGGAGGCGTGGGAGTTGCTATGATGCTGAACAGGTTTCAGCAGAACTTCCAGGCTAAGACAGGCTAGGAAGAAAGGCCTGGCAATCTACTCTGAAAATCAGCCTTTAGCAGAAACCCTCTCTCCCCCTTTCTTTTCCTAGGGGAGCATTTCCTCGAGCTGGCCTTTCCTCCCACCAGAGTGATGAACTCTACAAGACTGAGATGAGAAAGAGGGAAGGAGACTCAGGTGCCGTCAGGCCTGCTTTTGTCCTGGGCCTTTGGCCTGTCTGGAAACTTGGCCTGCGATGCTTCCACTAAACACAGCTCAGCCTAGCTTACCAAGAGAACATGTTAGGCTTTGAGGCTAAAGCTGTAGGAGAAGACATTTGAGGATTCAGAAATACTGAATTCCAACCAAAAATGGTGCCATTATGCTTAACAAGTTCTAAACAAAAGGTGAAGAAGAAGGTGGGAAAATTATCTGTCCTCAACCCATTTTGATTTGAACAATTTAAGAATGGTTGATGTAGCTGCTGCTCTAGAAAAATCTTGGAGTTAGCTAAAAACAACTCTGAATAAGAGGTTTCAGAGCTGTCACAGCACCATGCTCTCAGACACAGGTGTGTGTGTGTGTGTGTGTGTCCCTTTTGCCCAAAAAACACCCTGACTGCCCACAGCACACAACTCACTGCAGACATGAGGCTACTCGGGCCATGACCTCTTTCTGGAAGCCCTCAGAGCTCCCCTTCCCTGAGTTCTGCCCATATGCCTCACAACAAGTGTTCTCTAATTTAAACCCCACATTTCTACAGCCACCCTAACTATTCTAGCACCCTCTTGAGGTATCTATACAGTGGTAGCTCCTTAGGAGTGAATATCATGTTTATTTTGGTTGTGTCGTATTTTTTAAAATGTCTATTTGTAGAGTTCAGCGGATCTGAATTCTGGGTTCACATTAGAAACACCTGGTATCTTTATAAAACTACTGATGCTTGAGTCCCAGCTCTGACAAATTCAATCAGAATCTCCGGGGATGGAGCCCTGTTATTGGTCTCAGCCATCTCTCCTACCCCATTTGACCATAAACTCCTGGAGACAATGGTGGGGGTGTGATAGACTTTCATTTCCTTGACTCTCTCCAGATCAACTTTGGTCCATGTTGGTGAATGCTCAGTGCTTACGACTCACTCTGTGAGGTTTGTGAAGGCTCCTCATGTTTGGGTGGCCCTGCTGGGGTCTTCTTCTTTCTCAGTCTAACAGCTGAGGGGGGTGGGGAAAGAAGTGGGCACACATCCCACTTCTGCCAGGATGAGACATCTTCACCAGGGTCTTGCCCTCCTATCTTCAGAAGCACAGAGCTGTTGCAGTTAAAGGAGAAACAAACAAACAAACAAAAAAAAAGGACAAACTTGTGAAGAGGTGACTAGCTACTACCAGACCCACCTGGCAAGAGTTTTGAGTCTAAGAGTGAGAGATTTAAGCTGGGTCTGAAGGAGAAATGAGCCCATGTGGCAAGTTTCTATTGACTGTATCTGAGAACCAACAATGCAAATTGTTCACTTAGGTAAGAATCAAGTCCACTAGGGCTCAGATGGAATTAGCTAGGCTGCCTGCTGCTCAGAGAACTCAACCAGATCCTGAAAATCTGGCCAAGCATGCTGGGCCAGCCTCCTACTGTGATTCCAGAGCAGCCATTGAAATTGACTTTAATTGTGATCCCACTGTGAATGACTTTGTGCTCTCAAGAAAAAAGCCCTCATCTTGATCACGTGTAAACATATTGCCATTGATTCTAACTATAGTGACCTTATAGGACAGAGCAGAACTGCCCCATAGGGTTTCCAAGGAGCAGCTGGTGGATTCAAACTTTTGGTTAACAGCAGAGCTTTTAACCACTGGGCCACGAGGGCTCCCCTGATCACATGTGGGGTCCTGGAAAGGACATTGAACTAGGAAGATGTGGATTTGAGCTTGATCTTTGTCGAGTGACTTATTTCTCTGAGCCTCCGTTTCTTCATCTGTAAGTTTGGTCTCGATGTTGTTATTGTTGTTAGATGCCATCGAGTCAGTTCTGACTCATAGCAACCGCATGTACAACAGAAGAAAACACTACCCAGTCCTGCACCATCCTCACAATCGTTACCCTTGAGCCCATTGTTGCAGCCACTGTGCCAGTCTATCTTGTTGAAGTTCTTCCTCTTTTTTTGCTGACCCTCTACCAAGCATTATGTCCTTCTCCAGGGACTAGTCCCTCCTGATAACATGTCCAAAGTATGTAAGATGAAGTCTCGCATCCTTGCTTCTAAGGAGCATTCTAGCTGTGCCTCTTCCAAGAGAGATTTGTTCATTTTTCTGGCAGCCCATGGTACATTCAATATTTCTTCTCCAATACCATAATTCAAAGGCATCAATCCTTTGTTCTTCCTTATTCATTGTCCAGCTTTCACATACCTATGAGGTGATTGAAAACACCATGGCTTAGGTCAGACACACCTTAGCCCTTAAAGTGACATCTTTGCTTTTTAACATTTTAAAGAGGTCTTTTGTGTAATATATGCCCTCTTAAGTAGTGATGTGGGGACAAAATAAATGCCTTTCCCAGGAGGTAGCACACACTAGACACCACAGCTATTCTCATATAACTGGGATCCCTTGAGAAAAGCCTGGGAGAAGCCAGAACATTCTCCTGGCTGGAGATTTCTTACATCTCACCCAGATATTGGTATTCCAGTCAGGGCTTTAGTAACAGGCTGTAGAACTTGGACGGCTAAGAAATCTTCCTTTAATGGGCTCCTATTCTTTCAGCTGTACCTACCCTTCCTCCAAGCCCTCCTTCTCCCAACTCACTGCTTAGGTCTCTGTACAAGAGTCTAGAGAATAAAATTAGAAATTCTTTACAGTTTCTTATGTAACTTAATAAGGAGTATAAAAGATGCTTTCTTCTTTGCTTGAATGTTTTAGAGCTTAGCCAATTATTGTTGTTGAAATGTCTGGAATCAGTAATGATAGATACCACTGAAATAAATTATAGATAAGAGTAGGACTGCAAATTAGAAGCACAAGATGTCCCAAGACAAGGATAACAGAAAGAAAAACAGCCAGATGCTTAACTTCCTCAGCCCGCCACCGCCAGTGAGGTGGCTGTATTTGTTTGACACAAGATCAGACGGTGGTTTAAGGTTTTTTGGCTGAATTTAAAACTCAAAGTGTGAATAAGTGAATAGAGCAAGGCTCTGTCTACTAATTACCAGCTGGAGTTGCTTGCCAGCCTCAAGGAAACAAACATATTAATGTCATAAATCAACCTTTGACAGGGGCATCCATGGAGAAGACACTGTGAAAGTCACCATGTCCTCTGGGATAATCCATGTGCTTTTGGACCCAAACCCAGTGGCTCTCAGCCCCTTTGCACATTAAAATTATGTGTGGAGTTTTAAAAATACTGATGCCCAGGCCTCATCCTAGACCAATTAAATCAATCTCTGAGGGTAGGGACCCACCTTAGCATTTTTCAGGTCTTCGAACTGGCTCGTTTCTGTTTGACTTCCTGCTGAGAATTTGCGTTTCTGATATACTGCATCAGAATCTACAGTTTAATAAGACCCGTAGGTGTCTCTTACGGATCCCCAGCCTTGTTAAAGTGTAGATTCTGATTCAATATATCTGGAGCAGAAATGAAAAATTTCAGCAGGTGGGCAAATCAAAAGGAACCCGTTCAAAGCCCTGGAATGTTGCAATAGATCTTCAGGTGATTTTAACGTGCAGCCTGGTTAAGAACCATTGGGTTAACCTGTGGTTGGAACAGCTAATCTTTACAGATTTTCATCAATACCCTCTTTGTTTTAGCTTCCTAGGGCTGCCATAACAAAATACCACACATTTTGTGGGTTTAAAGAACAGAAATTTATTGTATTGCAGTTCTGGAAGCTAGAAATCTGGATTCAGGGTGTTAGCAGGACCATGAACTCCCTCTCTGCTCTGGGGGAAGATCCTTGTCTCTTCCAGCTTCTGGTAGCCCAGGCGTCTCTTGGCATTCCTTGGCTTGGAGATGCATCTTCACATGGTGTCTTCCCCAGTGTGACTCTGTGTCTGTTCTTCCCTTTTATAAGATACCACTCAGAAAGGACTAGGACCCACTCTACTTCAGTATGACCTTGTTGACTGATAACATCAGTGAAGAAAGAGCCTGTTTCCCCAAACATGGTCACATTCACAAGGGCAGACTTTAAGACTTCAACGTATCTTTTTGGGGGACACAATTCAATCCATTGTTGTTGTTGTTAGGTGCTATCCAGTCAGTTTCAACTCACGGTGAACCCATGCACAACAGAAGAAAACACTGCCCAGTCCTGCCCCATCCTCACAATTATTGCTATGCTTGAGCCTATTGTTGCAGTCATTGTGTCAATCTATCTTGTTGGGGGCCTTCCTCTTTTTTGTTGACCCTCTACTTTATCAAGTGCGATGTCCTCCAGGGGCTGATCCTTCCTGACAACATGTCCAAAGTATGTGAGACATAGTCTCACCATCCTTGCTTCTAAGGAGCATCCTGGTTGTACTTCTTCTAAGTCAGATTTGTTCGTTCTTTTGGCAGTCCATGGTATATTCAATATTCTTTGCCAATACCACAATTCAATGGTGTCAATTCTTCTTTGATCTTCCTCATCAATTGTCCAGCTTTTGCATGCATCTGAGGCAATTGAAAACACCCTGGGTTGGGTCAGGCGCACCTTAGATCTCAAAGTGACACCTTTGCTTTTCAACACTTTGAAGAAGTCCTTTGCAGCAGATTTGCCCAATGCAATGTGTCTTGATTTCTTGACTGCTGCTTTCATGGGTGTTGATTGTGAATCCAAGTAAAATGAAATCCTTGACAACATCAATCTTTTCTCCATTTATCATGATGCTGCTTATTGGTCCAATTGTGAGGATCTTTGTTTTCTTTATGTTGAGGTGCAATCCATGCTTAAGGCTGTGCTCTTTGATCTTCATCAGTAAGTGCTTCAAGCCCTCTTCACTTTCAGCAAGCAAGTTTGTGTCATCTGCATAATGCAGGTTCCTAATGAGTCTTCCTCCAAACCTGATGCCCCATTCTTCTTTGTATAGTTGAGCTTCAATCCATAACACTCCTCAAATGGAGTGTGTCTGGAACTCTGTAATGGATTGAATTGTGTCCCCCCAAAATGTACATTAACTTGGCTAGGCCATGATTCCCAGTATTGTGTGGTTGTCCACTATTTTGTTTTTTGAAGTGATTTTCCTATGTGTTGTAAATCCTAACCTTTGATGTCAATGAGGCAAGATTAGAAGCAGTTATGTTAATGAGGCAGGACTCAATCTACAGGATTAGGTTGTATCATGAGTCGATCTCTTTTGAGGTATAAAAGAGAGAATCGAGCAGAGAGAAGGGGGATCTCCTGCCACCAAGAAAGATGAGCTGGGAGCAGAGCTGGTCCTTTGGACCCAGGTCCCTGCACTGAGAAGATCCTACACCAGGGGAAGATTGATGACAAGGACCTTCCTTCAGAGCTGACAGAGAAAGCCTTCTCCTAGGGCTGGTGTTCTGAATTTGGACTTCTATTCTCCTAAACTGTGAAAGAATAAATTTCTCTTTGTTAAAACCATCTGCTTGTGGTATTTCTGTTATGGCAGCACTAGATAATTAAGACAGGCTCTAAGTCTTGATTATTAGAAGCCCATGTTTAATACTTTCTGCTGGATAAATGAATGTAATGTGAATAGTCCACAGAAAAGGAAGGAGAGACAGAGTTAGGAAAAGCTCTTGCTTCTACACCCAGGGCTCACCTTGTTGACTGACTTGACTGTCTCTCTTTCCTTTTGATAAGATTATGGAAGACAAAGGATCTACATTTATGTACCAGAGTCTCATTCTGGGAACATTATATAAAATGTGTCTTTTAATCTTCAAAAATGGGTGTTTTGTCTCCTTTTTGCAGATGAAAAAAACCAGGGCTAAGAGGAGGTAAATAGCTTGCTCAAGGGCCAGATGTGATATGTAGTAGGAATTTGAACCTAGTTCTGTCTGACTCCAAAAGCCTAGCCTCAGAACACAGTAATCACGTTTTGGGAAAGTTCATCATCAAAAACAAGTAAAGGCCACTGGGAAAACTTCAAGAGGAGTGGATGAATAGGCTTCACCTGTGTTGGGAAATGAGCTAGAATCAGCTGTCTAATCAGAGTGTAGACCTCCCAGCCCTACCCCTTCTTCTTAGGGTTGGGGGTCAGCAAGTGCAGCCGGGGGCTCTGTGTGCCTTGGCTGCATGAAGACCCTCGTCTGATGGACCCAAGACATAGGCAGAAGTGAAAGCAGAGAGCAGGGGAAACAAAGCAATAAGAATTGAGGAATAGGAGGAGTCACTTCATTGACCGTTGAAAACTCTGATTATCTTTGGACTTAAACAGCCTTGAGTCCTGACATTCCTTGTGTTTTTTGATACTCATGAAATCAAACAGCCACATATCTTAGAGGACCTCAAACTGGATCAAATCTCTGCCAAATGAGCGTCTCTGGTATACTGAGGTTGGAAATGGGAGCTGGAGCTCTGGTGACTACGCTCTACCTGCTCAGGTACCCTTGGTTTGACAGGGGTGGAGGTGGGAAGATCCTGGTGAAACCAGCCATAACATGACTGTCATGAGAGTTGCCTATCTGATCTGAGTACAAAGTCTGACTCTGTTTGAAACTCCACCATGATATCTTTGAAAATTTGTATCCACCCTGTTTCCAGTCCCTTAAGATATCTGGAATCGACCCCACGGCAGTGGGTTTGGTTTTTTGGTGGAAGATATCCTGTGAAGTTATAGCCTGGGGGCAAAACAACTGAATGTATAAACAACATTCATCTTATTCATAGAAAGATCCTGAGATTATTTTCCATCCATATACTGCCTACTAGTGTTCTAGACCCCAAATTATTCCAGGCACCTGAAACAGCGAGTGACATGAAGCAGGAAGCCTTGAAATTCTGAGATCAATGTTATGAAAAAGCTTTACGCTGTATATTGGTTTTTAGGTCTTATATCTTTTCTAACAGCAAAGTATTTTTTTTTAGCAAAATATTTTTGGAAAGCACTGTCTTATATCTGACTCTAACCATCTGGAAAATATGCGAACAAGTACTGCTAGAATATATATGTCTCTAGCTGTTACAGCTTCAGCACTTTGACACTACTATCAGGCAAGAGATAAGAGAGAGGGAAAGTAATTTTATGTTACTATATATTTTTTTTAATACCCCAGAGTAAAGTTTGCTTGTTTCTGGGCAAGTTGTAATCAGTTGTGATTGATACAAGTATCAATAAGGAATCTCACAGACATAGAGAACATATTCCTAAGATAAAAAAAATTCGAAAGAGGGATCTAATGAGTCTCATGCAAATATAATGAACACATGTCAAAGATTTTACCTCATTAATAAACGGAAGAATTACTAACATGTTAGAACCAGTTCAAAGGGCATTTGAGAAGTAGGTGTTTATAGGCAAAGTTAAGTTTGATGGCTTAAGTACACCACTGAGTCATGTCTAATAGGGCCATAAACCATAATCTGGTGAGTATATCTTCCATGGTACACTGTCCCTACTAGGCAAAAATTTGTAAGTTAAACTCTGCCCCTACAGAGTTGAAAAGTACCTCAGACAGTAGAATGTTAAATCTAGTAGGGCCCTAAAAGAATATTTGGTGATGTCTTATGACTATTTCAAAATTTTGGATAAACTTTCTCATAACTCCCTTTTTTTTTTTTTTATGGATGGGGAAATTGAGCCTCAAAGAGGGTCAATAACTTGTACAAGTTTTTATGGCTAGAAACAGCAGAGACAGAATTCAAATACCCCTACGTCCATGTTCTTTTCACTAAATTTGTTACTTACACTTAAATAGATTTCATTCTTTAAGGTGGTAACTAGACTATACAAAGACACTCCAGGTTTCCTCTGAGGGAGGTAGTGAGGGATCAAGGGAAACAAAACAAAACAAAACCCAAAAAACCTTCAGAATTCTCAGGACGCAAAAGGGCTGCCAATCTGCCCACTATCAGCAAAAACATCAGTTTTGTGCCCCCTCTTCTGCTTTTTTTAATCTACTGTGAGATAAAATTAATTTAAGGGCACATGGGGTAGGGGTGAAAGCGTCCAAGTATGTATGAAATCATTTATAGCTTTCAATGTTATTTCTTGATGGAAAAAATTTTTTTACTAATTTAATGAATTGTTATTAATTTAATGAATTTATTACTAATTTAATAACCATTTTCTTACATTCAGTGCAATTACTTTCAAATAGAAGTGAAGAATTTGTATTGTATTTAGAGAAAAAAAGATGTTCTAATTTTTATAAGTACCCCTTTCCTGTGTTATTCCTAGCAAAAAGAAAATTTAATTTCTTAAGATAAGTTTGAAGTAGTGACAGTTGGCTGCTTCATATTCATTTTTAACAGTCAGAATTTGTCAAAACATGATGTGAAGCAAAAATGCATGGTGTAAGTGAACCAGAGTCGGTTTATTTATAAACTGAAACTTGAGCCAAGTGCAGAAGTAAATAAAAAAATGGAACAAATCACATTAATTTAAAGGAGCAGAATTAAACACACACACACAAGCTAAGGAAACAGTTCAAAGCAGATCTGGATAGTACTGGGGTGGAAAACTTAGACTATCTTAGTGATTACACATTGCTGTTGATTCCGACTCATAGCGACCCTACAGGACAGAGTAGAACTGCCCCATAGAGTTTCCAAGGACCTCCTGGTGGATTCCAGCTGCCGACCTTTTGGTTAGCAGCTGTAGCACTTAAGGACTATGCCACCAGGGTTTTAACAGCAGGGATGTGTAATATTCAATTTAAAATTATTTACTGTTTGCTTTGCCACATTGCACACCTGCTTCCCTCAACCTTAGGCTGCATGTGCTAATGACTTGGGTGAATAGCATTTTGGTTTTGTTTTGTTTTTGGTAATGCTGGCATAATTGCTGGGGGGAATTCAATGGAAAATGATTAAATTCCATAAGTCATGTCAAGGGAACATCCATGAGAGGAGGCACGTGAGAGGTAGAGAGATCCCCCTGAACAGACATTTACAGCTGGTAGTGACCTGGGATTGCAGACCTCTGAAGGGCATGGTATGTAGGGGTTGTTGTTGCAGGTGCAGACGAGTTGGTTCCAGACTCATAGCGACCTCATGTACAACAGAACAAAACATTATCTGGTCCTGCACCATCCTCAACAATCATTGCTATATTTGAGCCCATTGTTGCAGCCGCTGTGTCAGCCTATCTCGTTGAGGGTCTTCCTTTTTTTCCATGACCCCATAATTTACCAAGCTGACGTCCTTCTCCAGAGACTGGTCCCTCCTGATAACAGGTCCAAGGTATGTGAGATGAAGTCCCATAATCCTTGCTTCTAAGAAGCATTCTGGCTGTACTTCTTCTGAGACAAATTTATTTGTTCTTCTGGCAGTCTTTGGTATATTCGATATTCTTTGCCAACACCATAATTCAAAGGTATCAACTCTTCTTTGTTCTTCCTTATTCATTGTCTAGCTTTCTCATGCATATGAGGTGATTGAAAACACCACGGCTTGGGTCAGGTGCACCTTAGTCCTCAAAGTAACATATTTGCTTTTCAACACTTTAAAGAGGTCTTTTGCAGCAGATTTGCACTGGGCAAATCTGCTGCAAAAGACCTCTTTAAAGTGTTGAAAAGCAAAGATGTCAGTGGGAGAGGGGAACTGAATTTAATGTTTTTAAATACCAAAGGGAGAGCTTTGGTAGTTCAGCGGGGGAATTCTTGCCTTACATGCTGAAGATCTCCGGGTTTGGTTCACCTCGTGTGCAGTTAACCAGGCTTGTGTGTTACTATGATGCTGAATAGGTTTCAGTGGAGCTTCCAGACTAAGACAGACTAGAAAGAAAGGTCTGGTTATATACCTCCAAAACTCAATCAGTGAAAACCCTATTGGTCTGATACTTAACTGATCATGGGGATGGTGCAGGACTGGGCAGCATTTTATTCTGTTGTACATGGGGTCGCCATGAGTTGGGGGCCAACTTGTTGGCAGCTAACAACAACAAAATACCAAAGGACAGGTTAACTTATTCTGGCATGTAGATTACACAGTGAAGAGAACAAAGCCATATCATTAAAATATTCTTTGCAGCAAACTTCCAATTCCCTGACTTCTATTACTTGTAGGCCCATCAAGGGTTGGGTTAATGAAGCGTTAGTTGAGAAGCCTCAAGTGTGATGTGAGTTGACTACAATTAAGTGCTCCTTGTAGTTTCATCCTGTAGAAGATGGCAAGGAGCGCTGGTGGTGCAGTGGTTAAGTACGTAGCTGCTAACAGAAAGGTCTGCAATTTGAACTTACCCAGCAGCTTTGCAGGAGAAAGATGTGGTGATCTGCTCCCGTAAAGATTGTAGCCTTGGAAACCCTACGGGGCAGTTCTACTCTGTGCTATAAGGGCACTATGAGTCGGAATTGACTCAATGGCACACACAATAACAGGATGGTAATTCTGAACTAATGATTACAAATCCGTCATGGCTTTAGAGTGTCTCTTTTTATTATTAAGTAATTATGGAGCAGCTGTGCACATATGGGCGCTGTTCTAGACGCAAGAGAAGATGCCCCCTGTCCTGTGAATCTGCAGGCTGAGGGAGGGCATGGCCATTCCCAGAGATGGCCAGGGACTGATGGGCAGTTCACCCGACTAGGCTTTCACCTGTACCCACTTGGATGAACACTGTGAGGAAACTAAGTGCTAAACATGTTGAAGATAGGTCTCTACCTCAAGAAGCCTTCAGTCTGATTGGTAAGTCAGAATTCTTTCCATTCAGATAAAATCCTTTTCTAATTCCCACTATAAACTGTCTTTTTCCCCTGCTAGAGCTGTAGTTTTAAACCTATAATTTACTGAAGCAAGTTTCCTGCAACTTTCAAGAGTATTTTCTCAGCAGGCATGTGGGGAACACCCCCTCCTGCAACCAAACAAATACAAAAAGCGGATGTTCTGTAATTGGAGGTGAGGTATGTTTTGCAAGTAAGGTACCAATAAAGCACAGAAGGGAATGATTTCCTCATATTCTTCACTCTTCTGAATGTCTTCATCCTCGGGAGATCCCAAGGCACGTTTAGTTGCGGCGCCTGTGCTTGCTGCCTGGCCCCCCGTTTGTGACGCCAGAGACTGGATTACTTCCAAAACTTGAGCTCCACCGAGGCCCAAACTTGCCATTTCTTAGTCCCTGATTCTTACAGGCCTTGGCACCTGGCCCTCCTGGAGGCAGCAGAAGCACCTCTTGATCCAGCCTTTGGATCTTGGAGGAGCAGAGAGGGTTTCATTGGCCTTGCTCACCCCTTCCCTTTGAAGCAGGCCCAGCTGAGTGTTAGCATTTTTAACCAGCTCCTTCATTTGGGCTCATTTTTTTCTTTCCTAGAACCTTCAGTTGAGTCAAGGACTTTCTTCTTTTTCTCTTTCCTGAAAGATCTGATCTATCCACTCCTCCCTCCTTTCTTCCCTCCCTTCCTGTGGGGCCCCTAATAGTGAGAGACATAGGTCAGGAGTCAATTAGTTCTGAGACTGAGCCAGTCCCATCATTGTTTGCACATCAGACAATTGTGATCCATAGGGTTTTTGTTGACTGATTGTTGGAAGTTGGTTGCCAGGCCTTTCTTCCTAATCTGTCTTAGTCTGGAAGCTCCAGTAAAATCTGTTCAACACCATAGCAACATGCAAGCCTCTATTGACAGATGGGTAGTGGCTATTCCCATTACCACATTGTGTTTAAAAAAAAAGCAGTGCCACTTAGGTAAAGTGATGCTTCCTATTTGACTCAGCCCATCTGGCCTTTAAGATCTCAAGGAAATTCCTCTTGTCCTTTAGCTTTGTCTCTACATCTTCTTAATTTTTTTTTTGTTCTCCCACTCCTCTATTCTGACTGCAAAATCCCAGCTCCTTGAGTGTGCATGCAAATCTGACCCCTAGAGATGGGTTAGGCTGGGCAAAGCTATTTACATTTCTCTATAACAAAAATTTATTGCAGTTTGAAGTCAAGTAAAAATCCATTTGTTTTCTGACTAGTGTTCGGTTCTCCAAATATTTCTCATTAAAGATTTGCTAGTGCTTAGCCTAGCCTTCACAGCTTTAATTCTGATTGGGAAAAAGCCTGTTAGGTGTGGAGAATGTGAAGGGAGCTGACTGAAGACAAGGCAGTTGCTCATTCAGTAATGTGACCTTGGAAATTAAGCATTTGTGGCAGCACCAATTTGTACCTTCTGTAGATTTCTTCAGGATGGCCCAGTTGCCTAGGTATAGATAACAACAGATCTGGGTTATGGTTTTACCAAGTGGTGGGACAGAAGGACCAAGAAAAAGGGCAGTTGAGTGTGCTGTGGAGAGTATTGTTCAGGTGATGTATTGGTGGTCCCTCCCTAGGTAGAAAAATTTTTTAACAAATTATTGTAATAACTACATAGTTGTGTGCTGTTTAGTTGATTCCAACTTGTCTTAGGCTGGGTTCTCTAGAGAAGCAAAACCAGTAATGCATATAAATATATATAGAGAGATTTATATTAAGGAAACAGCTCATGGGATTGTAAGGGTTGGGACGTCCCAAGTCCTTGGATCAGGTTAGAGTCTTTTCCCAATTCACAGAGCCACAGAAGCTGTTGAACCCAAGATGAGCAGGTTGGAGAGCAGGGATCTCGCTCACAGGTTGTGATGGTTGAGGAATCCCCAAGGTCGGCAGGCAAGACTGCAAGGTTTCTCCTAAGTCACTTAGCTGCAGGGGCTGGCGAACCTAAGACAGGCAAGAGGGAGCAGAGCTCTTGCTCGCAGGCCGTGAAGATTGGCGAATCCCAAGATGGACAGGTAAGCTGCTAGCTTAAGTCTCAAGAACGAGAGGTCAGACAAGAGACAGCTACTGGATCCAGAACAAGCCAACAACTTTTGCAAGGCCAGTAGGAAGGAAGTAGGCAGTGGAAGGCGGAGAGATGAAGGCCGAGGGGGCAGATGCCATCATGGGGGTGATCACATATCAAATGTCAACAGAGAATCGATCACAACATTATACAACTGCCAAAGCACTGAGAATCATGGCCCAGCCAAGCTGACACACAATCTTAACCACCACACAACTCTTATTTGATTCTCATGAAATGTATCTCCTAGAGTTGTTCTCCTCATTTTAGACATGGAGACCATGAGGTGCAGTGAGGTTAAATAACTTGTCCAATGTTACATAACTCCTAAGTGGTAGAGCCCTGTTGCAACCTCAGGGGTCTGGTTTCAGGGATTTTGTTTGTTACCCTGTCACTGTGCTGTGAGGACAGGAGTTATGCTATATACATGGGAGGAAAAGGGAGTCTCCAGGAACTGAGTGTGTCTATAAGGTCTGAGAAATGAGAGGACCAGGAGGATAGGGGAGCATGGACATGGAGTAGGATGAAGGTTTGATTTGAGATCTGAAGTAGTTCAGTGTTATGACAAAACCTAGAAGGTGGCTGTGGATGTGGGTAGCTGAAATGAAAAGGAATTGAAGGTTGCTGAAATTCAAGGGTCAGAGGACTCTGAGGCCAGGTATTGGGTGTGTCATCCCTCAGCACAGAGATCATTTAGAAGAGTGGAAGGACTTGGGTGGAAAGAAGACAGGGAGCTAGACACCAGAGTCTAACAAATGTGAGGGAACAACCAGGAGGTCAGTGGGCAATGGTGAGGGGTAGAAGAAAGAGGTCATCCAACCAGCAAATTTGGGAGTGTCATCGATGAGAAAGGAGAAATGTAGACACCGCCATCCACTCATGAGGTGACATGGGGCATGGGAGAAGAAGAAGCCTCTGTAAGGATGGCTGGAGGTAGGACTGAATTTTTAATTTTAGTTAATTTACATTTAAATTAAAAAAAAACTGTTCTCGATTCAGTTATTGGAAAACTCGTGTTTAAAACAACTTCGGCATGTGAATCTATTTTTTTAAACGGTAAATTTTATGACATCTAAATACAGATCGTGTACTTCCAATGAAAATTTCTCATCAGATGGAGATGTGTTTTAAGTGTAAAATACACACTAGATTCTGAACAGTTAGTAGAAAAAAAATAATTTAAAATAACATGTTAATATTTTTTTTAAATTTTGATTACAACTGGATGATATTTTTGATATATTGGGTTAAAAAATATTAAAGTTAATGTCACCCATTTCTTCCTACTTTTTTAAAGTAGCTACTGGTGGTACAGTGGTTAAGAGCTCAACTGCTAACCAAAAGGCCGGCAGTTCAAGTCCACCAGCTGCTCTTTGGAAGCCCTGTGGGGCAGTTCTCCTCTGCCCTACAGGGCTGCTATGAGCCAGAGTTGACGTGACAGCATTTTTTTTTTATTATTTATTTGTTTTTAACACTTGAAAACATACACTTACATGGTGGCTCACTTTGTATGTCTATTGGTCAGTGCTATGTTGGATGGGGACCAAGGAAGACAGGGATGGGCAATGTGCTGGGATTGGCTGCCTCAAGGTCTAACATAGAACTTCTGTGTCACCAGAAGGCAGTGGCAGCAGACATAAAATCGTGGGGGTATCTGCAGTGGCAGGGCTTTGGGTGGAGTTGTGCTGAGCTTCACGGAGTCTAGATGTGATGGCAGATGAGAAAAAAAGTAGCCAGGGTCGGGAAAGGTTGTTAGCCTTTCATGCATGAGAGACATTCACATTAATTACCCATCTTTTAAGTCAAACAAAACAAAACGAACAAGTTGCCGCCAAGTCGACTCCAACTCATGGTGACACCGTGTGTGTTGGAGTAGAAGTGTGTGCTCCGCAGGATTTTCAGTGGCTGATGTTTTAGAAGTAGATTACCAGGCCTTTCTTCTGAGACACCTCTGGGTGGACTTGAACCTCCGACCTTACAGTTAGTACTGAGCTCATTAACCGTTGCACCACCCAGCGACCCCCATCTTCTAAGCAGAGATGTATTTTTAGGACTACTGGAAAGAAAAATAAAGGAGCAGCTTAGGGAACTGAGGAGTGAGAGGGTCCAAATCATGAAGGAGGAGGAAGGCGGGAGCAGCAGAAGGGGTGAGGGTTTCAGATGTGCACGGATATGTCCCAGCCTCTTGTACCAATCTTGGAAGGCGGAAAAGTTTGAAGAGACAGGCAACACTACCAAAGTTTACAGAAATTCGTTAGTGGGCCAGATGATTACGAAAATTTGCAAGAGCCTAGGCTACTAGAGGTGAGAGCTAGAAGTATCTTTTTAGCTTAGAAAAGGAGTTACTCTTAAAAAATGGGAACAGAAATGCTTGGTTTCTGCTAAATGGAATGATTCTTATCATGGGTGGCTTTAGAGAACATAGATCTAAACTATCATAAACTGTGTTTCCCTCTGGATGTGTAGAGTGTTGGTGAATGCAAGCATACTGAGGATTTGTTGACCATTTTCTCTGCTCCCAGTGCAGCTAAAGGCCCACAGGGAGGTGGAAAGAGGCAGAGGCTGTCATGGTGGCCCAGAGCTGCCTCAATTAAAACATAGTTCCCAAGAGAGTGTGTTTGCCTTGGAACTACTCTCGCCTTAACTTCTTGTTTCTCCTCCCCAACTCAACCCTTTCCTTCCCTTGAGGAATGCTCTTAGATATAAACACCAGATAAACCAATACATGTGTGGCTGTTAGGTACTATCAAGTTGATATGACTCATAGTGACCCAATGTACAACAGAATAAAATGCTGCCCAGTCCTGTGACATCCTCACAATTGTTGCTATGTTTGAGCTCATTGTCAGAGCCACTGTGTCAATCTATCTCATTGAGGGTCTTCCTCTTTTTCACTTTACCAAGCATGATGCCCTTCTCTGGGGACTGGTCCCTTCTGATAACACAGCCTAAGGACGTGAGATGAAGCCCCGAGATCCTCACTTCTAAGGAGCATTCTGGCTGTACATCTTCCAAGATGGATTTGTTCCTTCTTCTGGCAGTCCGTGGTGTATTCGATATTCTTTGCCAGTGCCACAATTCAAAGGTGTTAATTATTCTTTGGTCTTCCTTATTCACTGTCCAGCTTGCCCATGCATATGAGGTGATTGAAAATGCCATGGTTTGGGTCAGGTGCACCTTAGTACCCAAAGTGGCATCTTTGCTTTTTAAAACTTTAATGTGCTCTTTTGTAGCAGATAGACCCAATGCATTGCGTCATTTGATTTCTTGGCTGTTGCTTCCGTGGGCATTGATTGTGGATCCAAGTAGAACGAAGTCCTTGATAATTTCAATATTTTCTTTTTTTATCATTATGTTGTTTACTGGGTCAGTTGTGAGGATTTTCGTTTTCTTTAACATGTAGCCATGCTAATTTTTAATCATTTGCTAATAGCATTAAACCTAACATACTGTACCTATGTCCTGATTTCAAAAGAGGTTCTCTAGGACTTATCTCCATCAGGGGCTAAAAGGAGGGATTTTCATCTCTGTGGTGGTCAGAGTCGGGAGATAATGTTCCTGGTCAGGCCTGTTATCCATGCCCATCAAGTTGGACCAACACGAGGACTCCTTTCCATGCTACTCCTTCAGAACCAAATGACCAATGAGTTACCCTGGATTAGGAACAAGACCTACTGAGGGCACAAAGGTCATACAATCAGAGTCCCAAATTTCTTCCCACCAACAGCATCTTTGTGGACTGGGTTGGCTCTCTGGCTGCCCCCTTTTTTGGTACTTCATTATTTGGAATCAGAATGCACAGAACACGCACAGTTACTTGGCTCACTCTGCTTTCAGATAAGACTGTTTGGCAATGACTTTGGTTCAGTCAGGGCTTAGCTTCTACATTGTCAGTCTTTCTACTTAGTACATTTTTAGACCACAAATGAATTTCTCTTTATAGGCAAATATAAAACCGAGAAAACCTGTATTCCTTCTAAACCCTATTGATTGGCATACATTGATTTTTATTTTTCCATCCTTTAGTGTATATTAAAGTTATTCTTCAAACCAAATACAGATACAGGTTGAGGGGAACAAGAGGAGCATTAGGCTTTCTATGTTTTAGGAAGCAGCCTGTAATAATTCTTTTCAGTGAAAAGGGGCAGAACCAAACTCTGTGCTGGCCAACTAGAAGGCTTGAGATGCAGCCACCACTTACACTAGACACTGCCCATAAACACTGGTTCACACAAAGACATTTCCAACTCAGTAATGACATATGGAAGAGGCCTGGGAAAGCTTTGTTGTTCTTCTGGTTTATTCCTTGACTTCCAAAGAGATTTTGCAAGGTGGTCGCAAAGGGGTTTATCTTGTTTTAAAAATTCTCCTGAGAAGGGGACCACATGGTTTCCATGATTCATCAAAGTTATACCTGTCAGGGAGCTACTTGGAACACCTTGTCTCAATTCTGTTGTTGTTAGGTGCCGTCGAGTCAGTTCTGACACATAGTGACCCCATAGGACATAGTAGAACTGCCCCACAGGGTTTCCAAGGAGCAGCTGGTGGATTTGAACTGTAGACCTTTTCGTTAGCAGCTGAGTGCTTAACCACTATGACACCAGGATTCCTGCTACAATTCTACATGTTCTATTTTCTGTTTGTTTCCTCCTGCTTTGGCTTCAGTGATACAAATTTCCTGGGTTAAACCCTTGGTTAAAGAAAGTGGGGTTTAAACAACTTACGTGTTCCCCCCAAAAAATCTGAGGGTGAGATTTTGCTATAATGTGGGATGATAGCATTTTCCCTAGTCATGTATATATTCCATATCCTGCATAGTTATAATGAAGTAGAGCCCATTTTACAAGTCTTGTACTCAGGATGTATTCTTCTGATACATACATGTATGTGTATATACATCCCTATCCCTACCTTTTCTTATCTCTAGAGCCTTTGGTTAAATTTTATACAAAGAAATGTAAGAGTGAGCTAACTACATCAATATCTTCACATTATCATGTTAGAACTACCATAAAGCTTAACATAGAAACTTTTAACTCTGGAGATATTTTCCCCCAAGCCCTAATCATTGTTTAGTAATAAAAAAGGAGTAACGTATTAAAAAAAAAAAATATATTTCTAAGAAAGGTAAGTGATTTTCTCCTTTAAACTTGAAACTCTTGTGGAACTGCACACAATTTAAGAAAACTGAAAACCATTTTCCTCTGCTGAAGGTTCTGGTCTCACCTGACAGAGGATTATTTCAAACCCTGAAGCCCTCTGGGAGTGTCATGGTCTTATGAGATATCACGTTTAACAGGACTGTGATGGTTCAAGCTATGTGTCAACTTGTCTAGGCTATGATTCTCAGTGATTTGGCAGGCACTGGATTCACTGCTTTTCAATAATATAATGTAATCACCTCAATGGTGAGATCTGATATAATGTAATCACTTCCATGATGAGATCTGATATGAGCAGCCAATAAGTTGAAAGGGAAGTTTCTTTGGGAGTTTGGCCTACCTCCGGTATGTAAATGGATGTTCCAGTAAGACTCTTTCTCTCTGGATCCTGCATTGTCATTGTCTGACCTCCAGTTCTTGGGATGTGAGCCTACCATCTGACCTACCGACTTTGGGATTTGTCATCCTCTGCAACCATGTAGGTCAGGAGAAGCCTCCAGCCTGATGCCTGACCCATGAATTTGGGACTTGCCAGCCTCCACAACTGCATGAGTTATTTCCTTGAATTAAATCTCTTTTTATATATTTATGTATGTGTATATGTTTATAAAAAAAAAAAGTTACATGCCCCAAAACCCAAACTCATTGCCATTGAGTTGATTCTGACTCATAGTGACCCATAAGACAGAGAAGAACTGCCCCATAGGGTTTCCAAGGAGCCCCTGGTGGATTCGAACTGCTGACCTTTTGGTTAGCCGCCTTAGCTCTTAACCACTACGCCACCAGGGTTTCCTCTGTGTGTGTGTGTGTGTGTGTGTGTGTGTATATATATATATACACACACATACGTGTGTTTCACTGGTTTTGCTCCTCTAGAGAACCCAGCCTAAGACAAGGACGTAATTAGTGAGAAAATAAAGAGAAACAGAATTTAAAGATTCCTGCACTCAAGGACTTACTTGGTAAAAAAAAAAAACTTGGTGGAAAGGATAAAACCAAAATATGTGAAGCAATGCAAGAACAGTTTTGATGTGATTCAAAAAAATCTTCCCAGAACTTTGTATTTACCCCTTTCATTATTTTGTTTCCCAAATACCCTCAGACTAAGCCCACAGCAACCCAGCTCTTGCCGAGCTGCTCAGCTGTTCCTACTGCATTACCCTGCGTGTGATAAATTCTCCATACTCTTGGTAATTTCTTCCTATTGAAATGTATTTATCTTGTCTCTTTCCTATGGTCCTGTTCTCTGCTATGGAGTTATGAACTTAGTGGCATAAAGTTATTCTTCACTGACAGTGTCTTACTGTATCGTCTTATTCTTAAATATCTGCATTTTAACAGCTGTCTTCAGGGATATAATACAAAGAAGTTAATGATGATGAGAAAATGGGGCACTATCCCTGTACAAGGGTTTTGCCTTCGTGAGAACTTTCTCCAGCACTCTTTATTTAGATCAACTGAGTGGGCAACTTCCTCCTTTACAAAATTTAATATCCACCTTAATTATGAAGTAGCATTTGTAAACTGATATGCCAAAATACAGGTGAACTAGGGCTTGATCTGACCTCTGGAGCACCCAAATATGGGAAAGAAGAGAGGGAAAGGCCTGACAACAATGAGAAGTGTCTAGAACTACACTTTCAGATATGGTAGCCACTAGCCACTTGTCCATCCTTGCAGAAAGTTTTATCACCAGGCTTGCTTGTCTAGAAAGTGAGGAGATCAGTGCTGAAAGGAGCTGATGCTACCTCTGAGTGCCAAGATCCTCCTCACTTGCTGGTAGACCTAAGGATTATGTTCCCTAGGTAAGGTGGGGAAAAGGCACATACATCAGTATCATGGAATCTTATTTTAGGGAATTAGTTCTTATGAAGAGGATTGTAGCTTATATAGATTTAGTAATAATAGATGCAATTTATTGCATATGTAAGGACTTAATGTACATTTTGGCTGATGCAATGATCCTTCACAAGTAGGTATATTAACTTCTACTCTACATTTTACAGACAAGGAAGCTGAGTTTTATGGTGTATAAGGTGAACTTCTTACTTACAAATAGAGCAAACTCTCCCCAGAGTCCCTGGGAAAAACTGCCCACCCAGGGCTCCTTTTCGTGCATCTGGCTGTACCCAAGGCAGTCCAATACAAGAGACCTGGATGAACGAATGTGGCCTCTTTAATGAATGACTCTCTGTAATGCCATTTCCCAAATTGTGGTCCAGGAATATGGTGTTATATGAAAAAGGTTTCCAAGGTCAAATAAGTTTGACAAATGTTAGGCGAAAGAAATTAAACAAGTTTATTTACTGCAGAACTTCTCAGCACCTTTAATATATTAATAATACAATGTGAATCTCCAAGAATGGCTATGGAAAGCCGTGTTTCCAAAACTTTCTTGACCACGAAAGCATTTTAAAACAGGCTATCTCATGGGATGAGTGTCCCACAGGACACTGTCTGACATATGAGGCTCTATACCAACAATTACTCAGAACGGAGGACTCAAACCCTTGTGGAACAGACACATTCTGAAAAAGCGGTTCTCTGTTGTTAGTAATCTCAGAATTGCTTGGCCCACATTAAAACCAAAATCAAACCCTCTGCCACTGAGTTGATTCCGACTCATGGTGACCTCATGTGTTACAGAGTAGAACTGCTTCATGGGGTTTTCTTGACTGTAATCTTTACAGAAGCAGATTGCCAGGCCTTTCTTCCACAACACTTCTGGGTGGGCTCAAACCACCAACCTTTATGTTAGTAGTCGAGTGCAAACTGTGCCACCCAGTGATGGTTGGCACACATTAGGTGCTCCATAAATGTTTTAGAATGCATCTTTATTGAATTAAAGAATCTATAATTTAGGCCTCTTCTGTGCTAGACCCAGGAATTAGGACTGAGTTTTCAGCTTGTAGGAGGGTACTGGGTCTCATTCGTGGTGGTGGTGGGTAGTGGTGGTGTATTCCCTGAGCTTACCTATAAATGGCAGTTCTTTTTCTAACTTTGATAATCATTTTCTTAAAAACTTCAAAATCATTAATTTTGATGCTTAAGTTGTTTACAGAATAATCCTTAGAAGAGTTCATGGCCAGATACAATGTTGAGTTTGGTGTTTACAGCAGGAGCTGAGTCGGCAGCGATGCTCCCCATCTTCACAAGAAGTGGATCAAAGCCTTGCCAAGGGGCTTGTGAAAGTAAGTGAACACAGGTGCATTTCCCTTTGTCAAAACAGAGGCACAGTGAAGAGGGATGTCCCTGTGGACGAATATTTGGTGGGAGAGAGGACCTCTATTATCTCTCCAGCAAAGCTTCTGTGTCATAGTGACCTGCCCTTGACCCCCATCTCAGAGGTTTCTGCCAGCTTACTGGGTGGGGCAGCTCCCCGACCACTGACCACTTGGCGGGCAGCCCTGGCAGACGATGGCCCTGCTGGGCCCCTCGCACAGCTTCAGGTAGCTTCTTCCTTCCCCACTGCCTTATTGAAATAAAAAGTTAGGCAGTAAAACAATACAACCCAAACAACCCCCAAAAGCCTGGTCAGTGTTCTTGTCTTATCTAAGCCATTGGCCCCTTATACTAGTCCCTGGATGTTTGGCTTACCTGGACAGATAACAGGTGGGACCCAAACTTTTATGCTGTGGGTGTTCTCAGCAAGGTTTGATCCCTTGCATCAAATCTAGCCTCATCACACAGCTCGATTCTGTTCATGACGGGTGCTGTTCTCTTTCACAAAACCCCCTCTTAGCTAAATGAGCCACTGGGCTGGCCAAGTAATTCTTTCTCCAGCTGAGCCCAGTTATGATCAAGTTTTCTGTGGGTGATAATGTTCCCTCATTCCACTCTGGAGTCAATCAATAGGAATGGAAGATGCTGCAGTATATGATTTAACAGCTATGAGCTAAACAATAAAAACAGTCCCCTGGTGAGAACTCCATTGATTCATCTTTATTAGTTGTCAAAACGCAATTAGCTAGGTATATAGCCAACAGAAACGAGTGCATATATGCATTAAAGACTTGTACAGGCATGCGCATAGTAGTGTTTATTGTAATAGCTCCAAACTGGAAATATCTTAAATGCCCCTCAACAGTCCGATGGCTAAATAGAGGTATAGTTACACAATGGAACATTGTACAGCAGAGACTGAATGAACTATAGCCACACACAACTACATGGATTCTCTCACAGACATGATGTGGAGCAAAAGAAGTTAGACACAAAGGGTACAATACTGTAGGATTCCATTTATGTAGATTTCAAGAACAGGAAGTGCTATCTCTGGTGTTTATAGTCACCTTTGGGAGAATGACTAACAGAGGACACAAGGGGTTCCTTTGGGGTGCTGGTAATGTTTCACTTCTTTATCTGTATGGTAGTTTTATGGGTGTGTTTATGCCATATAAATCCACTGAACTGTAGACTTATTTGTCTACTCTTGTGTATGCATGTTATACTTCAATAAAAATTTCATGTAAATAATGTAAAAAATATATTTAGGACTCAGCTGGTCTGTTCTCATCTTTTAGAGGGTTTGTTTTGGAAATGCAGGGAGGGAAAGAAGGGCTGTAACTGGGCCGGTTCCTTCTTCCAAACTCTCCCACTGGGAGCAGTGAGTGAGGATAAGAAGGAGAGTCCTGAGGTTCTATTCTAGAGAAATCCCTCATGTGAGATTTGGAGGAATAAGTGTCCCCCCAAACTGTAGATTCGAATTCTATCTGATTCCAAAGCCCTTACCTAATCCAAAGGAATGGCTCAAAGGTAGTATTTCAGACCAGCAGAGTGCGTATTTTAGGATCCTGGCTTTTGGGGGCCTTCTTACACCATCCACGTAGGTCCCCAGTGCCTGAAGTCACCTAGTTAGGATTGCTTTTCCTATTTGCTGTGTCTCACTTGAACTCGCGAACCTCTCACCTTGTTGCAGAAATTCATGAGTGTGTTATTAATGGTTTGTGGCTGCACATCCATCAAGAGATGAATTGTATGTCGGTTTCATGGGAAATTGGAAAACCTAAGTAATTTTTGATTAATGAGGATTTAAGCCGGGGTGTTGACTTCTCTTTTGTATATATTTGATGGGTACACTATTAACGGATACCTTTTTGGGGATGGATGCATTTATTCGGTAGTGGAAAATTTCTGCAAATAAAATGAGTAATTTCTTTCTTTTTTTTTTTTGCAAGAAACATTTAGGAAAGAATGAAAACATCCTCTGAGGTTCTTTCATTACAGTCCCGTCGAGGAGAGAGGAATAGCTTAAAATAGCCAGAACTCATGTTTAAAAATCCCAGATTCAGCATTCAGCATTGTCAAAGCCTTCAAGTGCAGAGGCTTGACAGTCTAAGGAGACTTAGCATTCACTTCATCAAGAGCGAATTCCTAGGACATGCCTAATTTGCGAGAAATCTTTGAGTTCAGAGAACTTGCTTAGTTGAGGTTTCATTATGTATAAAGTTGTTCATGTCTGGTTCAGATACTGAAACTGCAATTTGCCAGCTGTGGATTGAGAAAAAAATGCCTGACAGTTTTAAATGGGAAGACCAAGGCTAGGTTACCGTTCAAGGTCAAACCAGGGCTAAATAAGCTTCGGATCATTAAACATAGAAACTATTGAAATGTACTCATTAGGAAGGGCTGACCCTTGAGACCTCTACTTCAGTAATTATTGATATGATAACACTAGGAAAAATTATCATGTAAGTTTTGTTTTTAAGTTTCCTTTCTTTATGGTGTCCCTTTCTTCTTTTTTTTTTATTTTAATTTCCTTGGGCACCACCCCCAACAGAGCATTGCTCTAGGTCTGCCCAGAATCAATCTTAAGAAATATATACAGTTAAATTGGGGTCTTTTAGAAGTGATGTCCACCCTTTTGCAGTTTTATCCACTAGTGATTCTAGTGAAAGAAAATCCAAATCAGTTGATTGAGAAGGATACAATCGACAGGTTACAACTGACAGGTTGATGGGATACCTCTCAGTTAACGTCTAAAGATTTGATCGTGAACAGAGATTTTTCTTTCCCTCTTCTTTCATTGCCTGATGTCTTATGCAAAAAAATGTGAGTTTACACCATTAGTTATGAACGTGCCATGATGGCCTTCCTTGGGACAGTACAGTCAACTATTTAGAGCCAGTATCTGTCTAGCCACCACTCATCTGTCAGTTCGTTGTACTGTGGTGGCTTGCATGTCACTATGATGAAAGAAGCTGTGCCACTGATACTTCAAATACCAGCAGGGTTACCCATGATGCACAGGTTTCAGTGAAGCTTCTAGACTAAGACAGACTAGAAAGAAAGGTCTGGCAATCTCCTCCTAAAAATTAGCCAATGAAAACATGATGGATCACAACGGGATGTTTTCTGATATAGTGCTGGAAGAAGAGCCCTTAGGTTGGAAGCCACTCTGAATACATGGTGGCTGCAATAATGGACTCAAGCATACCAACGATTATGAAGATGGTACCAATGATTATGAAGATGGTACAGGACTGGGCAATGTTTTGTTCTGTTGTACACGGGGTCACCATGAGTTGGAGCCAATTCAATGGCACCACCACCAACAACCTATATCTAGAGAACTGCATGGTAGCCTGCTCTTTGTAGTTAGATGTAGATCTCTAGGACTTTGTTTTTATCTCTTACCCATGGGTAAAACATGCCAGAAGGTAGTAAGATAGTTACTTACAATAACCAAGGTTGATAACAGGAGACCCCAGCAGTCACCAGCTGCAGAGTGGTGTATTCCCAGTGGACATTTAGCTCTTTATTACCTTCAGGTTTCAGAGGCTAAATCAAAGATCCACCTGTGGTGATCAGGCTGGTGATCATGACAGCCAGTCTGTCTAGAAGTTTCAGTAGGTAAGTGTCCAGGGATTGGGTGACTGTCAGATGCTGCTTCTGATCAGTGTGATTCAAAAGAAGAGTAAAGTGATTCCAAAGGGACCACCCTAGCTGTCAGGCCTCCAATCTACCCAGCTGCAAATGGAACCATTCCTCATTTTGGTTTGCTCTAGAAAATGGAGAAGAGTATCTTCCCTTTCAAAATTTTCTTTTTTTTTTTTTGAAAGCCCCTTATTTTCTCCTCTGAGTTCTCTGATATCTTGCCTATGATATAATCGCTGAAAGGGACCATGGGAAGCATTGTAATTAGTTCCTTCTTTTGTGTCTTCAAGTCGTGCAATTAATCCTTGCAGGAAATATAGCCACTAACTGTAATCGTTTATTAACATCTCAACTCAGTGGAATTCAAATATGAAGTTGTTTATTTTTCTCCTATCATTTTCTTCAAACATTCTCTTTTGAATCACTTTTTTTTTTTTTTTGTATCCCATCGTGAGCACATGCTATAACTCTTCAGTCATGTTCAGACGTTTAAAAAGTCAGTCTTATCTGGTCTACATTGAAACTTTAATCTCTTATCTGAGTTAGTGCTGACCTCCTCCCTGACCCCACAGCCAGCCAGGCCTCAGTCTGAGGAATTTATACTGGTAATGAGGGGCACGGGCTGTTGTTCTATTCTTCCTTCCTATCTGCTTTTAGCAACTCTTGGGTTAGGGCAGATAACAGGAGTCTCAGAAAAGGCCAAATCTTTTCACTGTTCCTGTGGTGGTCCTTCTCTGGCTGTCCATGCCCACAGTGTGGCTGGCATTCAAATGCTGTTTCTCTTTGGGGCCCATGAGTTGGTCCTTGAAGGCCTAGACAGAAAAAAAAAATTTTTTTTTTTTTTTTTTTTTAGACAGAGGCATCTTTAATGCAGAATTCCTTGACTTCGGCTCAAGAAGGGAGGAGGAAGTCAGGCTAAAATGGCATAGCTTCAAAGATTCTTAAATTCCTAGTCTTCTGTTCATGGGGATAAGTGGTTCTCCATTCTGGCTAAATATTAGATTCCCCTGGAGGGCGTTCAAAAGAATACCAGTGTCTGGGCTGAACCTCAGAGATTCTGACTTGATTGTTTGTGCACAGGCACGGGTGTTTTTAAAAGCTCTCCAGCTTGTTTTGATGTGCAGACAAGTTTGAGATCCGCTGACGTATTCTGGTGCGAACAGGGGCGATGATAGCCACGCTGATTTGGATGCCTTCTACAGTGCTATGCGGATGTGGCTGCTGGTTCCTTGGTGGCTCTCTTCTAGAAAGTGGGATGTACAAAGAACCCATTATTTTCCTTTTGGGGACATTGCCGTGATTCAGAGTTAACAGGAAAACTTCAGTCAGCATCCTGTTTTGCTACCATTTCTGGCTGTCTTGCCTGTCTTGGCATCTCTACTTAGGAAGAGGAGGCGCACAGAAAGAGCTGCAGTTGCCTTTTCCCAACACAGGCAGGGGGCTCAGATGGTTAGGTCAGTTCTGTGAAATTGTGCCTCACTCCAGTGAAAAGCAACAGTGAAAAGATTTGGCCTTTTCTGAGACTCCTCTTATCTGTTCTAACCCAGGAGTTGCTAGAAGCGGATAGGAAGGAAGAGTGGAAGAATAGTCCATGCCCCTCATTACCAATATAAATTTCTTAACACGCTTTTGCTTTTCCAACTAACGTTAACAAGAGTTTTCTTCAGGAAACTGCAGACACATTTGTGACATTTTATTTTCTCTCATTCTCATCTCCTTTTCCTCTAACACGTTTTGCTAGCAACTTCTGTATGAAACTACTGTCTTTGTTTCTGAGATATTCATCAGTTCCTGCTATTCAGGTTACCCATGAAGGTCTTTATCCTTTGGTCTCTTAACACAACCATAATTGTTTCCATAGCAACAAATTGTAGTATCAGAAACTGAGTTGATGACTTCAGATGAAGAATAAATAACAGGAGCCGATAAGCTTAGGGGGACCAAGTCTACAGATACAAATGCAATGAAAGCCACTCTGAAAAAAATATGATTTCATACTGAAGCAGAATCATCTCTAGAGAATTTCCAAATTTTCCCATGAATCATCAGTGACTTTTTAAAAAATATATATTTTACATTTTATTGTGGAGAATATACACAGTGGAACACACACCAATTGAATAATTTCTACATGTAGATTCAGTGACATTGATTACATTCCTTGAGTTGTGCAATCATCTTACTCTCCTTTTCTGAGTTGTTCCTCCTCCATTAACATAAACTGACTGCCCCCTAGGTTTTCTATCTAATCTTTCCAGTTGCAGTTGATAATCTGATTCTGTATAGATAGTTCTTAAAAAAAACACAGTACTCAAGGGAGATGTTTTTTACTAGTTAAACTGAGCTATCGCTTGGTTTTAAGAAGGCTTCAGGGGATATTTTTGATTTAAAGTTTAAAGGTTATCACAGAGGAATAGCTTTGGGGGTTCATCCAGCCTCCATGGCTCCAGGAAATCTGAAATCCATGAGGATTTGAAATTCTGTTCTAAATTATCTTCCTTTTTTAAAAAAAATTTATTGTACTTTAGGTGCGAGTTTATAGCTCAAGCTAATTTCTCATATAAAAATTTATATGCATATTATTATGTGATGCTAGTTGAAATCCCTATAATGTGACAGCACACTCCCCCTTTCCTCCCCAGGTTTACTGTGTCCTTCCAACCAGCTCCTGTTCATTCCTGCCTTCTCATCCTGCCTCTGGACAGGAGCCCCCCCATTTAGTCTCATGTATCTGCTTGAACTAAGAAGCACAATCTTCATGATTATTATTTTCTGTTTTATAGTCCAGCCTAATCTTTGTCTGAGAGTGGGCTTCAGGAATGATTTTTGTTCTGGGTTAACAGAGTGTCCTGGGGCCACAGCATCAGGGGTTCCTCTAGTCTCAGTCAGACCATTAAGCCTTGTCTTTTTATGTGAATTTGAGTTCTGCTCCATACTTTTCACCTGCTGTGTCAGGGACTTTCTGTTACGTTCCCTGTCAGGGCAGTCATTGGTGGTAGCTGGGCACCATCTAGTTCTTCTGGTCTCAGGAGGATGGAGTCTCTGGTTTATGTGGCTCTTTGTCTCTTGGGCTAATATTTCCCTTGTGTCTTTTTTGTTCTTCATTCTCCTTTGTTCTAAGTGGGTTGGGACCAGTTGATACATCTTAGATAGCTGCTCGCAAACTTTTAAGACCCTGGATGCCACTCACCAAAGTGCGATTCAGAACTTTGTCATGCCAATTGACCTGGGTAGGGGGGAACCAAAACCAGTTGCCGTTGAGTCGATCCGGACTTATAGTGACCCTATAGCACAGAGTAGAACTGCCCTAAAATTTCCAAGGAGTGTGAGACCTCCCATGTAGTTCTTCTTCTTTAGTAATGCTTTACTTATTTGGAGCTTCTTCTCTTTCCACATGAAGTTGGTGATTTGTTTCTCCATCTTGTTAAAAAATGTCATTGGAATTTGAATCGGGATTGCATTGTATCTGTAGATCACTTGGGTAAAATCAACATTTTCACAATGTTGAGTCTTCCTGTCCATGAGCATGGTATATTTTTCCGCTAATGTAGGTCTCTTGTAGTAGTATCTTGTAGTTTTCTTTGTATAGGTCTTTGACATCTCTGATTAGATTTTTTTCTAAGTATTTTATCTTCTTTGGGGCTATTGTAAATGGTATTGATTTGGTGATTTCCTTTTTGAAGTTCTCTTTGTTAATGTAGAGGAATCCAACTGATTTTTGTAAGTTTATCTTGTATCCTGATACTTTGCTGAAATCATCTATTAAGTCTGGTAGTTTTCTTGTAGATTCTTTGAGGTTTTCTGTGTATAAGATCATATCATCTACAAATGGGGATACTTTTACTTCTTCCTTACCCATTTGGATGCCCTTTATTTCATTTTCTAGCCTTATTGCTCTGACTAGAGCCTCCAGCACAATGTTGAATAAGAGTGGTGATAAAGGGCATCCTTGTCTGGTTCCTGTTCTCTAGGGGAATGCTTTCAGACTCTCCATTTAGGATGATGTTGGCTGTTGGCTTTGTATAAATGCCTTTTATTAAGTTGAGGAATTTCCCTTCTATTCCTATTTTGCTGAGAGTTTTCATGATGAATGGGTGGTGGACTTTGTCAAATGCCTTTTCTGCATCAGTTGATAAGATCGTGTGGTTGTTCTCATTTGTTTGATTTATAAGATGGATTACATTGATTGTTTTTCTAATGTTGAACCATTCCTGCGTACCTGGTATGAATCCCACTTGGTCATGGTGAATTATTTTTTTGATATGTTGTTGAATTCTATTGGCTAGAATTTTGTTGAGGATTTTTGCATCTAAGTTCATGAGGGATATAGATCTGTAATTTTCTTTGTTTGTGGTATCTTTACCTGGTTTTGGGATCAGGGTTATGCTGGCTTCATAGAATGAGTTTGGGAGTATTCCATCATTTTCTATGTTCTGAAATACCTTTAGTAGTAGTGGAGTTAACTCTTCTCTGAAAGTTTAGTAGAATTCTCCAGTGAAACCATCAGGGCCAGAGCTTTTTTTGTTGTTGTTATCAAGAGCTTTTTTTTTTTTTTTAATTTTTTTTATTACCTCTTCCATCTCTTCTTATAGGTTTATTTAGTTTTTCTACTTTGGTTTGTGTTAAGTTAGGTTGGTAGTGTGTTTCTAGAAATTTGTCCATTTCCTCTAGGTTTTTTAAATTTGTTGGAGTGCAATTTTTCATAGTATTCTGTTACAATTCTTTTAATTTCATTTGGGTCTGTTTGATATCGCCCATCTCATTTCTTATTTGGGTTATTTTCTTCTTCTCCTGTTTTTCTTTTTTCAGTTTGGCCAATGGTTTATTGATTTTGTTGATCTTTTCAAAGAACTAGCTTGGCCTTTTGATTGTTTTTCTAGTCTGTATTTCATCTCTAATTTTTATTATTTGCTTTCTTCTGGTACCTGAGGGCTTCTTTTGCTACTCTCTTTCTATTTGTTCGAGTTGTAGGGTTAATGTTTTGATTTTGACCTTTTCTTCTTTTTGGATGTGTGCATTTATTGGTATAAATTGACCTCTAAGCAGTGCTTTTGCTGTGTTCCAAAGGTTCTAGTAGGATGTGTTTTCATTCTTGTTTGATTCTATGAATTTCTTCATTCCATCCTTGATTTCTTCCATAATCCAGTAGTTTTTGAGCGAGATGTTTAGTTCCCATGTGTTTGATTTTTTTTTTTTCCTTTTTCTGTTATTGATTTCTACTTTTATGGCTTTATGATCAGAAAACCTGCTATAATATTTTGATGCTTTGGATTCTGTTAAAGCTTGCTTTGTGGCCTAATATGTGGTCTATTCTGCAGGATGTTTCATGTGCACTGGAAAAGAAGTATACTTGTCTGCTGTTGGGTGGAGCGTCCTGTATGTGTCTCTTAGATCAAGTTGGTTGATTGTGGCATTTAGATCTTCCATGTCTTTATTGAGCTTGTCTCTGGATGTTCAGTCCTTTCCCAAAAGTGGTGTGTTGAAGTCTCCTACTACTATTGTGGAGCTGTCTGTTTCTTTTTTCAATGCCTTTAGAGTTTGTTTTCTGTATTTAGGAGCCCTGTCATTGGGTGAGTAAATATTTATTATGGTTATATCCTCCTGGTGTATTGACCCTTTAATCATTATATAGTGTCCTTCCTTATCCTTTGTGGTAGATTTTGCTTTAAAATCTGTTTTGTTACAGATCAATATTGCCACTCCTGCTGTTTTTTTTATTGTTGTTTGCTTGATATATATTTTTTTCCATCCTTCGAGTTTTAGTTTGTGTCTTTGAGTCTAAAGTGTGTTTCTTGTAGGCAGCGTATAGATGGATCATGTTTTTTAATCCATTCTGCCACTGTCTCTTTACTGGTGCATTTAGCCCATTTACATTCAGTGTAATTATTATTTGGTATAAGCTTTAAAAAAAAAAAATTTTTTTTTATGAGCTTAGTGCTCTCAGTTTGATGTATTTTTTTGTGTGTGCTGTTGACAATTTCTTTGTTTCACTTAATTTTCTGTGCTAAGTCTTTTTTTTAATCATTTTCTTTTGAATGTTTTTTTTATTTTTGTTGATTTCATATTTATCGAGTCTTTATATTTTTCTTCTTTTTAATTTTGATGTGTAGGTTTGTTAGTTTCCTTTGTGGTTACCTTAAAATTTACCTCTATTTTTCTTAGTTTAAACCAATCTTTCATTTCTTGATATCACCTAAACTTCCTCTCCATATAAAAGTCCTATGACTACACTATTTAGTCCCTCTTTTTGTTTTAATGTTGTCATCTTTTATGTATTGATGTCTCTGTTTCCCTATTTTCAGTGTTTTAGATTTGATTATTTTTGTGACTTCTCTACCTGGGTTGATATCTGATTGTTCTGTCCTTTGTTCAAGTCTTGGGGTTGTTACCTAATATTATTGATTCTCCAGCCAGAGAACTCCCTTTAGCATTTCTTGTAATTTTGGTTTGATTTTTACAAATTCCTTTAACTTCTATTTATCTAGAAATGCACTAATTTCACCTTCATATTTGAGAGACAGTTTTGCTGGATATGTAGTTCTTGGCTGGCAATTTTTTTTTCCTTCCAGGCTTTATATATGTCATCCCATTGCCTTCTTGCCTGCATGGTTTCTGCTGAGTAGTCAGAGTTCAGTCTTATTGACTCTCCTTTGTAGATGACTTTTCGTTTATCCCTAGCTGCTCTTAAAATTCTCTTTATCTTTGATTTTGGCGAGTTTGATTATAACATGTCTTGGTGACTTTCTTTTGGGACCTATCCTGTGTGGGGTTCAGTGAGCTTCTAGGATAGATATCTTCCTGTCTTTCGTGATATCAGCAAAGTTTTCTGCCAACAGATCTTCAACAATTCTCTTTGTATTTTCTGCTATCCACATCTGTTGTGGTACTCCAATCACTCATAGTTTATTCCTCTTGATAGAGTCCCACATAATTCTCAGGGTTTTTTTTTTTCTTAATTCTTTTATCTAATTTTTCTCAAATAAATTGGCGTCAAGTGCTTTATCTTCAATCTCACCAATTCTGACTTCCACTGCCTCAATTTTGCACCTATGACTTTATATTGAGTTGTCCGATTCTGAAATTTTATTGTTAATGTTTTGGATTTCTATTTGCTGCCTCTCCATGGGTTCTAGCAGCCTGTTAAATTAGTCATTTTGCTCTTGTGTAGCTCTCCTAAATTCATCTATTGCTTTGTCCATGTGTTCCTTGGCTTGGTCTGAGTTTTGTCTGATCTCCTTCGTGATCTCTTAAGAGCTCTATATATTAATTTTTTGAATTCTACCTCCAGTAATTCTAAGACCTTTTCTTCCTCTGGGAGGTTTCCTGATTCTTTGTTTTGGTTGCTTGCTGGAGCCACCATGGTCTGCCTGTTTATGTGATTTGATATTGACCATTGTCTCCAGCTCATCAACAAGTTTTTATATTTATTTATTGTATGTTTGCTTATCGTGCCCTAGCTTCTTGTTTTGTTTTGATATGCCCAGATAGGCTGGTTGTGTGAGCTACTTTTATTATTGGTATCTTTGAAACTCTCACATCCTGTTGCCAGGTAGTTAGAGCTGCTACTAGATATGTGAGCCCAGGAATCTGTTTACTTTTATTGTGTGGATTTAGCTCAGGTGTCTAGGTCATCGGTCACCAAGTGTGTGGTGCAGGCTCACCTACAGTCCTAGATGGGAAGTGCTATGTGGGAGTGATTGGAACTGGCACAGGCTGCAGTAGGGAGTTATGTGCTGAGCAAGGTAGGGGCTGATGGCTGCCCCTGAGTGCCTAGGTAGAAGGCGTGTCCCTGTCCCCTAGAGCATGAAGGTGGGTGAGTTTTGCATCCAGACTTTGGGCACTCACTGGTGTTGTCTGTAAGGACTGGGAGGCACCACTTATTTTCAGACCCGTGTCATGCGTTGCTAGGTGGAGTGGGTGGAGCCATCAGTCCTCAGGCCCCTGATGTGGGTAGGTGAAGACCCTGCTTAATGGCCAGGGCTGTGTCAAATATCACAAATCTCCTGCTCCTCTTTAGCTGTTGCAGTTGAAAATAGACTTCAGGTATATCCTCTGTTGTAGTATGCTAATGAGAGCCTATGTTGTTGAATGGGCCCACATAGGTCTAGGAGGTGGTAAAAGGCATTTGAAATCTATGGATGACTTAGACCTGTGCCTAGGCAAAGAGGCACTGCCCATCCTGAATTCCCAGGTTTGGAGACATGGTAATTTTTTAAAGCTGAGAGACGGGTTTGGGTGCCGTTAGCCCTGAACTTCCAGCTTAGGAGAGCTGGGGGGTTCTTTTTCTTGTTTGTTTTTTTGTTACCTCCTCATAGATGGGAGACTGGCTGGGGTGGGAAGGGTCTCACTTCAAGCCTAAGGGGAATGGCAACCACTGAACACTGTAGGACCAGGACCAGAGGAGAGCGAGAAGGGGTGGGTGAGAGGAAAAGAGGCACTTCCCAGAGAGGGAAGGGCTATTTTTTTTATTTGAATATTTTATAGATTAGGAAGAAAGGATTTCTTTAGAGGTTACTGGAAGTTATTATTATTTTTTATGCATTAAATAATTTTTTTTATTGTACTTTAGATGAAAGTTTAAAGAACAAACCAGTTTCTCATTAAACGGTCAGTACACACATTATTCTATGACATTGGTTAACAATCCCACAACATGTCGGCACTGCCTTTTCAACCTTGAGTTCCCTGTTACCAGCTTTCCTGTTCCCTCCTGTCTCCTATTCCCTGCCTCTGGGCTGGTGTGCCTCTTTAGTCTTGTCTTGTTTTATGGGCCTGTTCAATCTTTGGCTGAGGGGTGAACCTCAGGAGTGACTTCCTTACTGAGCTGAAAGGGTGTCTGGGGGCCATACTCTCAGGGTTTCTCCAGTCTCTGTCAGGCCAGCAAGTCTGGTCTTTTTTTTTTTTTTGCGTTAGAACTTTGTTCTACATTTTTCTCCAGCTCTGTCTGGGACCCTCTATTGTGATCCTTGTCAGAGCACTCAGTGGTTGCAGCTGGGCACCATATAGTTGTACTGGACTTAGTCTAATGGAGGCCATGGTAGAGGAAGGGCCATTTTGGTCCCATGTGGCAGGTTAGATGCTTGCACTTAACTTTTCCCCTGTCTCTAGAGACTTGTGTACTCTCTGCTGTTCGGTTCTCCCAACGTGGAAAATGTGTCCCGAGTGCTACTGCTTGCCTCAGGTCACATGTGCCAATCTGTAGGTACTCACCAGCTTACGTCTGGCACTTCTGAACTGTCTCTTCCTCTTCCTGTCACTCACTTGGACTCTTCAACTTTGTCTTTGATGGTCAGGGCTCCTAGATTGTCATATATAATCAATTAACTTGTTTTTTAAGGTCTTTGTTGTAAGAGGGACCACAGGAAACATCTGACTATTTCGCCATCTTGGACTCACCTCTGAATTTTCTCCCTTTTGATCAGGATTCTTCTATAAAATCTTTGATCTAAATGTTCAGCAATGGTAGCCAGGCAACATCGTGCTCTTCTGGTCCCAGGGCAAAGGGGTCAGTTGTTCACGGAGGCAATTAGCCACATATTCCATTTCTTCCTCCTATTCCTGACTCTCCTTCTTCCTCTGTTGCTCCAGGCAATCAAAGATCAATTGTACCTTGGATGGCTGCTTGCAAGCTTAAGGCCTTGGGTACTTCGCAAGGAACTAGGAGGTAGAACAGAAGCAGTAAACAAAATATTAGGCCAATTAACTGAGATTTCCCATGAAAATATGACCCTAAACCTCCAACCAAGAAATCAAATCCTATGAGGTGTTTGGTTATATATAAGTGCCTCAGCAGCTGCTCTCTCTCTCTCTCTTTTTTTAACGTATTCATTGCACAATTTTTGTCAATTCAACTTCTTACAGGTATACAACTTATTGACAGCAATTACATAATCTGCTGTGCAACTCTTAATCAATGTGATTTTTCCATCACGGTAAACTGAAACTCAGTGCTCTGTAAGCAATAAACACTCTCATCTTTCTCCCTCACTTCTACAACCTCTGGTAACCACTGATAAATTTTGTTCTCTATACGTTTTCCTATTCTTGTCTTTTTATATAAGTGAGGTCATATAATGTTTATTCTTTTGTGGTTAATTTATTTCACTCAGCATAATGCCTTCAAGCTCCATCCTTATTGTAGCATGTGTCAAGACTTCATTTCTTTCTGTCTGAGCAGTATTCCATCGTACGTGTGTATCACATTTTGTTTATTCATTCGTTGATGGACGTTTAGATTATTTTCACCTTTTGACTGTTGTGAGTAAAGCTGCAATGAACATTGGTGCATATAATAAGTCTGTTTGCATTGCTGCTTTCAAGTCCCTTGGATATATTCCTAGCAATGTAGTTGCTGGGTCACGGGGTAGTTCTATTTTTATTTTTTTTCAGGAGCCACCACACTGTTTTCCACAATGGCTGTACCATTTTGCATTCCCACCAGCAATGAACAAGTGTTCTAATTTTCCCGCATTCTCTCTAATATTTATTATTTTCTGTTTTTTTTTTTTTTAATTTTAGTGGGAGTGAAATTGTATCCCTTTGTGGTTTTGATTTGCATCTCTCTAGGTTTCTGGTAATGGCTAATGATGTTGAACGTCTTTTCATGTGTTTGGTGGCCATCTGAATGTCCTCTTTGGTGAAATGTCTATTCAGGTCTTTTGCCCATTTTTTGGATTGGCTTATTTGTCTTTTTGTTGTTAAGTTGTAGAAGTTTTATATGTATTTTGGTTATTATATTCTTATTGGATATGTGGTTTTCAAAGATATTATCCCAGTTGATACCTTATCTTTTCATTTTTTCAGAAAAGTCTTTTTATGAACAAAATTTTGTAATTTTTATGAGACCCCATTTATTTTTTCTTTTTCTGTTCGTGCTATTATTATATGATATATTCCATTGTTTAAAGCTAGGCCTGACAGCATTGCATCCGCATTTTCTTCTAAGAATTTTATAGTTTAATTTTCACATTTAGGTCCTCAATCCATTTTGAATTTGCTTTTGTATATGGTGTGAGGTAGGAATTCTGTTTCACTTTTCTGCATGTGGAAATCCAGTTTTCCCACCACCATTTATTGAAGAGGCTATTCTTTCCCCATTTAATGGACTCAACACTCTTGGCAAAAATCAGTTGACCATAGATGTTTGGGTTTACTTCTTGGCTCTCAATTCTATTCCATTAGTCTATGAATCCATTATTATATCAGTACCAGACTGTTTTGATTACTGTAGCTGTATAATATGTTTTAAAATCAGAACGCATGAGCTCTCCTACTTTGTTTTTCTCCTTCAGCATTGCTTTAGCTATTTAGGGTCTCTTGCATTTTTTGTGCCATTACATATAAGATTAAACCAAAAATGGAACTTACTGCTGTCAGGTAGATTCTGACTCATAGCAGCCCCTTAGGACAGAGTAGAACTGCTCCATAGGGTTTCCAAGGAGCAGCTGGCAGATCTGAGCTGCTGACCTTTTGGTTATCAACCATAGCTCTTAACCACTGTGCCACCAAGCTGAGGATTGGTTTTTCCATTTCTCTAAAAAGGCTGTCTGAATTTTGATCAGGACTGTATTGAATCTATAGATTGTTTTGAGTAGTATTGACATCTTAACAATAATAAGTCTTCCAATCCACGAATAGGGTCAGTTTTTTCACTTATTTTGTTGTTGTTTTATGTCATCGAATGTATTCCAACTCACACTGGCTCTATAGGAGAGAGTAGAACTGCCCCATAGCGTTTCCAAGGGTGAAATCTTTACATGAGTAAATCATCAGATATTTTCTCCTGCAGAGAGGCTTGTGGGTTCAAACCTCCAACCTTTTGGGTAATCAGCCAAGGGCTTAACCATTGCACTACCAGGGGTCCTTTTCCAGCTGTTTAAGCTTTCTTTAATCTCTTTCATCCCTGGTGGTGCAGTGGTTGAGAGCTACAGCTGCTAACCAGAAGCTTAGTGGTTTAAATCCACCAGCCGCTCCTTGGAAACCCTGTGAGACAGTTCTACTCTGTCTTATAGGATCACTATGAATAGGAATTGACTTGACAGCAATGGGTTTGGTTTGTTTGTTTGCTTTAAATCTCTTTCAGGAATGTTTTATAATTCTCATTGTATAGGTCTTTCATTTCCATGGTTAAATTTGTTCCTAGGTATTTTATTCTCTTAGATGCTATTGTAAATGGAATTGTTTCCCTAATTTACCTTTCGGATTTCTTATCGCTGATGCATATAAACCCAAATGATTTTTGTTTGTTGACCTTGTATCTTGAAACTTTGCTAAATTCATCTATTAGCTTTAGAAATTTTCTTGTTGATTCTTTGGGATTTTTCATATATAGGATCATATCATCTACAAATAGAGATAATTTTACTTCTTTTCCAGTGTGGATGCCTTTTATTTATTTTTCTTGTCTTATTGCTCTGGCTAGGACTTCTAATGCAATATTGAATAGAAGTGATGAGAGCAGACACCCTTGTTCCTGATTTCAAAGGGAAAATTCTCAGTCTTGCTCCAGTAAATATAACATTGGCTGTTGGTTTTTCATATATGTCCTTAATCATATTGAGGAACTTCCCTTCTAGTCCAATCTTATTGAGAGTTTTTATCAAGCAAGGTGTTGGATTTTATCAAATGCTTTTTCTGCATCCATAGAGATGATCATGTGGTTCTTTTATCAGTGACTTTTTAAATGTAATTCCTGTTGGGAAGAAATGTACACAGTTTTTGGTATTTATGCTACCAGAAAAGAAATAATTGCTTGAGAAATATTAAATGCATATAGTTCAAGATGGAACATTTGGGCCATTTAAAGATATTTTCTTGTAAATGTGAAAAACGGAGTCCTGCTGATAATGAGTGACATTAGGAATGTGAAATTATACCCTGATCATAGGTATATGCAGAAGTCAACAAGTGGTTATAGGTGTTATTTGGTTACAGTGTAAAACTCTGTTTCTCTCCATCTTTCCTGTCAAGTTCAATTTGGAGTCTTACAATTCTAACTGAAAAGTATTGGATCTATGTCTTTCATTAAAAACAGAAGGAAAAAAAAAAAAAAAACCTGGTGAAACTGAGCTGTAGCGAAAAAAAACACCAGGCTAAGATTCAAGGGATCTGAGTTCTTGTTCAGCCATTAAGTAGCTGTGTGATTTAAGAAAAGTCACTTAACCTCACTGGGCTTGAATTTCTTTGCTATAAAACAGGTGAGCCAGACAATCATACGTTGCTTCTTCACAGCTTTACGGTTCTGGGAAATTCTGATTTGTCACTTGTTCATCACTCTGCATTATGCTGGGAGGGTTGTGATCTAGTTAATTTTCGGCTCTTTTTCTTTTACTCTGTTTTTAATTATTTGCCCTTTGGAGAGTCTCATTACCAGATGAAAACTGGGGAGGAAGGAAATAACTGTATTACTTTCCTAGGGCTGCCATAACAAAGTACCCCAAACTGGGCGACTTAAAACAACAGAAATGCATTCTCTCACAGTCATAGAAGTTAGAGTCTAAAATCAAGATGTCTGCAGGGCCATACTGTCTCTGAAGGCTCTAGGGGAGGAAGCTTTCCTTGCCTGTCATCCCTCTGTGTTTGTGTCTCCGTGTCTGTTTTCCTCTTTTTATGAGGGTACAAGTTCTATTGGATTAGGACCCACCCTATTCCAGTATGACCTCATGTTAACTAATGATATCTGCAAAGACCTTACTTCCAAATTAGGTCACATTTACATGGACCAGATTTAAAATTTCAAAGATATCTTCTTTGAGGACACAATTTAACCCCTAGCAGGAACTGAGTAGATAAATCATAATTTTGGATTATCTATGGTTTGGTGACCGAGTTGGCTGGTCATTAATCAAAATATATGCTTTTTTTCATAGTACAGAATTTATCCAGTGACCTGACTTAGGCTTAAGGAAAAAAAAAACCCCAAAAAGGGTTTTTTTTTCCTTAAGCCTAAGTCAGGTCATGTAATTGGATTCTGCTATTAGAATGTAGGAAGAATTAATGGGTGCTTCTAAAAAAAAAAATTTTTTTTTTTCTGTTGGTAAATAAAAAGCAGGTTGCTTTCTCCATCTTTTCTTCCCCCTTCTGTTTTCTGGATATTAACGCTCAGAGCAACCTTGGAAGTATGTGTTGAAAATGGCTGAGCTTCTGTCAGCCTGGGTCCCTTAATGGCTATATGAATCAGAGCACTACGCCCACCATGAAAATCCATTTTTTTCTTTATTGTGTTGAGCCACTGAGTCCCTGGGTGGTGCAAAAGGTTAAGCATGCAATTGCTTGCCAAAAGTTTGGCAGTTCAAACCACCCAAAGGCACCTCAGAAGACAGGCCTGGCAGTCTGCTTCTGAACGGTCATAGCCTTGAAAACCCTACAGAACAGTTTTACTCAGTACACATAGGGTTGCCCTGAGTCGGAATTGACCTGACAATAACAAAAAACAATGAGCCAGTGTTACTCTGACCAATACAGTTGGAAACATTACTTCCATTCTGGTTTTTGTTCCTGTTTCTACAACTATGAGAGAAGTCTTTTTATTTCAAAGCTGGAGTGCCATCAAAATGATTTGACTAGATTGTCCAAGATGGTTTATTAGTGGGTAATTTTACCTTAGAAATTTGGGAAACAGTAGTCCATTTCTGTAGACATTCGGTTGGATTCTCTGAGATTTGTACGAGAACATCGTGGCAGTTCAGGAAGTTTAGGAGATCTAAACTTCCACCAGAATGCAGCCTTCAGAGGAGGCAGAGCCTGGATTAGAATGGCTACATGGACAACCACAGATACTAGAAGCTGGCAACCTTTGAATAAATCACATGAGCCTGGGGCTTCTTCATTTTTCTAGAGTATGTAACTGCTAGGTTTTTTTTTTTTTTTCCTGGAAGGAATCCCTAACATTTGATTAATTTTGTTCTTTTTGTCAACGTTGGCCAGTAGGGGCTTGAATTAGATTTAAGTTGATTTAGAAAAATAAAGAAATGTTAAGATTCTTGCATCCTGGGTGTTGTGGAACGATTGATACCAGTTATAAATGAACGGAGTGATTATTCCTGTAGATGCTGTGTAGGTATATGAATAATGCATAGCATCCAACTCTAGAAGACTGTACTTTATTACTAGGTAGATTAAGTGTCTCACAGACTAAGTAAATACATAAATATATACACACACTATATATACATACATACATACATATACACCCCCCCCCACACACATTTGTGCACATATAAAGCTTCTGTTCCTTTACCTCCAAATCCCCAGCTCCATTTAGTACATGCCCTGGAATGAAAACTCATTTTAACATTAAAAAAATTAGTCTAATAAAAATAGAATTAGTGAAATAAATCGACTGATGCTCTATCAAAACAAAGATCACACAATGCCCATTTTATCAGATAGAAATAACTTTTAAGATTATTCATATTCCTATTACTTTATTAGCTTGCCTAATTGGACATCAACTATTCCTGGAAAATATTATGTGTAAAATATTAGAAAAGTGTGTCATAGGTGATAAATAGGGAGAATAAATATCCTGAGATTCAAATACCTTTTCTTTCAAGCAGACAGTATTGAAGAGAAAGAAAAGGTATATTAGAAGAGGGGAGGGAAGGTATCAGGGCTAATTAGAAGGAATAGAAAGTGTGAAGGCAGTGGATTATGAATATTAACACAGGTACTACATTTTTATATGTAGAAAAAAACAAGACAAGGGAGAAAGCAGGGGTCCCAGTTTGTATTCTTTTAACCATGGAAAAGACGTGAATAAAAACATAGTTGACCACAGAGTGGAGAGTATACTTGATGCTGAACTGTGTGTGCCTCACTCCTGTTGACCTAGAAATGGTGTTCCTACTTTATAATAATGGATTTATATTGAGGGAAAACCTACATTAAAAGACAATTGAAAGTAATTAGAAGTGGTGCTGCATGTAGTCTAGCTAGGTTTATCTTGGAAAAAAGATCTGGTGAGACTGCTCTTATTCAATATTGTGCTAGAGGTCCTAGCCAGAGCAATTAGGCTAGACAAAGAAATAAAGGGCATCTGGATTGGCAAGGAGGAAGTAAAATTATCTCTATTTGCAGATGACATGATCTTATACACAGAAAACCCTAAGGAATCCTCCAGAAAACTACTGAAACTAATAGAAGAGTTTGGCAGAGTCTCAGGTTATAAGATAAACATACAAAAATCAGTTGGATTCCTCTACTTCAACAAAAAGAACATCGAAGAGGAAATCACCAAATCAATACCATTCACGGTAGCCCCCAAGAAGATAAAATACTTAGGGATAAATCTTATCAAAGATGTAAGAGACCTATACAAAGAAAACTACAAAGTACTACTGCGGGAAACTAAAAAGGACCTACTTAAGTGGAAAAACATACCTTGCTCATGGATAGGAAGACTTAACATAGTAAAAATGTCTATTCTACCAAAAGCCATCTATACATACAATGCACTTCCGTTCCAAATTCCAATGACATTTTTTAATGTGATGGAGAAACAAATCACCAACTTCATCTGGAAGGGAAAGAAGCCTCGGATAAGTAAAGCATTACTGAAAAAGAAGAAGAAAGTGGGAGGCCTCACTCTACCTGATTTTAGAACCTATTATACAGCCATAGTAGTCAAAACAGCCTGGTACTGGTACAACAACAGGCACATAGACCAATGGAACAGAATTGAGAACCCAGATATAAATCCATCCACATATGAGCAGCTGATATTTGACAAAGGCCCAGTGTCAGTTAATTGGGGAAAAGATAGTCTTTTTAACAAATGGTGCTGGCATAACTGGATATCCATTTGCAAAAAAACGAAACAGGACCCATACCTCACACCATGCACAAAAACTAACTCCAAGTGCATCAAAGACCTAAACATAAAGACTAAAACGATAAAGATCATGGAAGAAAAAATAGAGACAACCTTAGGAGCCCTAATACAAGGCATAAACAGAATACAAAATATTACCAAAAATGACGAAGAGAAACCAGATAACTGGGAGCTCCTAAAAATCAAACACCTATGTTCATCTAAAGACTTCACCAAAAGAGTAAAAAGACCACCTACAGACTGGGAAAGAATTTTCAGCTATGACATCTCCGACCAGCGCCTGATCTCTAAAATCTATATGATTCTGTTAAAACTCAACCACAAAAAGACAAACAACCCAATCAAGAAGTGGGCAAAGGATATGAACACACACTTCACTAAAGAAGATATTCAGGCAGCTAACAGATACATGAGAAAATGCTCTCGATCATTAGCCATTAGAGAAATGCAAATTAAAACTACGATGAGATTCCATCTCACTCCAACAAGGCTGGCATTAATCCAAAAAACACAAAATAATAAATGTTGGAGAGGCTGCGGAGAGATTGGAACTCTTATACACTGCTGGTGGGAATGTAAAATGGTACAACCGCTTTGGAAATCTATCTGGCGTTTTCTTAAAAAGTTAGAAATAGAACTACCATACAACCCAGAAATCCCACTCCTTGGAATATACCCTAGAGAAATAAGAGCCTTCACATGAACAGATATATGCACTCCCATGTTTACTGCAGCTCTGTTTACAATAGCAAAAAGCTGGAAGCAACCAAGATGTCCATCAACGGATGAATGGTTAAATAAATTGTGGTATATTCACACAATGGAATACTACGCATCGATAAAGAACAGTGAGGAATCTGTGAAACATTTCATAACATGGAGGAACCTGGAAGGCATTATGCTGAGTGAAATTAGTCAGAGGCAAAAGGACAAATATTGTATAAGACCACTATTATAAGATCTTGAGAAATAGTAAAAACTGAGAAGAACACACACTTTTGTGGTTATAAGGGGGGAGGGAGGGAGGGTGGGAGAGGGTTATTTACTGATTAGTTAGTAGATAAGAACTACTTTAGGTGAAGGAAAGGACAATACTCAATACATGGAAGGTCAGCTCAACTGGACTGGACCAAAAGCAAAGAAGTTTCTTGGATAAACTGAATGCTTCAAAGGTCAGTGGAGCAAGGGCAGGGGTTTAGGGACTGTGGCTTAAGGGGACTTCTAAGTCAATTGGCAAAATAATACTATTATGAAAACATTCTGCATCCCACTTTGAAATGTGGCATCTGGGGTCTTAAATGCTAACAAGCGGCCATCTAAGATGCATCAATTGGTCTCATCCACCTGGATCAAAGGAGAATGAAGAACACCAAGGTCACACGATAACTATAAGCCCAAGAGACAGAAAGGGCCACATGAACCTGAGACTTACATCAACCTGAGACCAGAAGAACTAGATGGTGCCTGGCCACAACCGATGACTGCCCTGACAGGGAGCACAACAGAGAACCCCTGAGGGAGCAGGAGATCAGTGGGATGCAGACCCCAAATTCTCATAAAAAGACCAGACTTAATGGTCTGACTGAGACTAGAGGAATCCTGGCGGTCATGGTCCCCAAACCTTCTGTTGGCCCAGGACAGGAACCATTTCCGAAGACAACTCATCAGACGTGGAAGGGACTGGACAATGGGTTGGAGAGAGATGCTGATGAAGAGTGAGCTACTTGCATCAGGTGGACACTTGAGACTGTGTTGGCATCTCTTGTCTGGAGGGGAGATAGAAGGGTAGAGAGGGTTAAAAACTGGCAAAATTGTCACGAAAGGAGAGACTGGAAGGGCTGACTCATTAGGGGGAGAGTAAGTGGGAGTATGGAATAAGGTGTGTGTAAGCTTATATGTGACAGACTGACTTGATTTGTAAACGTTCACTTAAAGCTCAATAAAAATTATTAAAAAAAAAAGATCTGGTGAGAAAGGTTGGGTGGGTTGGTGGCATAGATGAAGGGGTCATGTAGGGAGAGAATTACCTATGAAAGGGTTAACATGTGCTCAACATGCTTAGGGGAGCTGCTCAGTATCCCAGATCTGTTACTTCTTCCACCCATCCTTGTAGTGTCAGTGCAGGCAATAAATCACGTAGCTGCGTATCCACGTTGACTCTCCTGCTTCTGTCTGGAAGGACCAATACCAGCAAAGAGGTAGAAAGTTCCCTCTTTTGGTGCTCTGTGAAAGTTGGTCTATGTTCTTAGCAATCAAGGCAGCCTGCTTAATATTGTTATAGTTATTTTTACCATCACCCCAGAAGCACATCATGTTAAAATAGGAAATGAAAAACTTGTGTTGGTTTTGTAAGTGTCAGGATACCACCTCCTCTCTAAGGCAAGGATTTAACTTCTTAATCTTTGTATCTCAGTAGTATCTTGTGCAATTCCCTGCATGTAATATGCGTTCAATAACCTTGAATGAATGAATTTTTGACTGACTGACTGAAGTATTTGGGAGAAAATGGAATCTGTTTTTATCAGGTACCAGAGATAACAAATACTTTTTTATGTGTAGATGTAAATTTGACATTGCAAAAGATAGTCTTAAGATATAATCGTAAAATTAACTTTATTGTTTCACAACAGCCCTGTGTAAGTATTCCGTGATGCTATTTTCCCACCTTGAATAAAATTTCAGATACATTCCATAGCCTATCTGTTCACTCTTATTAATAAAAGTCTTTTGACCTCTTGAGCATTCAAAACAGATTCAGCTGAGTAATTAATATCTCTGATCCAGTGTTATAATCAACTTCCCTTTTTGCACTCAGCAATGGGAACAATGGGTATGGTTAATTACAATTCATTTCTCCGCTTTGAACTTTATGCCCTTCTCCCCAGCTCACTAACTACACTTTTAAACACATCCATGTTTGAAGTTGAGAATGAGATGTGGGGGAGGGGAGCAATAAATGTCTTACGTGACTGGTAACATCATGAATTGGCCCTCAGTGATTCAGAAGGGAATCAAAGTTGATAGCTTTTCAGGGCAACTTTTTTTTTTGTACTTTAGATGAAGTTTTACAGAGCAAATACACATTGTTTTGTGACATTGGTTGGCAACACCACAATATGTCAACACTCTTCCCTTCTCAACCTTGGGTTCTCAATTACCAGCTTTTCAGTCTCCTCCTGCCTTCTCGTCCTTGCCTCTGGGCTGGCGTGCCCATTTAGTCTCCTTCTGTTTTATGGGCCTGTCTAATCTTTGGCTAAAGGGTGAACTTAAGGAGTGACTTCAGTACTGAGTTAAAAGGGTGTCCAGGGGCCATACTCTCACGGTATCTCCAGTCTGTCAGGCTAGTAAGACTGGTCTGTTTTTGTGAGTTAGAATTTTGTTCTACATTTTTCTCCAGCTCTGTCTGGGACACTCTATTGTAATCCCTGTCAGAGCAGTTGGTGGTGGTAGATGGGTACCATCTAGTTGTGCTGGACTCAGTCTGGTGGAGGCTGTGGTAGTTGTGGTCCACAGACTTTTGGCCTAATCTTTTCCATGTATCTTTGGTGTTCTTCATTCTCTCTTTCTTCAGATGGGGTGGGACCAGTGTACTATCTTACATGGCCACTCACAAGCTTTTAAGACCCCAGATGCTACTTACCAAAATAGGATGTAGGGCATTTTCTTTATGAACTATGTTATCCTAGTTGAGCTAGATGTCACCCGAGATCATGGTCCCCAGCCCTCAGTCCAGAAATTCAGTCCCTCAGGGTGTTTGCATGTGTCTGTGAAGCTTCCATGACCTTGTCTTGGTCAAGTTGTGCTGACTTGCCCAGGATTGTGTACTTTGTTCCTTCATCAAAGTTACCACTTAACTATTGTCCGTTTAGTGTTTTTCCCTCCCCATCCCTCCCCTCCCTCGTAACCATCAAAGATTATTTCTTTCAGTGTGTAAACATTTTCGTGAGTTTTTACAGTAGTGGTCTCATATAATATTTGTCGTTTTGTGACTTACTTCAGTCAGCATAATGCCCTCCAGATTCATCTACATTGTGAGATGTTTTGCAGATTCATCCTTGTTTTTATTGTTGTATAGTATTCCATTGTGAGTATGTACCATAGTTTGTTTATCCATTCATCTGTTGATGGGCACTTAGGTTGTTTCCATCTTTTTGATACTGTGAATAATGCTGCAGTGAACATGGGTGTACCTATGTCTATTCTTGTGATGGCTCATACTTCTGTAAGATATGTTCCTAGGAGTGGGATTGCTGGGTCATATAGTATTTCTATTTCTAGCTTTTTAAGGAAGCACCATATTGTTTTTAAAAATAGTTGTACCATTTTACATTCCCACCAGCAGTGCATAAGAGTTTCAATCTCTCCACAGCCTCTCCAGCTCGTGTTATTTTCTGTTTTTTTTTAATTCATGCCAGTAATGTTGGGGTGAGATGGTATTTCGTTGTGGTTTTGATTTGCATTCCTCTAATGGCTCTTGAGCACAAGCATTTCCTCATGTGTCTGCTGGCTACCTGAATGTCTTCTTTGGTGAAGTGTCTGTTCATATCCTTTGCCCATTTTTTAATTGGATTTTTTGTTGTTGTAGTAGAGGTGTTGGATTTTCCTATAGATTTTAGAGATTAGAACTTTGTCTGATTGTCATAGCCAATTTTTTTTTTTCCCAGTCTGTAGGCTCTCTTTACTCTTTTGGTGAAGTCTTTGATGAGCATAAGTGTTTAATTTTTAGAAGATCCTAGTTATCTAGCTTATCTTTTGGTGTTCGTGTATTGTTAGTTTGGGTTTGTATTCTATTTATGCCATGTATTACAGCCTCTAGTGTTGATCCTATTTTTTCTTCTATGATCTTCATAGTTTTTTTTGTTTTATATTTAGGCCTTTGATCCATTTCGACAGGGCAACTTTTTTTTTGGTTCTTCAGAGGCCTTCCACTGTCATTGGTGAGCATCTCTCACAGTTCCCTTGAATATGAATATATTTGCTCTAACTGGTTGCTTAGGGCTCCTTTTCCTGTGTATCTGACTGTTCATCTTTAGTCTCTTTCTGCTGAGGGCTCCTCACCTTCCAGGTTGCCCTTTTGGGCAAGATGTATAAGATAACCTCATGCTGACATGCTCTCTTTCTTTCTCAGTCCATATCTGATCCCCATGAAATATGGATCTTTCACTCATCACTGGTGGGAGATTAATTACTATCTTAGGCTGTGTTCTCTAGAGAAGCAAAACCAGTAAAGCATATAAATATGTATATAACCGACCCACTGCCATCGAGTCGATTCCAACTCATAGTGGCCCTACAGGACAGAGTAGAACTGCCCCATAGAGTTTCCAAGGAGTGCCTGGTGGATTTGAACTGCCAAACTCTTGGTTAGCAGCCATAGCACTTAACCACTACACCACCAGGGTTTCCAAATATGTGGTATAGAGAGATTTATATCAAGCAAATGACTCACGCAGTTGTAAACGCTGGAACATCCCAACTCCGTGTATCAGGATAGAGGTTTCTTCTGACTCACGTAGCTGCAGGGGCTGGTGAGCCCAAGATTGACAGGTCAGAGAGCAGAGCTCTTGCTCACAGGCTGTGAAGATTGAAGAATCCCAAGACTGTCAGGCAAGACCACAGATAAGCTGCTAGCTCAAGTCCCAAGAACTAGAGGTCAGAAAAACAGGAGTCAGCTACAGGATCCAGAATGAGCAAAAGCCCTAGGACCTTGCCAGAACATCCACTTATATTTGAATGCAGGCCACATGTCCAAGGAAATTCTCTTTTATCTGATTGGCTACTCACAGCAGATCCCATCATGGGGGTGACCACATATCAAATCTCAACAGGGAGGTGATCACAACATTATACAACCAACAAAAACATTATACAACCACTGAGAATCATGGCCCATACAAGTTGACACACAGTCTTAACCATCACAGTTACTTTCCAAAAATAGCCTTCTTTTCATTAACTCACTGGCAGACAACTTCAACCACAGTCACTTCTCAGATGTGAGTCAGGCACCAATCCACTGTGCCCTAAGCTGCAAGGGATGCATATCACACCCTCTGAGTGGTTTTTATGAAGACTTTGTCTGTCACCAGGCCTGAGGTTAACAAAAAGCACAGCATTTATCTGGGAGGTTTAACTCATATAGCTCTTCCATAGATCAGATCTTCCCTCTGATCTCCCTCTTCAATTTAAATCTTCCAGGTCTTCTGTGTGAATGCACATCTAAGAAGTACAAGCACTTCCTTGGCCTGTCCTGCATGGTGGTCTATCAAACTCATTTTGGGATGTGGGAGTAGTTGTCTCCATCATCGTGGGGCCTTAAATAGAAGTGAATGTGAAGTAGTTCCATATATTCATCCTGATAGGTAATGAAAAAAATTCTTAATAGTTGATTTTTTTTTAAAGTTACCAAAAATAGGTTACTCAAAGGTGAGAAGCACAAATAAATTTTGAATATTTCAGTCTCTAGAGTAACAGACAGGTGGTGATTTTTAAAAAGTATTCCTGCAAAGAAAATCAAACATCAAAATTAGTTTAATCAGAAATTGATTCTCCAGTGTCTTTGGCTTGGGACTGATATGTTTTTTGGTTTATGCAAGACTCTGTCAGTCTCTTTATTCTGTCTCTTTTCTTCTTCTGGATGTGTTCTGGTGATATATGGGTTATTTAATTATTTTTTGAAAAGTAAGCCCTGGTATCTAAACAAATTTGGTAATAAAATCTCTGAGTTTTCCACTCATACTTTGAGTAACTAGTAGTTTTCTGGGCCAATTTCAGAGACATATTTTCTCTTCAGTCTATGAAAGAGATTGATGTGAAATAATAGCTTCAACAGTTTTTAGAATCCAGGACCCACACTCTGAAGTCCAAAAGGGGCATTCTGAACTTAAGAAGGAAGTAGAAGCTATTCTTTTTTGACATACCTATTTTAGATGGTTCCTGATCATACGCTACCTCTTGAAATGGTTGAACATCAACTAATTCTTTTTGGTATAATGACTCTGTGTATTCCTTCCATCTTCTTTTGATGCTTCCTGCATCGTTTAATATTTTCCCCATAGAATCCTTCACTATTGCAACTCAAAGCTTGAATTTTTTCTTCAGTTCTTTCGGCTTGAGAAACGCTGAGCATATGAAAGCCGGACAATGAATAAGGAACACTGAAGAAGAATTGACGCCTTGGAATTGTGGTGTTGGCGAAGAATATTGAATATACTATGGACGGCTAAAAGAACAAACAAACCTGTCTTGGAGGAAGTACAGCCAGAATGCTTCTTAGAAGCAAGGATGGCAAGACTACATCTCATATACTTTAGACATGTTGTCAGGAGGACTCAATCCCTGGAGAAAAACACCATGCTTGGTAGAGGGTCAGCAGAAAAGAGGAAGACCCTCAACGAGGTGGATTGACACAGTGGCTGCAACAATGAGCTCAAGCATAACAACGATTGTAAGGATGGCTCAGGACAGGGCCGTGTTTCATTCTGTTGTGCATAGGGTCGCTATGAATCAGAACTGACTCGATGGCACCTAAAAACAACAACATTTTAGATGGGGGAATGGCTTTCAAGATTCTTAGGGGAAAGAAGCCTTAAAAGTTCTCATTCCAAATGAACAAGTCTGTGATTTTTGAACTTAGGTCAATTGGTTTATATACTCGTATATGAGAGGAATGATTTTTGTTGTTGATATATAATGTGATTATAAGGTTTTTATGAGTTGGAGTTAACTTGATGGCAATGGGTTTTTAATGTGATTAGTATATTAAGCACATATTTATTGAGTATTTCTTATATGTCAGGCATTGTGATAGGGGCTGGGAATACAAAAACAATTAAGTCACTATTCCTGTATTATTTCAGCGTATTTGTATGTCCTTGTATTTTAAGTAGGAGACAGCGTCCTTTCATTTCATGTTTAAAATTCTTAGAGGCATGGATTTGAAAAGAACATGGAAATTATATCTATATCTACATGTATATATTTTTCCCCCCTAAGTGAGAAAATTCAGACAGGAGGATAGAAACCCAGATTTAAGAGTTTTCACTCTTATATCCACCACTGGCTTGCTAGGTCACCTTGCATAGGCTTTATTTTCTCAAAGCCCTTTTTCCTTTGACAGCTCAGCACTATGGAGATCATGATTGTTTGCCTAGTCTTTTGAAATCTTCAGAAGCAAATAAGTGTAAAATGATATGCAAAAGAGAAAGGATTTGAGGCTAGTGTTGGTTTTGCATTTATTAATGCAAGTATCTGTTATTTTTCTCAGTGAGATTAACTGGACAATGGAACTTGCCAAAATATTTATGGTACAAATTTCTTGTCTTAAAATTTGGATCTCATGGGAGGACTTTGGTGATTTATAATTCCTTGTTTTAGCAGGCGACCTGATTTTTTTCTTTCCACTTTGTAATTTCTTGGTAAGTATTATTTAAAAAATAAACTTCAGGATGAGAGCAATGCTACTGTTTTCACTGAACTTGAAATTTTATAATCATGGTAATCGTCCCTCAGTTCTCTTGTGCTTCTTCATTTAGACCCTTAAATTGTTTTCTAAGTCTGTAAGCTGACACTACCCATTCACCAGGCAATAATGATGCCTGGCCCATGATAGACACTCAATGTGGTTTAAATCTGGAGTTGCACCGTTGTATCTTCCCCGGGAATTTGTCCATCTGTCTTTAACAAAGCTGTGCGATATCTTTTCTTACCTCCATCTACCAGATCAGTCATGCTATCTTGGAAAAAGATTGGATTAACCTGACGGAATTTGTTCTTAATGAAGTCTTTTGGTTATTACCCAGTTTTCTTCAAAGGTCTGAGAATTTGATCTTGTAATGAGTGAAACCTGGATCTCTTGGGAAATGAAGGGTTTCATCCTGGCTAAGCCCTGCCTTTTGCTGATGCCGACCCTCTTACCTGACATGGTGCTTTGAGTTCTAGCAGCCTCACTGTAGAGGTGGTGTGGACAATGTCAGAAGCACAAAGCAAATTACCTAAAGTGTTTTTAGCTATTTAATTTTTAGACTCCAATCCCCAGCCAAATAACCACAGAGTAAATGCACTAGTTTCAGGCATGGGGCCACTTAGGGTGGGTTCGGCAAGCTTAAGTAGGGTGAAGAAAACAACCTCACACACATACAGGCCGGGTAATTAAAAGTGTGTAAGTGTGTGTGTACATATATATGTGTGTCTCTGTGTGTGTGTATATATATATATATACAGACACACATATATATATAGCATTTTAGCAATGCTGAGTCTGTCTCTTACCAGTTGACTTCAGAATGTGTTTTGGAACTTTGTATATAAGACTGATAGACTAATTATAACTGTACCGATGATCTTGGTAGCTAAGCACTTTGTTTGCCATTGTTAAAAATAGAGATTATAAACTTGTGATTTGTACTGTTTGGAACAAATTGGATTGTCTAGGCTTACAACACTCCAGCCAACCCAAAGTTTGTTCCATAATATCAAAGATTTTCAGGTTGGAACTATTTTAGGCCAGAGGCTGCAAACTGCTAATAAAGAAGGGGCCAGTCAGTTAATGTAAATGAGTGTAAAGTAATGTCATGAGCTTAAGGTAAAATACCTAACATAAATGATGTAAAGCACAAAGCCTTCTAGGTCCAGGCTTTTTTTCTCATTTTTGATAGAGATGTGTATTAAGAGAAATATTTTTTTGACTATACAAACAACAATAGTGCAAATATGACCTGACAAGTCAACAGTAACCTAACCCACTTCAGAACCACTCCAGTTGCCATCAAGTCGGTTCCAAGTTATGGCAATCCCATGTGGGTGGGAGTAGAACTGTGTTCCACAGGGTTTTCAATGGCTGAATTTTGAAAGTATATTGCCAGACTTTTCTTCTGAGGTGCCTCTGGGTGGACTCGAACCTTCAACCTTTCAGTTAGCAAACAAGTGTGTTAAACATTTGCACCACCCAGGGATGCCAGCTCACTCCTAGCTGCCAGAAATTCTAGCTACGTAAATAAAAGACAGATGAGCTAAGAACCTATGTTTATGTCTTTCTCCTGGTCAGTGCCACCTGGGCAACATGCCATGGATGGGTGTTAACCTGGTTTTGTAGCTCAGGATTTCTTGTTACCTGGTCGGGTGGTGCTGGGGTCACCAGAACAGGAGGTTGTTTCTGGTGTCTTTAGATGCACTTTCCTTCCAGGGCTCTCCTTTCTTTCTCTTCTCTCTTTCATTCTTACATTCTTCTGTCGCATATGGGCACGGTGGCTGCGGGGTGGGGGAACCAGCATTTTAGGTATCTAGGAATTCCCTTATCCTACTTAATTCACCTGGGCCTTCATAGTCTGGCTTCTGAAGATTGCTATTCTATAGCTTCTTATCATCTGTCTTTATCATGTATGTCATTCTGCCAGGCAATCACATGCCACTTCTGTGTTAGAAAGGTTTCAATCACACCCTGGGCTTGACAGTCCAGGAAGCACTGTCTACTCACAGTCTTTCTGTGCCTGAGAAGCTCCTCGACCAGGGGAAGATTGAGGACAAGGACCTTACTCCCGAGCCGACACAGAAAGAAAGCCTTCCTCTGGAGCTGACACCCTAAATTTGAACTTGTAACCTACTAGACTGTGAGAAAATAAGTTTCTCTTTGTTAAAGCCATCCACTTGTGGAATTTCTGTTACGGAAGCACTAGATGACTAAAATACCATCCAATACCTAAAGACCTGACACGCTGGCTCTACACTCCAGTCTGTCTGGACTTGTAAGAACAGGAGGGTCGTGAGACAACTGCATGCTTTCTTAGAGACCTCCATCCTCAGAAGTGAGAAGGGTAAAGTGAAATTTCTTATCTTTTAACCAAGGCTTTAACCACAGCCTTCAGTATGGATTACACCTCAACATAAAGAAAACAAAATTCCTCACAACTGGACCAATGAGCCACATCATGATAAACGGAGAAAAGATTGAAATTGTCAAGGATTTCATTTTACTTGGATCCACAATCAACAGCCATGGAAGCAGCGGTCAAGAAATCAAAAGACACATTGGATTGGGTAAATCTGTTGCAAAAGACTTCTTTAAAGTGTTGAAAAGCAAAGATGTCAACTTGAAGACTAAGGTGCACCTGACCCAAGCCATGGTATTTCCAATCGCCTCATATGCATGTGAAAACTGGACAATGAATAAGGAAGACCAAAGAAAAATTGACGGCTTTGAATTGTGGTGTTGACAAAGAATATTGAATATACCATGGACTGCCAAAAGAACGAACAAATCTGTCCTGGAAGAAGTACAACCGGAATGCTCCTTAGAAGCAAGGATGGCGAGACTGTGTCTTACATACTTTGGACATGTTGTCAGCAGGGATAAGTCCCTGGAGAAGGACATCATGCTTGGCAAAGTACAGGGTCAGCAGAAAAGAGGAGGACCCTCAATAAGGTGGATCGACACAGTGGGTGCAACAATGAGCTCAAGCATAGCAACAATTGTAAGGATGGCACAGGACCGGGCAGTGTTTCATTCTGTTTTGCATAGGGTCACTATGAATTGGAACCATCTCAACGGCACCTAAAAACAGCAACATTCCTTGTTCTGTTCGAATGACTGCCTCTTGGTCTAAGGACAGCTTCCTCATGAGTACAATTAAGTGTTTTGGAATTCCCATTCTTCACAGTGTTATCCATAATTTGTTATGAGCCAGTCAAATGCCTTTGCATAGTCAATAAAACACAGGTAAACATCTTTCTGGTATTCTCTACTTTCAGCCAAGTTTCATCTGACATCAGCAATGATATCCCTTGTGCCAAGTCCTCTTCTGAACCTGGCTTGGATTTCTGGCAGTTCCTGTTGATGTACTGTTGCAGTTGCTTTTGAATGATCTTCAGCAAAATTTTGCTTGTGTGTTGCTTGGTAATTTCCACATTCTGTTGAACCATTTTTCTTTAGAATGGGTACAAATATGGATCTCTTCCAGTTGGTTGGCCAGATAGCTGTCTTCCAAATTTCTTGACATAGATGAGTGAGTGCTTCCAGTGCTGCAACTGTTTGTCGAAACATCTCAATTGGTAGTCTATCCATTCCTGGAGCCTTGTTTTTCGCCAGTGTTGTTAGTACAGCTTGGACTTCTTCCTTCAGCACCATCAGTTCTTGATCATATGGTACCTCCTGAAATGGTTGAATATTGACCAATTCTTGCCAGAGTTATATTAAAAAAAACAATGGATTGTGCTCAATATGAAGTTTAACTTTATCCTGCCACACTGGCTTTCTGTTCCTTAAAAAAACTTTCTGTTCTTTAGATGTGTCTTTTCCCTTTCCTGTTTCAGCACCTTTGGACACAATTTTCCCTCCTTCTTTGTCCAGTTAATTTCTACTCATCCTTCAGGTCTTACCTTATAAATAATTTCCTCAGAAAAGCCTTCAATGATCTTCTGGATTTGGTCAGACTCTATTAGGTATGTTTAAAGCCCTCAGTACGCTTCCTTTTAAGCAGTTATTGCCTGTGTGGTGGAGTAATTGACTTTGTAAATAGATGTCAAATGAAGGCCTCACTAGCTGGTAAGTCCCATAAAGGCAGGTTGTATATCTGCATTTTCACTGTTATGTACCATCCCCTAGCAAAGTGCTACCACATCGGTAATTATTGGTTGACCGAGAGACTTGCCCAGTTACCTGGCTGTTCTGGTAGACATGAGATGCATGGAATTAAAGTCCAAAGAATCATGGTTGTCATTCCAGGGACTAGGTGGCCTCTGCAATCAAAAGAGTGCCTCTGTTACTAGTGGTACTTGGTCAAGTACTACCCCTACCCCAATCCTTGTATTATTAACTTCTCAATCTTATGTGGGAATGAATATGTTTAAGCTGCCTTAATTTTAGCCTAGCTGGTCAAGTAGGGTATGTCTCAGTTATGTATTCTTAGGTAGCAAATCCAAAACTTAGTGGCTTAAAATTATAGGCATTTGATTGCTCACAATTCTATGGGCTATCAATTTGATTAGGGCTCTCCTGGGGTGCCTTATATCTGTTTCACTTGGTCCTGGCTGGGTTTGCTCATGCATTTGCAGTCTACTGACAGGTTGGGTAGAGCTGACTGGTACTGGATGGCCCTGTTCACAGTCTGGAGCCTTAGGTAGGAGGGATGGGGTGGCTGGGCCTCTCTTTCTATGAGGTCTCTCTCATAAAAGTGCTCATCCACAGAAGGCTCCCTACACATCTGTCAGTTTGTCATACTGTGGGGGCTTGTGTGTTGCTGTGGTGCTGGGTGTTATGCCACTGGTATTCAAATACCAGTAGGGTCACCCATGTTGGACAGGTTTAGCTGAGCTTTCAGACTAAGACAGACTAGGAAAAAAGACCTGCTGGTCTACTTCTGAAAATAATTAGCCAGTGAAAATCTTATGAATAGAAGCAGAACACCGTCTGATATAGTGCTGGAAGATGAGCCCCCCAGGTTGGAAGGCACTCAAAATATGACTAGGAAAGAGCTGTGTCCTCAAAGCAGAGTTGATCTTAATGATGTGGTTGGAGCGAAGCTTTTGGGACTTTCATTTGCTGATATGGCATGACTCAAAATGAGAAGAAACAGCTGCAAACATCCATTAATAATCAGAATATGGATTGTATGATGTATGAATCTAGGGAAACTGGAAGCCATCAAAAATGAAAAGGAACACATAAACATCCATATCCTAGGCATTAGTGAGCTGAAATGGACTGGTATTGGTCCTTTTAAATCAGGCAATCATATGGCCTACTATGCTGGAACAACAACTTGAAGAGGAATGACGTTGCATTCATCAAAAGAACATTTCAAGATCAATCCTGAAGTACAATGGTGTCAGTGATAGGATGATATCCATACATCTATAAGGAAGACCAGTTAATATGACTGTTATTCAAATTTTCACACCAACCACTAAGGCCAAAGATGAAGAAACTGAAGATTTTTATCAATTTCTGCAGTCTGCAATTAGTTGAACATGTAATCAGAATGCATAGATAATTTACTAGTGTTTGGAAGGTGAAAGTTGGGAACAAAGAAGAAGGGTAAGTAGTTGGAAACCGTGGCCTTGGTGATAGAAATGATGCTGAAGATCGCATGATAGAACTTTGCAAGACCAACAACTTCATTGCAAATACCTTTTTTCACCAACATAAATGGTTACTATACATGTGGACCTCGCCAGATGGTATACACAGGAATCGAATGGATTATGTCTATGGAAAGAGATGATATAAATGCTCAATATCATCAGTCAGAACAAGGCCAGGGGCCAACCAACCACAGAACAGACCATCAATTGCTCATATGCAAGTTCAAGTTGAAACTGAAGAAAATTAGAACAGGTCCATGAGCACCAAAGTACAAACTTGAGTATATCTCACCTGAATTTAGGGACCATCTCAAGAATAGGTTTGATGTGTTGAACACTAATGACCAAAGACCAGATGAGTTGTGGAATGACACCAAGGACATTATACATGAAGAAAGCAAAAAGTCATTAAAAAGACAAGAAAGAAAGAAAAGATGTCAGAACAGACTCTGAAACTTGCTCTTGAATGTCATGTAGCTAAAGCAAAAGGGAGAAATGATGAAATAAAGGAGCTGAATGGAAGATTTCAAAGGGTGGCTTGAGAAGATAAAGTATTATAATGACATGTGCAAAGAGCTGGAGATAGAAAACCAAAAGGGAAGAACATGTTCAGCATTTCTCGAACTGAAAGAACTGAAGAAAAAAATTCAAGCCTCGAGTTGCAATATTGAAGGATTCTATGAGGAAAATATTAAACGATGCAGGAAGCATCAAAAGAAGATGCAAGGAATATACAGAGTCACTATACCAAAAGGAATTGGTCAACATTCAGCCATTTCAGAAGGCAGCATATGATCAGGAACCGATGGTACTGAAGGAAGAAGTCCAAGCTGCATTGAAGGCATTGGCGAAAAATAAGGCTCCAAGAATTGGCACAATACCAATTGAGATGTTTCAACAAATGGATGCAGTTCTGGGAGTGCTCACTCATCTATGCCAAGAAATTTGGAAGACAGCTACCTGGTCAACCGAATGGAAGAGATCCATAGTTGTGCCTATTCCAAAGAAATGTGATCCAACGGAATGTGAAAATCATCAAACAACATCATTAATACCATATGCAAGTAAAATTTTGCTGAAGATCATTCAAAAGCAGCTGGAGCAGTATATCAACAGGGAACTGCCAGAAATTCAAGCCAGATTCAGAAGAGAATGTGGAACCAGGGATATTATTGCTGATGTCAGATGGATCCTGGCTGAAAGCAGAGAATACCAGAAAGATGTTTACCTGCGTTTTATTGACTATGGAAAGGCATTGGACTATGTGGGTCATTGCAAATTATGGATGACATTGCGAAAAATGGGAATTTCCAAGTACTTGATTGTGCTCATGAGGAAACTGTAAACAGAAAAAGAGGCAGTCATTTGAATAGAGGAAGGGGATAGTGCATGTTTTACAGTCAGGAAAGATGTGCGTCAGGGTTGAGTCATTAAAAAAAAAAATACCAATTTTTTTTTTTTTTTATTCAATCTGTGGAAACCCTGGTGTGTAGTAGTTAAGTGCTATGGCTGCTAACCAAAGGGTTGGCAGTTCAAATCCACCAGGCGCTCCTGGGAAATTCTATGGGGCAGTTTTACTCTGTCCTATAGGGTCGCTATGAGTTGGAATTGGCTCGACGGCACTGGGTTTGGTTTTGGTTTGGGTATTCAATCTGTATGCTGGGCAAATAATCCAAGAAGCTGGACTATATGAAGAAGCAGGGGACATCAGAATTGGAGGAAGACCCATAAACAACCTGCGTTATGCAGATTACACAACCTTGCTTACTGAAAGTGAAGAGGACTTGAAGCACTTACTAGTGAAGATCAAAGACCACAGCCTTCAGTATGGATTACACCTCAACATAAAGAATACAAAAATCCCCACAACTGTAGCAATAAGCAACATCAAGAAAAATGGAGAAAAGATTGAAGTTGTCAAGGATTTCATTTTGTTTGGATCCACAATCAACATCCATGGAAGCAGCAGTCAAGAAATTAAGACGCGCTGCATTGAGCAAACCTGCTGCAAAAGGCCTCTTTAAAGTGTTCAAAAACAAAGATGTTGCCTTGAAGACTAAGGTGCACCTGACTCAAGCCATGGTGTTCTCAATTGCGTCATATGTGTGCAAAAGCTGGACGTTGAATAAGGAAAACTGCAGAATTGGTGCCTTTGAACTGTGGTGTTGGTGAAGGATATTCAATGTACCGTGGACTGCCAAAAGAATGAACAAATCTCTCTTGGAAGAAGTATAACCGAAATGCTCCTTAGAAGCAAGGATGGTGAGACATACTTTGGACATGTTATTAGAAGGGACCAGTCCCTGGAGAAGGACATCATGCTTGGTAAGGTAGAGGGTTAGTGAAAAAGAGGTAGAACCTCAGTGAGATGGACTGACACAGTGGCTGCAACAATCAGCTCAAGTATAACAAGAGTCATTCAGATTTAAGATCAGTTAAATATCTTATAACGCAGGGATAGTATTCCTTTGAGTCTTGCCAGGCATGTTTCTACCCAGTTATTATTTGTTGGTTAATGTTAAATAATGCTTACATTTCTTCTTAAACCTTTTTTTAAGCCAGCATTTGTCCAATGCATTCTCTAGTATGTTAAATATTACTGTTACAGGAAACCTTTACACTTAGATTTGTGTGACAACATGCTTAGTTGCACATTCAACTTTTTCAGAATTGTCAGATGTTAGAATTTATACCCAGAGATGTGTTATTTTTAATTGTCTTTCTACCAGAAGTCTGTATTTCCTAGTTAATCACTTCTCTATTAATTTACTAGAGAAACGATGGTAATATTATTATTAATTTATTTAATGTGCCCTAACTGCCAGGCACTGTGCTAAGCACTTTATCCACCTAATTGAATTTAACTTTCCCAACCACTCATTCACTAGATGAGGCACAGATTTTCCTTATTTTTTAAATGAGAAAACTGAGGCTTAGGGTAAATAATAAAAAAAAAATAATAACTTACCTCAAATCACCTACCTGCATTATCACTGTTTTAGGCTGGGTTCTCTAGAGAAGTGAAACCAGTAAAGCTTATATATCTATATCTGCCTATATAGGGACAGACAGAGAGAGAGATTTATGTCAAGGAAATGGCTCAAGTGGTTTCTAGAGACTGGGTAACATCCCAAGTCCACTGGGGCAGGAAAGAAGGTTCTCCTGATTCATGTAGCTGCAGGGGCTGGCAAACCCAAGATGGGCAGGCCAGAGAGTAGGCTGTGAAGATCAATGAATCTCAGGATTGGCAGGCAAGCTGCTAGCTCAAGTCCTGAGAACCAGAGGTCAGATGAACTGAAGCCAGCTACAGAATCTAGAACAAGCAAAAGCCTGAGCAAAGCAAGCAAGAAGGAAGGAGGTGGAGGAGGGTGGAGACATGAAGGGTGAGGGGGAGGTGAGCCGCCAGAGGCCCCGCCCCTGCCAGTACCACTCAGCAGATTCCATCATGAAGGTAATCATGTATCAAATTTCAACAGGGATGTGATCACAGCATTATAAAACTGCCAAAACATTGAGAATCATGGCCCACTTAAGTTGACACACAATCTCAACCATCACAATTGTTATGAGTTGAAATCTACTCAGTGGCAACGTTTTTTTTTTTTTTTCCATTTGGAGAACTTGAAGGCACACTTCAGCTATTTTTCAAAGACACGTTGCATTTCTTTGAGATAACAATGAATTAGCACAAAGGAAATTTTAATATATACTCAATGTGGATTTTATACCTATAACTTTATATTCCAAAGCTGGACATTTGGGTACTTATAAAATGTAATAAATTAATGATGAACTTGAACTTCAGTTAGAATCCAAGGTCCATATAGGTCAAAGATTGGCCAACTTTTTCTGTAAAGGACCAGGTAGTAAATACTTCAGGTTTTGCAAGTCATATTATCTCTGTTACAGCTGCTCAGCACTGCCCTCATAACATGCAACCAGTCATAGAGAATAAGTGAATGAATAGACATGTCTGTATTTCAGTAAATCTTTACTTAACAAAAACAAGTGGTGGGCCAAATTTGGTTCATAGACCATTGCTTGCTGACCCCTATTATGGGTGGTTTTGTGTAGGTTTAGTTACCAGTAGCTTTTTTTTCAACAAAGTCAGAATATGATTTTAATAATCATATGTTCTTCAGTATAAGGTCTAGGAGAGAGAAAAACCTGCACCTATCTACATTAACTGATGTTCAATGGCTTGTTGACTTTACGCTTCTGCATAATGGTTTTCCTTAGTCTAACTTACTAGCAGCTAATTGAGTAAGACGTATTGCATTGGGAAATCTGTGGCAGAAGACCTCTTTAGAGCAAAGCAAAGATGCCACTTTGAGGACTAAGGTGTGCCTGACCCAAGCCATGTTACTTTCAATCATGTCATATGCAAGTGAAAGGTGGACAATGAAAAAGAAAGATAGAAGAATTATTGACACATTCAAATTGTGGTATTGGCAAAGAATATTGAATATACCATGGACTGCCAGAAAAATGAACAAATTTGTCTTGAAAGTTGTACAGCCAGAATGCTCCTTAGAAGCAAGGATAGTGAGACCTTGTCTCACTTACTTTGGATGCGTCAAGAGGAGGGACCAGTTCCTGGAGAAGGACATCATGCTTGGTAAAGTAGAGGGTCAGCAAAAAAGAGGGAGACCCTCAATGAGATGGATTGATACAGTAGCTGCAACAATGGGCTCAAACAAAGCAATGATTGTGAGAATGGTGCAGACCGGGTAACGTTTCATTCTATTATACATAAGGTGGCTATGAGTCGGAGCCAGCTTGATGACATCTAAAAGCAGCAACGACAACAACATTTGGTAAGTCTGCTTATCATGTCTGCAGTCAAGATAAAAGTAAACCCACTTCGTACTCTGAGACAAACCAAAATGACAAAACAACTCTCTGATTTTTGCAAAGTTGATCTCTGAAGATGTATTATGACATTTGCAAGTATAAGTTATGAGAAAATTATTTTTCATCATGAACAGATTAACTGTAAGCTCAGTAACCTTGGCAATTTATAAAATTACCATATGTACTCGTGTGTGTTTATTTGACTAACAAGTCCTCTGAAGTCTGACTCCCTTGAAACTTCTTTGTAAGCGAGCTTCTTTTCTTCTTTTTTATGTTTGTTTCTGATTCTTCCTTTCACATATTTTAGGTTCAGAGACTTGTTTGTTTATGCCCCAGTGTGAAGAGAATAAACAATTTCCACCAGGCACATAAATGTTTAATAATTTAGGATTTTGAAGTTTGGCATTACTTTGAGGAGGTTAATCATGCCTATTTTGACTGACTAGGGTAAAGCTGTTGGACATGATGATTAGAAAAAGCTTTTCTTTGCCCTCCTTGCTTCCACGGTGATGAGAGGGGGAGGAATTGGGGAAGAGACTTGGAAAAGTTATTGTAGTTTTGAAATTTATAAAGTCTGTATGATATCCTTGTTACCTTAGTCAGACTAGTCCTAGTATTTGTGCTTGATTCACATGACGTGGCAGACATAACAAGGTCAGTAAAATCACCTAATATCCTACCTGCCTAATGGTTTCCATATTCTTTAAAGATATTACAGACCTCCAAAAAAGTCATGAATATGGGCAAAGGGTCCTGGCTTTTGCAATCCCAAGATACTATTATTCCATTTCTCTTCTAGCCTAAGATTGAGACTTAAGCCAAAATGACCCAGAAAAGGTCATCCAAATATTTACTAATGAAAGCCCCTTCAACACCATAGTTTTCATCATAATGTGATGCTGAAGCTGGTTTCATGCCAATTGATAGGGCCATTGGGTTAAATATGGCACAGTGAACATATGTATTTATCTTCGATACTTCTCAAAATTTCATGAGAATGACAATAAGGTAGTATTAAGGTATAAACTCATAAGGACAAAGAACAGGCGAGAACTTAGCAGATATTACTGGTGATTTATAGACATTTGTTTTCAACTTCACAACTCACAATTGGCAATACACGTTTTTAGGATTGTTGCCAAATGTGGGTAACTATCAAATTTCATACATAAGCTTTTATAAATGTACTTGGGATTTAATGTACTGCTATAGATTGGTCCCCCACGTGTCTGTCAGGTTGTCCTACTGTGGGGGCTTGTGTGTTGCTGTGATGCTGGAAGCTCTGCCACGGTATTCAGATACCAGCAGGGTCACCCATGGAGGACAGGTTTCAGCTGAGCTTCCAGGCTAAGACAGACTAGGAAGAAGGACACAGCAGTATACTTCTGAAAAGCATTAGCCAGTGAAAACCTTATGAATAGCAGCAGAGCATTGTCTGATATAGTGCTAGAAGATGAGCACCCCCAGGTTGGAAGGCACTCAAAAGGTGACTGGGGAAGAGCTGCCTCCTCACAGTAGAGTCAACCTTAACGACATGGATGGAGTAAAGCTTTCGGAACCTTCATTTGCTGATGTGGCACAACTCAAAATGAGAAGAAACACTTGCAAACATCCATTAATAATCAGAACCTGGAATGTATGAACAATGAATCTAGGAAAATTGGAAATCATCAAAAATGAAATGGAATGCATAAACATCGATATCCTGAGCATTAGTGAGCAGAAATGGACTGGTATTAGCCATTTTGAATTGGACAATCATAGAGTCTACTATGCTGGGAATGACAACTTGAAGAGGAATGGTGTTGCATTCATCATCAAAAAGAATGTTTCAAGATCTATCCTGAAGTACAACGCTGTCAGCGATAGGATAATATCCACACACCTACAAGGAAGACCAGTTAATATGACTATTATCCAAATTTACTCACCAACAACTAGGGCCAAAGATGAAGAAATAGAAGATTTTTATCAGCTGCTGCAGTCTGAAATTGATCAAACATGCAATCAAGGTGCATTAATAATTACTGGTGATTAGAAAACGAAAGATGAAAACAAAGAAGAAGGATCAGTAGTTGGAAAATATGGCCTTGGTGATAGAAACAATGTCGGAGATCAAATGATAGAATTTCGCAAGACCAACGACTTCTTCGTTGCAAATACCTTCTTTCACCAACATAAATGGCAACTATACACATGGACCTTGCCAGGTGGAACACACAGAAATCAAATTGATTACATCTGTGGAAAGAGACGATGGAAAAGCTCAATCTCATCAGTCAGAACAACGCCAGGGGCTGACTGTCGAACAGACCATCAGTTGCTCATATGCAAGTTCAAGCTGAAACTGAAGAAAATCAAAGTAAGTCCACGAGGGCCAAAATATGACCTTGAGTATAACCCACCTGAATTGAGAGACCATCTGAAGAATAGATTTGATGCACTGAACACTAGTGACCGAAGACCAGATGAGTTGTGGAATGACATCAAGGACATCATCCATGAAGAAAGCAAGAGGTCACTGAAAAGACAGGAAAGAAAGAAAAGACCAAGATGGATGTCAGAGGAGACTCTGAAACTTGCTCTTGAGCATCGAGCAGCTAAAGCAAAAGGAAGAATTGATGAAGAAAAAGAACTGAACAGAAGATTTCAAAGGGCCTCTCCAGAAGACAAAGTAAAGTATTACAATGACATGGGCGAAGAGCTGGAGATGGAAAACCAAAAGGGAAGAACACGCTTGGAGTTTCTCAAGCTGAAAGAACTGAAGAAAAAATTCATGTCTCGAATTGCAATAGTGAAGGATTCCTTAGGGAAAATATTAAACGACGCAGGAAGCATCAAAAGAAGATGGAAGGGATACACAGAGTTACTATACCAAAAAGAATTAGTTGATATTCAACCATTTCAAGAGGTGGCATATGATCAGGAACCGATGGTACTGAAGGAAGAAGTCCAAGCTGCTCTGAAGGCATTGGCGAAAAACAAGGCTCCAGGAATTGATGGAATATCAATTGAGATGTTTCAACAAATGGATGCAGCGCTGGAGGTGCTCACTCGTCTATGCCAAGAAATATGAAGACCGCTTCCTGGCCAACTGACTGGAAGAGATCCATATTTATGCCTATTCCCAAGAAAGGTGATCCAACTGAATGTGGAAATTATAGAACAATGTCATTAATATCACACGCAAGCAAAATTCTGCTGAAGATCATTCTAAGATGGCTGCAGCAGTATATCAACAGGGAATTGCCAGAAATTCAGGCTGGTTTCAGAAGAGGACGTGGAGCCAGGGATATCATTGCCGATGTCAGATGGACCCCGGCTGAAAGCAGAGAATACCAGAAGGATGTTTACCTGTGTTTTATTGACGATGCAAAGGCATTTGACTGTGTGGATCATAACAAACTATGGATAACACTGTGAAGAATGGGAATTCCAGAACACTTAATTGTGCTCATGAGGAAGCTTTACATAGATCAAGAGGCAGTTGTTCGGATAGAACAAGGGGATACTGATTGGTTTAAAGTCAGGAAAGGCATGCGTCAGGGTTGTATTCTTTCACCATACTTATTTAATCTGTATGCTGAGCAAATAATCCGAGAAGCTGGACTATATGAAGAAGAACGGGGCATCAGGATTGGAGGAAGGCTCATTAACAACCTGCATTATACAGATGACACAATCTTGCTTGCTGAAAGTGAAGAGGGCTTGAAGCACTTACTAATGAAGATCAAAGACCACAGCCTTCAGTATGGATTACACCTCAACATAAAGAAAACAAAAATCCTCACAGATGGACCAATGAGCAACATCATGATAAACGGAGAAAAGATTGAAGTTGTCAAGGATTTCATTTTACTTGGATCCACAATCAACAGCCATGAAGCAGCAGTGAAGAAATCAAATGACGCATTGCATTGGGTAAATCTGCTGCAAAGGACCTCTTCAAAGTGTTGAAGAGCTAAGATGTCACCCTGAAGACTAAGGTGCGCCTGACCCAAGCCATGGTATTTTCAATCACATCATATGCATTGAAAGCTGGACAATGAATAAGGAAGACCGAAGAAGAGTTGAAGCTTTTGAAATGTGGTGTTGGCAAAGAATATTGAATACACCATGGACTGCCAAAAGAACGGACAAATCTGTCTTGGAAGAAGTGTGGCCAGAATGCTCCTTAGAGGCAAGGATGGCGAAACTGCATCTTACATACTTTGGACATGTTGTCAGCAGGGCTCAGTCCCTGGAGAAGGACATCATGCTTGGCAGAGTACAGGGTCAGCGGAAAAGAGGAAGACCCTCAACGAGGTGGATTGACACAGTGGCTGCAACCATGAGCTCAAGCATAACAACGATTGTAAGGGTGGCGCAGGACTGGGCAGTGTTTCGTTCTGTAGTGCACAGGGTCACTATGAGTCAGAACCAACTCTACGGCACCTAACAACAACAAATAGATTGGTACCCTACAAATACAGGGATTGTATACAGTCTATGTAGTACACCCTGGTGGTGTAGTGGTTAAGTGCAACGGCTGCTAACCAAGAGGTTGGCAATTCGAATCCACCAGGCACTCCTTGAAAACTCTATGGGGCAGTTCGACTCTGTCCTATAGGTCGCTATGAGTCGGAATCACCTCGAAGGCAGTGGTTAGTGCATTTCCCAACTGAAAAACAGAAAAAAAGAGGAGTTTTAATTTAACGTAAAGTATTATTGAGTATACTACTGCTGCGGGAGACCGATTTGTTTTGGGCCAGATGCCAATGAGCACCAAGTTTGTATTTATAATTTTGCCTTCTCAGAGTTCTTATTTCTCTTTCACTCCCTGCGTATTTGCAGCACTGGGTGCTGTAGGACCATTTATATTTTGATAGAAGCCCTAGTCCTACATCTTCATGTCCCGTCAGCAAAGCAGCAGTAGGAATATTCTCTCTAGAAGCTATTCCTACACTGGATCAGTTAGCAATAATTTAGCTATACAGGAAGATGGCTATGAACCACATAACTACATCCCATTAAATTCAAACTAAATATATTTCCAACTCAACTGTTTTTCTTAGCCGAATCCCAAAATAACTGCAGCATTCCAGCACCATTCTGCAGCAAATGGTTGATTAAGGCCGCTGTTTCTTTCCACTCTGCATGAAGAAGGCATTGCTGAGGGAAGAAACAGTGGTCTTAACCTACCACAATTAAACTATTTTCCTTTTTCCAATTAAACACACACACACATAATCATGTGACATTGCTAGGGGTTTCCCCGGGTCTTGGAAGGGACCCATACAAGAGAAGGGCCTGAAAGTTAAACATTAGCTTCATAGGAGATCTGCTAGACATTTTTTTGAGTCTCTGCAGGGTCAGTACTTGCACATGAAATTAATTCATCCACTTTTCTGGAAAGCTAATACTAAAAAAAAAAAAAAAATACTAGTCAGGGGATTATAAGAGCACTGACCTGAGAGGCATTTTCTCATTTGAATCTGTTCCTATAATTGGCAAAAATCACTTTTGATTGTGAAGAAATTTTAGGGAAGAGTGACTAAGAAAGTGGCTTTAATTAATACACCCTCCAAACCTTGCAGCAGCACTTAGATCTTCCTTCCCCAACATTATTTGGCCTCTGTTCTCGCCTACACCACTTTACCCATCCTGCTGGACCATATAGTTCTTTCTTGGGGCAGAGCTGCTTGGTTGATTTCAACCCAAGTATCAACAATCAACCACCACCCATCTGTCAATTTGTCATGCCATAGTAACTTTGGGTGTTGCTATGATCCTTGAAGCTATGCCACTGGTTTTTCTAACATCAGCAGGGTTAACCATGGTGGACAAGTTCAGTGGAGCTTCCAGACTAAGATAGACTAGAAAGAAAGGCCTGGCAATCTACTTTAAAAAATTAGTCAGTGAAAACCTTATGGATCACAACACAATATTTTCTGGATCATTAGCTTTGGACACATTATCAGAAGGGATCAATCACTAGAGGAGGACCTCATGTTTGTGAAGTAGAGAATGGGAGACCCTAAGTAAGATGAATTGGCAAAATGGCTCCAGCAATGGACTCAGACATGCTGGTGATTGTGAGACTGATGTAGGACTGGGCAACAGTTCTTTCTGTTGTACATGGGGTCACCGTGGGTCAGAGTTGATTAGATGGCAGCTAACAACAGCAGTAATACCATCAACAATCAAAGAGGATCGTGCCGTGCCTTTCTTACGTGTATCAGCACACAGAGAAGTACCTTACTGACCAGAGAATACTATGAGGTTTTCTATGTTATTTCATCAGGAAATTAAGGTTTTTTTTTTGGATCAAATGATATTTCTGGTATCACTGAGGTTCAGGATCCCATGATTATGTGATTGGTGAATCTGTGGTGGTATATGAATCTACGGTGCTATATCAACCTGTGGTTTCAATCTAGATGTTCAGCTTTGAGTTATGATCAACCTCATCCACTTATCTGGGGCCTGCTGGCTCAGGATTTTAGCTGTAGCTGGCATGGGTGTCACAAACACAGTATCTCTTTCTTAAATGCGGTGAGGACTACCTGGTGAGGATAAGAAAGCCAAGCAGCCCATTGTGCAGGTGCTCCAGGAGGTAGTTAATTAAACTCAGGGGCCAAAGAGACTCAAAGAAAAAGCATATCTTGGAAGTTTCTGAGAGTGAAAGTCTACTGACTGACTCTTCACAAGATACATGATTTAGGATAAACCGTTTATCCGCCTTAGGCTCAGTTTCCTCAGCTGTATATAATGGAGGTTGTTGTGAGCTTTATAGTCCCTGGGTGATGCAAATGGTTAACACACTTGACTGCTAACCAAAAGGTTGGTGGATAGAGTCTACCCCAGACATCTCGGAAGAAAAGCCTGGTAACCTACTTCCAAAAAATCAATCGTTAAGAATCCTGTGGAGCACAGTTCTACTCTGACACAGACAGGGTCAACGTGAGTTGGCATCAGTTAACAGCCACTGATACTGGCACTGGGTCATGAGATTTAACTAAGTAAATAAAAGGGAATAGGTCCAGAGATACTAGTCCAAGTTCATGTTTATGTTCTAGTACTGGCATGAACAAGATAGGGAAGCTGAGGGAACAGTTTGTAGGGGTGTTGGATTTAAAGCTGTATCCAGAGAAAGTTATCAATGGACTCCAAGTGGGTACACAAAGTCAAGAGGAAAAACAAGTCAGTTGCTGGCCACTTGGTGTCTTTCCTCTATGACCTGGAGAAGAATATTGACAATATGTGGCTGTAAATTGTGTCTTCACTTACTGGCGCCACCAGGAGGACTGAGTTCTTTGTCCCTAGTATGGATTTAGGTCCTCGGACATCTCTGACTAGCTCTGTTGGTATCTTGTGAGCTTGGAGCTCCCAGAGGTTGCTGGTTTTTCAAGCATTAAAGGATTCTAGTTCAGCCCTGACTCCTCCAAACTAGCACCAGCCCTGGAGCAACCTGGATCTGTAATGTTATTTTAGCTTTTTAATACCTTGAAGTTATTTTTTAAAATTACTTTTAGATATCTGCTACCTAATGCACTTCAAAGGAGCCCTGGTGGTGCAAAGGTTAAGCGCTCGGCTGCTAATCAAAAGGTTGGCAGTTCCAACCCATCCAGTGGCTCCATGGAAGAAAGATCTGGCGATCTGCTTCCGTGAAGATTATAACCTAGAAAACGCTAGGGGACACGTCTATGCTGTAACATCAGGCTATTATGAGTCGAAACTGACTCACGACACCTAACAACAACACAGCAAAACACTTCAGCTTCCTGAAATCAGCGAAAAGATGTTCTTGGAAATTTTGAGATTTGACATTCGTGAGTTCTGATTTAGCACATTCCCTGCCAAATTTTACTTTTATGAATTGTTTGAATATTGCTACCTAACAGCCGTCTACTTTTGAGGAAAAATACTTTGTTATAGAATTGAAGGGCTTCATTTTAATGTTGCAATCACTTTTTCTTTTAACTTGAGATTTGAACTCATTTTCCCTATTAAAAAACCCAGTGCTGTCGGCTCTAGTTTCTGGCTCTGATTTGTAGAAAATGATTTTTTAAAAATGGAACAAGATTTTTCACAGATAATTACAAGTAATCTTCTGTTAGGGATACCACTCACAAGATTAACACATTATGCAACTTCTTTAAGCTTTGTAACATTCACAGCAAAAATCCAAGTATTTTGCTTACTTGGCCTGGGAGATAAGGATGTTAGAGGATAAATGGTTTTGTTGTTACTTTGAGTGAGATGAAACATTTCTGTTGTAACAGACCTCCATCAGACTCTCCTATTAAAGCTTTCTAAGCCTGTTTCTTAGTGTTCCACATTGCTTTTATAATTCGTTTTGAATTTAATCATATAAAATTCTGGGGTGGGGGAGCAAAGAAGGGCTTAGGGAAAAAAATCACATTTTCAACTGGATGCATTTTAAACTATTTAGCACAGACCTTTGACAGCATATTAAGGCAGAGATGCCCAAATGAAGAAATAAAGGGATTAGCTGGAATCGCCTTGACAGCAACGGGTTCACAGCCATGGCATAGCTGTGTGATTACACTAACCCTTTCCCCAGAGGTACAATAATAGACCTGGGCTAGAAGGCTGTCCCTAAGAATAGGGTAAATGTCCACAGGTGAGTATGCAACTTGATTTATTCTGTTCTGTAAAATTCTTAATATAAATGGACTGAACTCAGAGAACAGGTCGCCTTTGACAAAGAATTGATAATCATACATATATATGGAAACCCTAGTGGCATAGTGGTTAAGAGTGGTTAAGAGCTACTGCTGCTGACCCAAAGCTCAGTAGTTCAGATCCACCAGCACTCCTTGGAAACTCTATGGGGCAGTTCTACTCCGTCCTATAGGGTCTCTGTGAGTCGGAATTGAGTCGATGGCAACGGGTTTTACATATATAGATTAAAAAAAAAAAAAATTTTTTTTATAGATATAGATATATCTATCTATATACACGCACATGCAGAGTTCTTACCAATCCATAAGGCAGAGATAAATGCGCTATTAAAAATGAGAGACGATAGCTGTCAATATTTAATATATAAAAATATACATGGTTAATAAATATATGAAAAATATTCAGTTCATTGGTAATCAACACAATGCAAATGATTCAAAGAGATCCAACAGACTGATAATACTCCATGTTAGTTCTGAAGATTCAACAGATTTACCTGTTAGATTTGAAGAGATGCAACAAAATGATATTATCCCATGTTAGTGAAGGTAAGAGGAACCAAATATTCATTCATAGAAGAGTGTGAGCAACCATTACAAGCTTCCTAGAGGGCAATGCAATGTATATATATATAAATCTTAAAAAAATTTATATATATATAAATAGTCTGACTCAGCAATTCCACTTCTAAATTAATCTCAAAGAAATAATAGGGCAAATCTGACAAAGTTAAATTTTACCTGAGCCCTATGATCCTGGACAGCAATAATGGTTAAAGAAATCTCTCCATCCTTTTGTGTTCTAGAAATTATCGTACTACTGCAAAGAACTGATCGAGGTGGCCTTAAAGATCCCCTCTGTTTAAACATCTCCCTGACCTTCCTCTCTCCCTAAGAGGACATAAAGGTGAAAAAATAAAAATTCGTCTCCTTCCCAAAACTCCTCTCTAGAAATACATTCTAGCCTGTCACTTATTTTTTCGTGGGTCCCTGAAGAAATTTCTTTATAGGTGGAAATCACTCACAGTAATTCTACCTTCTTTCTAACCTAAACTTATCAAAAGATCTAATTCTTATCAAGTACTGAGGAAGATGAAGGAGCCCTGGTGGCACAAGTGTTAAGCACTTGGTTGCTAACTGAAATGCTGGCAGTTTGAACCTACCCAGTGACTCCGAGGGAGAAAGACCTGACAATTTGCTTCCATAGAGATTACAGCCTAGGAAACCCTATGGGGCAGTTCCACTTTGTCTCATAGTGTCACTATGAGTCGAAATTGCCTCAACAGCACCTAACTCCAACAAAGAAAGATATCTTCAGAGGATAGCTAATCCTTTTAGTGGATACCTTCCATTCCATTGTGTAGATGCTTATAATTTATTGAACCAGAGTCCCAATGATATTTTCAGTTTTTGATGACTACCAATAATGTTACAGTAAATCTTGTGTAGACATGTTGGTGCATTAGTAGGATCTGAGTTAAATAAAAACATTTGAAAAACTAATCATTAACTTTATATGGAAAGGGAAGAGTCCCCAGATACGTAAAGTACTACTGAAGAAGAATAAAGTAGGAGAACTTGCACTACCTGACCTCAGAACTTACTATACAGTTATGGTAGTCAAAACAGCCTGGTATTGGTATAATAACAGACACATTGACCAATGGAACAGGATTGAGAACCCAGATACAAATCCATTCACCTATGGTCACCTGATCTTTGACAAGGGCCTGAAGTCCATCAGATGGAGAAAAGATAGTCTTTTTTAACAAATGGTGCTGGCAAAACCAGATGTCTCTCTGCAAAAAAATGAAACAGGACCTATACCTCACAAAAACTAATTGAATGGTTAAAGACCTAGATATAAAACCACAAGCTATAAAGAAAAATATAGGATCAGAGCTAGTGATCATAATACACAGCATTTACAGGATGCACACCATAACTAACATCATACAAACACCAGAAGATAAGCTGGATAACTGGGATATCCTAAAAATTAAATACTTACGCTCATCAGAAGACTTCACCAAAAGAGTAAAAAGAGAACCTATAGGCTGGGAAAAAATTTTTGGCTATGACAAATCTGACATAAGTCTAATCTCTAAAATCTGCAGGAAAATCCAACATCTCTACAACAAAAAGAGAAATAATCCAATTAAAAAATGGGCAAAGGAAATGAACAGACACTTCACCAAAGGAGACATTAAAGCAACTAAGAGACACGTGAGGAAATACTTGAGATCACTAACCATTACAGAAATGCAAATCAAAACCACAATGAGATACCATCTCATCCCAGCATTACTGGCATGAATCAAAAAAAAAAAAAAACTCAGGAAATAACAAACGTTGGAGAGGCTGTGAGGAGATTGGAATTCTTATACACTGCTGGTGGGAATGCAAAATGGTACAGCCATTTTGCAAAACGAGGTGGCACTTCCTTAAAAAGCTAGAAGTAGAAATACCATATGATCCAGCAATCCCACTCCTAGGACTATATCCTAGAGAAACAAGAGTCATCACATGAATAGACATATGCACACCCATGTTCATTGCAGCATTGTTCACGATAGCAAAAATATGGAAACAAACTAGATGCTCATTAACAGATGAATGGATAAACAAAGTATGGTACATACACACTATGGAGTAACATAGAACAATGATGAATCTGTGAAGCATCTCACAACATTGGTGTATCTGAAGGGCATTATGATGAATGAAATAAGTCAATCACAAAATGACAAATATTGTATGAGACCACTGCTTTAAAAACTCATGAAAAGGTTTATAAACAAAGAGAAACAATCTTTAATGCTTATCAGGGAGGGGAGGGTTGGGAATGAAAACACACTAGCTAGAAAATAGATAAGTGGTAACTTTGGTGAAGGGTAAGAGAGAAGTCAGCACATCTTGTTTAAGGCAAGGTCATGGAAGCTTCTTAGACACATCCAAACTTCCTGAGGGACTGAATTACTGGGCTAAGGGCTGGGGACCATGGTCTCGGGGAACATCTAGTTCAATTGGTATAAAACAGTTTATAAAGAAAATATTCTACATTCTACTTTGGTGAGTAGCGTCTGAGATCTTAAAAGCTTGTGAGTGACCATCTAAGATCTTCCACTGGTCTCACTCCATCAGGAGAAAGGGAGAATGAAGAAAACCAAAGATACAAGGGAAAGATCAGCCCAAAGGACTAATGGACTGCTACCATAGTCTCCACCAGACTGAGTCCAGCAAGGCTGGGTGTGCCTAGCTACTACCACCAACTGCTCTGACAGGGATCAGAGTGGAGGGTCTTGACCAGAGCTGGAGAAAAATGTAGAACAAAATTCTAACTCACAAAAAAAAACAGACTTACTGGTCTGAGAGAGACTGGAGAAACCCTGAGATTGTGGCCCTGGGACACACTTTTAGCTCAGTAACAAAGTTGCTCTTGAGGTTCACCCTTCAGCCAAAGATTAGACAAGCTCATAAAACAAAACAAGACTAAAGGGGCATACCAGCTCAGGGGCGAGGACTAGAAGGCAGGAGGGGACAGGAAAGCTGGTAATAGGGCACCCAAGCTTGAGAAGGAAAAGTGTTGACATGTTGTGGGTTTGGTAAGCAATGTCACAAAACAATATGTGTATACTAATTGTTTAATGAGAAGCTAGTTCTGTAAACCTTCATCTAAAGTACAATTATAATAAAAAATAAAAATAAAGTTCAATAAAAAATAAAATAAAAACATTCTCAGACCTGTGTTGAAATGTTTTGACCATAGTGATCAGCTGGAAGCCATAGGCTTCTTTCATAGTACTAGGTTAGTGATGTTTTTGAAAAACAAAACAACCAAGCAAAAAGATATTAACGAGTGTGTGTAGCATGGTGTCATTTTGAACACAACAATAGGGAAAAGCCTGGAGGGAAGTCACTGAACTGTTAGCAGTGGTTAAATCTGAGTGGTGGGATTATCATTGACCTTTATTTTTTCTTTATAATCTTCCATGTCTTCTTTTTTTTTTTTTTAAATACTGAGCACATGTTACTCTTACAAGTAGAAGAAAAATAAAGCTACTGTAATTAAAAGGTAATAGACAATCAAAGCAAGGGTGAAAAAATGGGATATAGACAACAAGGCATCAAAAGATGTGAACTAAAAGTTTGATATCAAAGAAACTCAAGTAAGTTGACAGATTTTAATTAGAACAGTTTGATGAAACCTTAGCTTGTTTTGTGCTTAGAGGAAATAAATGCTTCCCAAAAAAGCAGACATGGAATTTTGCAGAGAACAGTTATTCATTTATTCTTTTATTTATTGTCCATGCTTATGTTTTTATTTCCAACATTTATTAATCGATTATATTTATTGAGTAGCTGCTCTATGCCTAGTCTTGCCCCCAGAAACAGGAATAATATGCCTTACAATGATTTTTACCTAGGAATTTCTCTCAGTTTGGGGTTGAGGGATTTATTTATCTTCTTCTTCGTCTTTTTTTTTTTTTTTTATCACTTTATTACTCATTAGTCCATTTCCTGCAAGTGTTTAGATTTGAGAAGGGATGCAGACATAAAATTAAGAGCCATTAATTTAGTCACATGCTGATCAAGTGAGTGTCTTGCAAGGAAATTACAGTAAGCCCTCAGTCACTTTAACTCGCTCATTTTTGGAAATAATGCATTTGTACATTAGATGGTTCATAGATTAACAGAAAGATATCAATTTAAATGGAAATTTCCCTTAACCAGTTTAAATGGAGATGCTAACACATATGAGGATGGGACTGAATTTGTACATTTCTGGTTCGTAGTCATTATGATGAGATTGAGCACATTCAGGGTGGTATGGCTGTAGACTATTGGTCATTATGAATGTCTTAGTTACCTAGTGCTGCTGTAACAGCAATACTACAAGTAGTGGCTTTAAAGAACAGAAATTCATTTTCTCACAGTTCTGGAGGCTGGAAGTCCAAATTAGGGTCTCAACCGTGTTAATTCCTTCCTTATTGTTAGCCCTGGGCATTCCTTGGTTCCTTGGTTTGTAGATGATCTCACATGGCCTCTGTCTTCCCCAATACATGTATGCTTGCTTCTGTGTCTATTTTGCTCTTTATACAATTTGGAAGTGATTACATTTCGGATCCACCCTACACTGGTATGGCCTCAACTGACTGATTATATTGCATTATGGAAGTAATTATATTACATTAGATTCAATGACATCCAAAGGTGTAAACCAAAAAACGTGTTGTTGAGGGGTGGATTCTGACTCATAGCATCCCAATAGGACAGGGTAGAATGGCCCCATAGGGTTTCCAAGGCTGTAATCTTTATGGTGTAGCCCTGGTGTAGCAGGGGTTAAGAGCTATGACTGCTAACCAAAAGGTCAGCAGTTCAAATCCACCAGCCACTCCCTGGAAACACTACAGGCAGTTCTATTCTGTCCTATAGGATCGCTATGAGTCAGAATTAACTCGACGGCAATGGGTTTGGTTTTTTTTTTTTTTTTTTGGTAATCCTTATGGTAGCTACATCTTTCTGCCACAGAGTGGCTGGTGGTTTGAACCACAAACTTTGGGTTAGCAGCCGAGCACTTAACCACTGCACCACCAGGGCTCCTTTACGAAGGTATGGGGTTAGAATTCTAACACATATTTTGGGGGGTCATAATTGAATCCCTAACAACGTGCTCAGATTTAGACCCTACATTTAGCCTCCGTATTAGAGAGTCATTTCCTATTAGTATTCCTTCTTACCCCTTTCTCCACCAGTAAAAATGATCGTGCTGGCCTTCAGGGGTGCCATCTGTGTCTGCTCTTCACTTGGTCCATGTCTTTATCACAACCAGAGTCTTCTGTGCGGTAGCGTTAGTGACTCCTTCTGACTTCTTTCATACCATTTTTGACCTATTACTCTGCCAAGCACATATACTTTTTAGCCCACAGAAATTCCTGTTAGGTCAAGAAATCTTTTCATTTCTTTTAACGGCAGCCTTTAAATTCATGCTGGAGGGAGTGAGGGATTTATAAAGTTTGTAATGAGACTTTAAATTCCAGCATTCAACTTGACAGAGCAGCTGATGACATTTGATCATATTTTGACCTCTTAAAAGCCTCTGGCTGACTTACAAATAAATCATGAGTGGCAAACCATTTAATTGCATGAACTATGAACATTTTTAATAGCCCAATATAATAAAACGGTCTACATTTCTTCATGGGCCTTTGCTTTTACCTGAGGCCGTGTGCACATTTCAGATACCTCTGACCATGTAAAAGGGAATTATTCCTATAAGCTACTAGCATGGGTGTTACCTTTTTAAAGCATTTGATTGTGTTTGACCTCACGGTAAAGTGAAGTTACAAACTTTGGTAGTATTACTGAGAGTGCTTGTTAACTCTAATGAAAACTTTGGCTGTGTAAGCGTGTAATTAAAACTACTTCTGGCTGCACAGAGGATGTGGTCTATGAAAATGATGACAAAGAGGTTGGGTTTTGCCCATAACATCTTTTCTAAAAGCACTTCCAACGCAACTTAAAAATAAAAACAAAAACAGATGACATCGAGTCGATTCTGACTTATAGCCACCCTATAGGACAGAGTAGAACTGTCCCATAGAGTATCCAAGGGGTGCCTGGTGGATTCAAACCGCCAACGTTTTGGTTAGTAGTGGTAGCACTTAAGCACTATGCCACCAGGGTTTCCAATGCAACTTTAGTTTTCTCTAAAAGAGACCAAGCGGTTACCTCCTACTGTCTCTTATATTATGATGCACTGGTGACTGTAGTGACTTCAAGGTAGTTGAAGGGGCTGATCAAAGAAAACAACGTGACGAGATGTGGCAGTCTGCTTCATAAAGACTACAGCATAGGAAACCCTACGGGGCAGTTCTACTCCGTCCTACAGGGGTGCTATGACTCGAAATCGACTTGACAACAACAGGCCTTTGGATCCTGAAGATCTTGATAAATCTCCAGGCCTTCAATTTATCCCAAAAAAGTGTACTATGAATGTAATAGTTGACAATTCTGAGAGTTACATTCAATTGTGAAAGTTGACAATTGTATTTAAACGCAGAGACAAAATTATTTTGTAGACCTTTATTGTGCCTTTTATATGAACGTAAGTATTTTCCTTCCATCTGCAAGACATACAATTATTGAAACATTTATATTAAATCATTTTGCTTGTGACCTAGGAAGGCTGAATTTTTCTTTTGATATGCCGCTTAAAGAAAATAAAATTCATCTTATACATTTTTTCCTGTAGAACACAGCTGTGTCACCAGTTTGAATAAACCCGGGGGGCTCAGCATAGAGACTGCCCATAGTCTTAGAAGAAAAATCTAACTTTTTACCCATATTATTTCTTTGCATGTTCTAGTTAGTAAGGAACCCAGACGACTTCACAAGCATTAAAAACCTCACTTGCACTCAAATATAACAAGTATATTCAGGTTACTTTTTACACTTAAAAAGTTAATAGGTTTAGACTACTCTTGGTTAATATTCGTTGATTGAAAAAAATACTACACAAAATTCAAGTGCTATTGATATTTTTGAGCAGAGAACTCAAACCTTGATTCTAAAGCTTAAAAGCTTAGTTTTAGTTGCTTTTTATTTTCCATTCAAGTTGCCTAAGTTTGTTATTTGCTACTTGAGTGACAGTCTCAGCAGAATGTAAAGTTTTGTTCCTGTAATAATGTGAAACGACTTCAAAAGTAAGTTTAGTTTCATTTTGGCATTTATTTAACAATGGGAGACTGTTCTTGGGTTGCAGGCTCACATCTGTCTAAGTTGTCTTCCAATGAGCCTGACGTATGCCTTCAGAGGCATAACTTTCTCTATACCGTAGGTCTCCAAACTTAAACTGTACCTTCCGTCAGCAACATATTTTGATCATGACTCTGTAAAATCTGTGTGTATACAGATTTGCTTTGCCCTCCAAACTGTACAATGTACTACCATCAATCTGTATGTTAGCTATTAGAAAAGTCTCATTTCCAGATTAAAAAAATAAATAAAAAGTCATTCATTTTAAAACATTTTATGAGGTATATAATCCCACTTTGGAAACCATAGTTCTATATTTCTCATTCTCAGTATTTTTTCTCTTCTAATATTTCTTCGGGGGTGTTGGTGGTTCTGTGGTAGAATTCTCACCTTCCATGTGGGAGACTTGGGTTCAATCTCCAGCCAACATACCTCATGGGCAGCCACCATGTGCGGTCTGTCAGCACAGGCTTACATGTTGCTGTGATGCTGAACAGGTTTCAGCAGACCTTCCAGCCTTTGACAGACTAGGAAGAAAGGCTTGGCAATCTACTTCCAAAAATCAACCAATAAAAACCCAAGGGACCACAATGGTCCAATCCACAACCAATGATGGGAATGGCACAAGATTAGGCACTGTTTCTTTCCAGTGTGCATGGGGTTACCATGAATCACAGACTGACTTAAAGGCAGCCAGTAACAACAGTAGCAATAATATTTCTTTAGGATACTTACCACTTCTGTTATTTCCCTCTCACCGGAGGGAAAATCTGAGGGGAGACACCTGAAAAAGCCTGAAAAAGGCCTGCCGGTGATCCTGATACAACTGCTGCCTCCTTGTCCCCCATACTTGCCACCACATCTTGTGAGTATTATTCCTGGTAGTAACAACATGGCCTGAAAATTCCTCGTCCGGGTAACATAATGATGTGACTTAACATTTTTTTGTGCAGATTGTAGTTGAGTCAACACGTTAGCATAATACCCAGGCAGAATGGTAAAACAAATATTTGGTGTCATATTGAACAAGAGGTCATCTGAATTTTTTTAAAAAAAGAAGTACATTGACATTTGTGTTTGTTCAAAGCAGTGACCACTGTACAATGCCATATGAAATTGTATCAATCTTAAGTCAGGAGTTTTTGTGAAAAGCTGAGTTTCATTTTGTAAATAGAATCATATTTTAAATGTGCTAGAAGAATCTATGATTTAAGGAATTTTATGGGGAATCATTTTATTGGAAATATACTGGGCTGAGTGGTTAAAACGAAAATCCTGATCTTTTATCTGTGCTTCTTTCCTTTGACCACAATCTCAGCAAATCTTAAGTAACGTACCTGAGAGAATGTTCTAACAAGAACCCCGAGAGAAAGCCCTTGAAAAAGGGTGATGTGGTCAAATAAGTTTCAGACACACTTCCTACTTGTTTCTTCTTTTGGAGATTCAGAATGCATTAAAGACTATGAGCAGCAAAGCACACTTTTAAATTTAGTTTCACCCAGTGTTTTCTACACTTTTTTGGCATGGAGACCTTTATTTACATAAAATTTATAACTCACAGTGAATCTGGTGTTCTTTAAACACTTTGGGAAATGCAGGTGTCAAAAATAGGTATATTTAAAAATATTTCTACAGCTACAAATACTAGAGTTGAAAGCACTAATTGATAGCTGTGTGCCTGAGGAGGAACCGGACGTGACCGAGGCATGACCAGTGCGCAGCCACACACTTCCGCTGCTGGCTGTCTGCGGGGTTTGCGGAGGGGATGTGCCAGGCAAATAAACACTGGGTTCCTTAACAGTTAGGGCTTTATCTCCAAAGAGAAAATGGTGGTGGTGGTGGTAGTTGCCATGCAGCTGGGTCCAACTCATGGTGATTTTATGTATAACAGAAGAAAATGCTGCCAGTCGTGGTCCATCTTTATGATCGTTGGCATGTTTGCTAATTTAGGGGGCTCATCTTCTAGCACTATATCAGACAATATTCTGTTGTGATCCATAGGGTTTTCATTGGCTGGCTTTCGGAAGTAGATTGCCTGGTCTTTCTTCCTAGTCTGTCTTAGTCTGGAAGCTCTGCTGAAACCTGTCCACCGTGGGTGATCCTACTGGTATTTGAAATACTGGTGGCATAGCTTCCAGAATCATAGCAACATACAAGCCAGCACAGTATGACAAACTGACAGGTGGTGGAAAGAGGAACTAGCCACCTGGTAAACTGAATAGGGCTGTTGGACCAGGTAAGGCTACTGGACCAGGGATTAGCTCAACAGCTATTCCAAAAACCTCTTTTTCTTCTGAAGCCCATATATATTTTTTGAGCTCTGATGGTGCACTTTTTAAGAGCAAGGGCTGTTAACCAAAACGCTGGCAGTTCGAATCCACCAGCCACTCATTGGAAACCCTGTGGAGCAGTTCTACTCTGTCCTACAGGATTGCTATAAGTGGGAATTGACTTGATGGGAATGAGTTTGGTTGTTTGGACCACCTTTTCCTAAGTGGAGAGGCTGAAGGACTGTTATCAGTGAAGACTCAAAAAGGAAGTGGCTAAAGAGGAGACTGTGTAGCCAGAAAGCCATGAGCTCCCTCTAGAGGTTAGTATCTGATCTTCACAACCGAGGCAGGAAACTTGAACATAATTTTTTTTTTTTTAGGTTTTTACATATCATGAAGATGATTTAAATTTCTATTTAAGAATTAGCCTAATATTTTACTGAAGAAGTAAACAGTACAGTATTAATATTAGCAGTTATTTGAATTGATATGTTATTTAACAATGGCAATATTTATGTAGTAACTGCACCCATCTAAGGAATCTGTATACCCAGTCTGAATCTGTGTCCTTATTTGGTAAGAAATAGCCACTTAACAGTCAGTGCAGATGACCCAATTTGTAAGTGCTATCTAAGCACAACTCTGGCTAAGGTGACTTGTAGGAAATCTTCAAAAGCAAACTCTTATTCCTCTTCCCGAAACTCAGTCACAGAAGTATTACCAAAAAAAAAAAAAAAAAAAAAAGTCTGTCTTTTTTTTTTTTTTAACCTGGATTTGGAAAACAGCTGAAGCTTCTATTCAACATGGTGACATTAAGTGATGTTTTCTCTTGAGATGTCCAAAACACCTGTGATTAGACATCATTTTAGAAAGATGGCTGGTTTAACTTTGTACCCAAATGCAATGTTCTTTATTTTATGGCACGCATGCCTGTCTTAGTCATCTAGTGCTGCTGTAACAGAAATACCACAAGGGCACGGGTTTAACAAAGAAAAGCTTATTCTCACACAGTCCAGTAGGCTAGAAATCTGAATTCAGGGCGCCGACTCTGGGGGAAGGCTCTCTGTCTTTCGGCTCTGGAGCAAGGTCCTTGTCATCAGTCTTCCCTTGGTCTGGGAGGATCTCAGTACAGGAGCCTCAGGTTCAAAGGATGCGCTCTGCTCCTGACAGTGCTTTCTTGGTGGTATGAGGTCCCCCACTCTCTGCTTGCTACCTTTTCCTTTCATCTCTTGTAAGATAAAAGATGATGGAGGCCATAACCCAGGGAAACTCCCTTTACATTGGATCAGGGATGTGACCTGAGCAAGGGTGTTACATCCCACTCTAATTTTCTTAAACCACAGGCAGAGATTATGATTTATAACACATAGGAAAATCACAAAGTGGAGGACAGCCACACAATACTGGGAATCATGGCCTAACCAAGTTGACATATATTTTTTGGGAACACAGTTCAATCCATGACAATGCCCAAAGAGGAAGGAGGACTGAGCTAGGAGAGCTGATCACTGTGTCAGTCCAACTCCCCTCATACTGTGCTTTGGGGAGTCACTTAGCTTTTCTGGGCCTCATAGTTTTATATATTAGTGGCAACCAAAAAAAAAAAAAGATTATTAATAGCAAGATACTGCAATTTCCCAAGATGAACCCACACTATTGTTTGTGCTAATGGAAAGACAACTCTACGTAGGTAGCCAACTGAGACACAGTTATCCCCAAGTGCAGGGGGAAGTGTTACTGGGTAGGCAAAGCCATAATATAACCATGGCACATTGTGGAGATTCAATTTTACTTGGAGATTTAGGGGAAGGTGGTTTTTTTTTTTATATTAAGACACATTTACTTGAGAGTAAATTAAAAACAGTCACGTGAAATTTGAAAAGAACTTAAGATTTCAATGAAACTTCAAGCTTCTAGAAGTGCCCTCCCCCCTCCTCACCATACAATCACTTTTCTTTACAGTTAGGGGTTATTTCAATAGAATTGCTTGAGAGGCACTGACCTGGGCTAGCAAAGCCTAAGGGCAACACAAATGGGGCCCGGAGGCAGGCTGGGAGCATTAACACATCACTGTCCTTCTCAAATTCACTCAGAGTTGGTTCCAGAGCCATACTTCTCTCATGCCCTGTTATTGCTGTATGCCAGCTAGTCCATCTGACTCAGTAATCTTTATGGGAAGGAGGCCTGGTGGCACAAAGTTTAAGAGCTAGGTTGTTAACCAAAAGGTTGGTGGTTGAAACCCACTAGGTACTTGGAGGGAGGAAAGACCTGGCAATCTGCTCCTGTAAAGATTTCAGCCTGGGGAACCCTACAGGGCAGTTCTGCTCCTTTATATAGGGTCGCTATGAATAGAAATCAACTCCATGGCACACAACAACAATAATTATTACTGGAGCAGATCGCCAGGTCTTTTTTCCCTCTGAGTGGCTGGTGGGTTTGAACTGCCAACCTTTTAGTTAGCAGCCTGAGTGCTTAACCATTACACCGCCAGGGCCCCTACCCCACACCCTACATGGGGTTATATTTATTCCACAATTGTTGTGTGCTGGCACTGTCCTAAGCCCTTTACTTACACTACCTCGTTTAATCTTCACAAGAACTCTATAGGGTAACAACTATAACCTCATTTTACAGATGAGAAAAAGAATGCACAGGGATTTATTTACCCAGTCAGTAAGTGTCAGAGGCAGGAACTGAATGCAAGTCTGTTTAGCTTTAATCCACTGAACTGTTGACCTCCAACCCAGAGGAAAAGTGACTAGGCTGCCCCTTGGAGGAGAAGAGATGGGAACATAGGGATAGGAGGGAGCTGGAGAAACAGAGATTGAATTTTAAGGGCTGAGCAGTATCAGTGGTCGTGTATCGTGTACTAGGTGCTGTTTGTGAGGATCCCATTATTAATCTGGCTTTACAGTTTGACTTAAATTTCATATCTCCGACAGGTTTATTATTTTGCCCGGTTGTGCTGGACACATTACAATAATGTACTCTGATGCCAAAGGAGATAAAGTCTTAGATAGGAAAAATGCTTTGAAGTTTTTAGATCTTTTGTGCTGCTAAAATAGAATTGTTGTTAATAGACAATAAATCCAATTTAGTTCAACTTAAGGAGTACGTATTAAAAAAAAAAATGTATTAGGTGCAAACAATTAACATGTTTGGCTGCTAACGGAAAGGTTGGAGGTTCGAGTCTACCCAGAGGAGCTTCAGAAGAAAGACCTGGCAATCCACTTCCAAAATATCCGTTCAAAACCCCATAGACCGCAATTCAACTCTGACCCAGACGGGGTCCCCGTGAATCAGAACTGACTCAATAGCAATTTTTGTTTTTAGTGTATTACGCGCTATAGTCTAGTTAGGAGAGACTGTCATCGCTTTTTTTGCAGAATGTGTTTAGTGACATAAGACAGGTGAAATAATATCCTTGATCTTGTATTTTCCAGTTCAAATTTTCAAAGAAGGAAATTACCTTTCTCTTTTTGGTGAGGCAAGGGCCATGTCCTAGGTCTCGGTCCCTATCATTTGTTAGGGGCGGGCAGGGTCAGAAGATCTCACGGCTTCCTAGGGCTGACCCTTCAGCAGCGGCTGTCATGGGAGCAGACACCAAGACTGACACGGCTAATGCATTACTGGATTTAGTAAAACTATTCCCTTTGTTCAGCCCTGTGATTGTTGGCCTGATGAGGGAAAATTGCGAACAAATTTGCTTGCTTCAGAACTTTTGGTTCTTATTCTGCCCATCTCCTCGCCTCTGCTATAACGTTATTTTTGTCTCCTTGTTTGCAATTATTTGGTTTACTAAGGGAACCAGTTATGAGGTGCTCAGTCAGTGCCATCTCATCTCCCAAATCCTGCCTGTTGGATCCGGGAGGAGGAGATTTAATGGGCTCTGCTCCCTTCAGGAAGCTTTGTTTGAAATTTATCTGGGTGCGTAAGCGTTATGGGTACAATCGGATCCAGACACTGCCTGATGAGGTCCTAGGCAGGGTGTGCAGTGAACGGTCCGTGCTTACCCCAAACCTTGGTTAAGCTTTTCAGATAAACCATTAGCATTTAGAAAACCACGATCTATGACCTAAACTGTAATTAACCCTAGGTTTTTAAGATGAGATGAGCAAAGGTCTATTCTTTTTTGCTTTAATTTTTCTTTATCTTACCAGCAAAGAATTTTCAACCATGGCTACAGTATTTAAATGTGTGTATTTTGAATTTTCAAAGTATGGAGATTAATGTGGAATTATCAGCAGGTCAATGAATTTGAGTATTTTTTGTGAGAACATTAAAACATTTTTGGTGTAATGTTTTCAGTTTTTCTTGCATCGACTATTGCTTGGGAGTAATTCAGTATCGTAATCTGTATTTACCTCATTCTACTTTGTGTAGGAATTTAAAATAATAACCCTTATGTTCTGTAACATATATTGTGACATTGGTATTATCATTCCTACTTGATATTTAAGGACACTAAAATTTAGAGTAACTTGCCTAATTTTACAGTTTTGGACCTTTGAAGTGAACAAGATATTCTAACACACAGCTCAGAGGTTTTTCCGCTAAAAGAATTGGTTCTCTACTGTTAAGTTTTGAGTTTTAGTTTATAAGCATATTAGTTGCTGCTGACTTTTGGTTTTCATATTGCCTTGTTGCCTTATATGGCCTTCCATAGGCCCTAGGCACTCAAATATGTACCAGTGCCAGGCAGCTAGTGGAAACGAGTGTGGTGGGCTGGGTGTCAGAAGAGGCACGGGTAGGGACAGTGGCAAATTGGAGTCCATATACTCCACCTAAATTGGGATGCCCTTATTTATCTCCAGAGCTCTGGTGGCGCAGTGATTGAGGGCTTGGCTGCTAACCAAAAAGTCGGCAGTTTGAATCCACTAGCAGCTCTTTGGTAAACCTATGGGGCAGTTCTACTCTGTTCTATAGGGTCGCTATGAGTCAGAATTGACTCAATGGCAGCAGATTTCTGTTTTTTTGTTAATTTATCTCCCCTGGACATGCTAGCCTGGTGTTGCCAAATCTCTGAAATTTTCAAGTAAAGCCATAGATCTAGATTTTGTGGGAAATCTCTCCATTTTAAGTGTTGGCAGCTAAAAAAAATTTTTTTTTTATTGATCCAGATGGATTCAGCTGTGGCTGTCAGTTTGTGACATGGCTGGTTTTTGTCTGTTTTTGTTTTTGAAGGAGTGGGAGTCTCTGGGAAGTTCAAAGGTTAATGTGCTAAACTGCTAATAGAAAGGGGGCAGTTTGAGTCTACCCAGAAGTACCTTGGAAGAAAGGCCTGGCAGTCCACCTCCAAAAAAAAAAGCCAAGCACTGAAAACCTTATGAAACACAGCTCTATTCTGACACACATCGCATTGCCATGAGTTGGAACTGACTCGAAGGGAACTGAATGGAGGGGTGAATGGGTAGGGGATATCAGCATCGTTTACTCAGGCTATAGATGCTTTGGAGTCCTGGTGGTGCAGTGGTTAAGCATTTGGCTACTAACCAAAAGGTTGGCAGTTGGAATCACCAGCCGCTCCTTGGAAACTCCATGGGGCAGTTCTAGTCTGTCTTACAGGGTTGCTATGAGTCGGAATCAAGTAGACGGGTTTAGGGCTGGGTAGATGCTTTATTTTCCTGAGGCCAGGAAGTCTCAGCAAAGCTGGAGAGCTCCACTGTGGTTTCCCAGGCTGCTTTAGTGTGGGCTATTTGGGGCTGCTTTCGTCTTCTAGAACCGCCTGAAAGGAGGGAACTTCTTTATAGTTAGGGGTTGAGCAGTGAGCCCCATGGCATTGCCCACTCTCCAAAACTTGGCTTGTGTTCATTGTTTAGCATCTTTACTGCTCTTCATTTTCTTCTTTCATTTCTTGCCTCTCCTTGGAGAATTTCACTTTCAGCTGAAGATGAAACTGAAATAAAAAAAATTTGCAAAATTTCCAGACAATGAGCTTTAGAAGAGGGTGAAGATGTGGTTTTAAACTAGATTTCTCTTTGTGTGATCTATGGATTTCATTTATTCAGTTTCCTGTCCCTGCAAGCACAGAAAATTGAAAACTAATTTGATTGAATTTCACCTGATGCAATCTCATGCGTAGTTCATGTTGGTTTAATTTTAAGCTTTTGAATAATCTCACACAGAGTGGTTATGGCACTGTTGTATGCCCCCTGAAAATATAAGCGTCACTCTGAGATTTTTCTTTATTTTAAAATCCAGAACTTTTGTGTGTGTGTCTAGGAAAATTCCATCTAGTTTAACGTGCTTTGACCAAAAGATTCTTTGTTGCTGTATTAGTGTAACGGTTTGAACGTTCTTGAATCTTGAAAGTGTGGTGGAAAGATAAAAAATAGCGTACTATGAAGAAGGTTCAGATACTCGATAATTAAAAACCATTATTTGTTGAGTGCTTACTACAGCATTTGCCAGGAATTGTCTAAGTACTTTATAGTCATTCTGCATTATCTCATTTAATCCATTAATAACAAGGTTTTATCAACAAGGACATATCAGTTCCACTTTAAAGATGAAAAAACTGAGTCTCAGAAAGGCTCAGTAAATTGCCTATGGTCCTGTGGCAAATCAGGGTTGGAGCTTGGATTTGAACTCAGATTTATTTGATCCCCAAAATGTCGTACTTCTAACCAGCATGTTATGTAGCATTCTCATTGTAGAAAGGATTATTTTAACTAGTTCATGAACAATGCAACAGAATAAGTCGGGGAAGTGGAACTAGTCAGAATGAGACATGAAGATTACTGTGTCCAGTTAAGGCAACACAGGACACTTGGTAGACAAAGAGAGGCACATTGGTCACAATCAGCAGGGCACCGAATGTCATGTTCTGCCTAGGACTGGTAGAGGATTAAGCTCTGGGAGTGCTGGCAAGGGCAGCAAACACATCTTGCTTGATATATAATGTATGGGATATGATATGTGAGAATATCATGTCTTCAGCAGTCTATGACATTGTCATGGATTGAATTATGTCCCCCGAAAAATGTGTGTATCAACTTGTTTAGGCCATGATTCCCAGCATTGTGTGGTTGTCCTCCATTTTGTGATTGTAATTTTATGTCGAGAGGATTAGGGTGGGATTGTAACACCACCCTCACTCAGGTAAAGGGAGTTTCCCTAGGGTGTGGCCTGCACCACCTTTTATCTCTAAAGGGATAAAAGGAAAGGGAAGCAAGCAGACAGTGAGGACCTCATACCACCAAGAAAGCAGCACCAGGAACAGAGCCCATCCTTTGGACATGGGGTCCCTGAGCCTGAGAAGCTCCTCGACCAGGGGAAGGTTGGGGACAAGGACCTTCTTCCAGAGCCGACAAAGAGAGAAAGCCTTCCCTTGGAGCTGACATCCTGAATTTGGACTTGTAACCTACTAGACTGTGAGAGAATAAATTTCTCTTTGTTAAAGCCATCCACTCGTGATATTTCTGTTATGGCAGCACTAGATAACTAAGACAGACGTTGACATTGAATGGTCATTGGAGGTAACAATCTCAAAAATTGTGGTAAGGTATAGTGTTTATTTCTACTGCTTTGTGTTTCAGTATATGAATATTCCTTTATTTAACCAGTTCCTTATTAATAGGCACTGAGAATTCAGTATGTACATATTTTTGGTGTCCAACAAATTGTTGTCATAACTAAACAATTCAATTTGTGCTTCACCATCTATAGACCCTCTAATGGGTTGAAAAGTATTCCTCCAAAAAGCATGTCCACGTGGAATCTCAGTATGTGACCTTATTTAGAAATAGGGTCTTTGCAGAAGTAATTAGTTAAATTGAGGTCATACTGAATTACTAAATCCAATGACTGATGTCCTTGTCAGAAAGGGAACAGATGCAGAGAAATACACAGAAGGGAATACCATATGAAGATGGAGACAGAGATTGAAGATATGCTGCCACAAGCCAAGGAATATCAGGAGTCACCCAAGGCTGAAAGAGGCAAGGAAGGATTGTCTCCTAGAGACTTTGGAGGAAGTGTGGCCCTGCCAAAATCTTGATTTCAGACTGTAGCCTTCTGAACTCTGAGAGAATAAGTTTCTGATGCTTTTAGCTATTCAGTTTGTAGTACTTTGTTATGGCAACCTGAAGAAATTAATACCAGTTATCAATGAGTCAATTCCAACTCAGCAATCTTACGTGTGTCAGAGTAGAACTGTGCTCCGTAGAGTTTTCAATGGCTAATTTTTTGGAAGTAGATCTCTAGCCTGTTCTTCCAAGGAGTTCCTAGGTGGACTTAAACTTCCAACGTTTTAGTTAGGAGCTGAGAGCAGAAACCACTTGGATCACCCAGGGATTTCAAGAAACTAATACAGAGCCCCATTTAGATCCTGGAGTGTGGTATCATTTCAGTCATGGTGCATTGCTTTTTAGGAACAATTAGGTCCAAATACCTCATCTTTGGCCATCAAGGCCTTCCGTGATGTTCCATCTCAGGGCATGGCTGGTTAACAAAACAGGAGACAAGACCTGTAGTTGAACCCGTTCCAGGTACTGTTTGTGCTTCCACACAAACTTTTGCCTAGATTGATGCTAAAATTGTTTGCCTCCAAGCATGTAGACAGCCTTCTGGAATTAAAATAACTGGAAAATAGGGAAGACTCAAGCTATTATTTTAATACTTCTTCCTTTTGAATCAGCTACTAAGTTAGAGCTTTACCAGTCTTTACTAGCCAAGAATGTGTTTTCTGTTGGCTGTTAAAATGCTTATAGGTTCTAAAGCCCATGGCAGGACAATTTGTGTATATTTTCTTTACCGGACATGTTTAGTTTTCAAACAACATTAATGAAGCCAAGTTAGAATAGAAATTCTGTGGCTGCTAATTTTTTTTATGCTAACAACAGTTATTTACATTAATAGCTACCAAGAATAAAAGGGGACACTAGTTTAAAACTAGTAACCTTAGAAGAAATACCACACTGGGTACATAGGGTATTGCCTGCGATGTTCTTTTGTGATGAAGTTTTTGGATTATCTCAGCCTTTGCCCCCTTAGTGTAATTAATGTGGTAACTTATTTTCATTTAAGTAGTAGTTGTTCCTGGCAAAAAATTCAAATGGTAGGGAAGAGTCTAGTGGAAAATAAACACCCCTTTAGCATTCCTCTGAGGCAAAGTTCAATATCATCAGTCAGAACAAGGCCAGGGGCTGACTGTGGAACAGACCATTAATTGCTCATATGCAAGTTCAAGTTGAAGCTGAAGAAAATTATAACAAGTCCAGGAGAGCCTGGACTTGTTACAAGTATGACCTTGAGTATATCCCACCTAAATTTAGAGCCCATCTCAAGAATAGATTTGGCTCATTAAACACTAATGACTGAAGACTAGACAAGTTGTGGAATAGCATCAAGGACATCATACATGAAGAAAGCAAGAGGTCATTACAAAGACAGGAAAGAAAGAAAAGAACAAAGTGGGTGTCAGAAGAGACTCTGAATCTTGCTCATGAATGTAGAGTAGCTAAAGCAAAAGGAAGAAATGATGAAGTAAAGAGCTGAATAGAAGATTTCAAGGGTGGCTCAGAAGACAAAGTAATGTATTATAATGAAATGTGCACAGCTAGGCAACCAAAAGGGAAGAACACACTCGGCATTTATCAAGCTGAAAGAACTGAGGAAAAATTTCAGGCCTTGAACTGCAATATTGAAGGATTCTATGGAGGAAATACTAAATGATGTAGGAAGCATCAAAAGAAGATGGAAGGAATACACAGAGTCACTGTACCAAAAATAATTGGTCGATGTTCAGTCATTTCAGGAGCTAACATATGATCAGGAAACCAACATTACTGAAGGAAGAGGTCCAAGCTGCGCTGAAGGCAATGGCAAAAAGCAAGACTCCTGGAATGGACAGAATACCAATGGATATGTTTCAACAAAATGGATGCAGTGCTGGATGTGCTCACTCATCTATGCCAAGAAATTTGGAAGACAGCTATCTGGCCAATCTACTGGAAGAGATCCATATTTGTACCTATTCCCAAAAAGGTGATCCAACACAAGTAAAATTTTGCTGAAGATATTCAAAAGCAGTTAGACTTTGGAATGTTCTGAAGGTTTCTGTAGCTACTTTAACCTGATTTAGCACACATTTTATCTCTAAATTGGTAAATATGGAAAGAGCATCTTCAGATAAATATTGTTTGGGTGGCAATTGTGACTACTGGAAATGGAATCAGAGTAACTCCTTGGGAAGGCTTGGAGTAAATGAAGAGCGATACCCAAAAGTTAAGTACACCTCTGTTTCTTTCACGAAATAATCTGCTGGTATCTCTTTCTCTGTTTTGTTCTACCTTCCAAGGTTGAATGTTGCTAAGCCCTTGGAGGAAAAAAGTACAGAGGAAAATAGATATCTATTCTTTTCAGTTTGGGAGGCATAAGCAAGTAAATATAAAAAACCTAAACCCATTGCCGTCGAGTCGATTCTGACTCATAGCTAGCCTATAGGACAGAGTAGAACTACCCCATAGGGTTTCCAAGGAGCACCTGGTAGATTCAAACTGCCGACCTTTTGGTTAGCCTCTGTAGCTCATAGCCACTATGCCACCAGGGTTTCTGCAAGTGAATATAATGCCCCTTTATTTATTTGATTTTGAATGGGAAAATGACATCTTAGTTATCCTGGAGTTCCCCAAATTTAAGGAGTTCAATGAACAGTGATTCTTTTTTTTAAATAGACTGTTGTGTTGAAGCAGTTTGTGTTGGAGCAGTTTTCAGTTTACGGAAAAACTGTACAGAAATTACAAAGAGTTCCCATATACTCTCACCTCCCACATGGTTTCTCCTATTCTTTTATTTAAAAAATAATTTATTTTATTTTTGTTGTTGTTATTGAGAGTTTACACAGCAAAAACATATACTAAGTTAAGTTTCTAAATGTATATTTTGGTGACATTGATTCCATTCTTTGAGTTCTATAACCATTCTCACTCTCCTTTTCAGAGTTGTTCCTCCCCCATTAACATACAGTCATTGTCCCCTTAGGTTCCTATCTAATCTTCTGAATTGCTGTTGTCAATATGACCCCATATAGATTAAAAAAAAAAAAAAAAAAAGCATAACACTCAAGGCAGACATTCCTTATTAGTTAAACTAACTTATTGTTTGCTTTTAGGAAGACTTTTTGTTTAAGGTTTAAAGATTATCTTAGGGCAACAGTTTTGGGGGTTCATCAGGCCTCCATGGCTCCAGAAAGTCTGGATTCCATGAGAATTTGAAATTCTGTTCTGTGTGTTTCTTCTGTTATTAGCATCTTATGTTGTGTGGTATATTCGTTACAATTGAGAAGCCAATATAGATACATTATTTTGAACTAAAATCCATAGCTTACATTAGGGTTCACTCTTTATATATTCCACAAGTTTTGAGAAATGTATATTGTCATGAGTCCACCATTACAGTATTATACAGGATAGTTTTGCTATCCTAAAAATGCCCCGTGTTGTACTTATTCATTTCACAGTGACTTTTTTAACCTCCGTTGAAAATTGGTTTCAAATTTTGAATTTAAAATTGAGAATTTTTGTTTTAATCCCTCCAACTTGAAAATGGCAAAGTATACATTGTATTTTTTTAGATCCAACATTATAATATGACATTATTAATTTATATGTTGATTTTCTTGAAAATTCAATAAAGAATTAATGACATTCCCTTGGCATAGTATTGCACAACCAAATGTTGAATTTGGGGCTATATGTAAGTGGAAGCTCTTGTTTTTAAGACTGAATTATTACATTAAAATATGACTCTGTAACAGAATTGATAACCTACACCAATAATTTTGGAATCAAGAGGCTGTTGTTAGGTGCCATCAAGTTGGTTCCAACTCATAGCGACTGCACGTACAACAGAATGACACACTGCTGGATTCTGTGCCATCCTCATGATTGTTGTTATGCTTGAGCCCACTGTTGCAGCCACTGTATCAATCCACCTCCCTGAGAGTCTTCCTGTTTTTCACTGACACTCCAATTTACCAAGCATGATATCCTCATCCTGAGACTGGTCCCTCCTGATAACATGTCCAAAGTATGTGAGACAAAGTCTCACCAACCTCACTTCTAAGGAACATTCCGGCTGTACTTCTTCCAAGACAAATTTGTTCATTCTTTTGGCAGTCCATGATATTTTCAATATTCTTTTTTTTATTTTTTTTATTATCATACTTTAGATGAAGGTTTATAGAATAAACTAACTTCTCATTAAACAATACACGCATTCTTTTGTGACATTGGTTACCAACCCCATGACATGTCAACACTCTCCCTTCTCGACCTTGGGTTCTCTATTACCAGCTTTCCTGTCCTCTCCTGACTTCTAGTCTTTGCCCCTGGGCTGGTGTGCCCCTTTAGTCTTGTTTTGTTTTATACGCCTGTCTTTTTTTTTTAAATCTTTGGCTGAAGGGTGAGCCTCAGAAGTGACTTCAGTACTGAGCTAAAAGGTTATCTGGGGCTATATTCTTGGGGTTTCTCAAGTCTCTGTTGGGCCAGTAAGTCTGGTCTTTTTTTTTCGAGTTAGAACTTTGTTCTACATTTTTCTCCGGCTCTGTCTAGGACCCTCTATTGTGATCTCTGTTGGGGCAGTCAGTGGTGGTAGCTGGGCACCATATAGATGTGCTGGAGTCAGTCTCGTTGACGCTGTGGTAGTTGTGGTCCATTAATTCCTTGGACTAATCTTTCCCTTGTGTCGTTGGTTTTCTTTATTCTCTCTTGCTTCCAATGGGGTGAAACCATTGGATTATCTTAGATGACTGCTCCCAAGCTTTTAAGACCCTAGATGCTACTCACGAAAGTAGAATGTAGAACATTTTCTTTAAAATCTATGCTATGCCAGTTGAGCTAGATGTCCCCCGAGACCATGCTTCCCACAGCCCTCGGCCCGATAATTCTGTCCCTCAGGAAGTTTGTTTATGTCTATGGAGCTTCCATGTTCTTGACTTGGACAATTTGTACTGGTTTCTCTAGTATTTTATGCTGTCTTACCATTCACCAAAGTTACCACTTATCTATTGTCTATTTAGTGTTTTTCCATCCCCACCCCTCCCTTCCCTTGTAACCACCAAATATTGTTTCTTTTTGTGTATAAACCTTTTCAAGGGTTTTTATAGTAGGGGTCTCATACAATATTTGTCCTTTGTGATTCACTTATTTCACTCATCATAATGCCTTCCAGATTCATCCATGTTGTGAGATGTTTTGCAGATTCTTCATTGTTTCTTTGTTGTTGCATAGTATTCCACTGTGTGTATGTATCATAGTTTGTTTATCCATTCATCTGTTGATGGGGATCTAGACTGTTCCCAACTTTTTGCTATTGTGAACAATGCTGCAATGAGCATTGGTGTGCATATGTCTATTTGTGTGATGGCTCTTATTTTTCTAGGATATATTCCTAGGAGTGGGATTGCTGGATCATATGGTATTTCTATTTCTAATTTAGCTTTCTAAGGAAGTGTCATATCATTTTCCAAAATGGTTGTACCATTTCGCATTCCCACCAGCAGTGCATAAGAGTTCCAGTCTCCCCACAGCCTCTCCAACATTTATTTTCTGTTTTTTTTGAGCCATGCCAGTAATACTGGGGTGAGATGGTATCTTATTGTGGTTTTGATTCGTATTTCTCTAATGGCTAGTGATTGTGAGCATTTCCTCACGTGTCTGTTGCCGCTTGAATGTCTTCTTTGGTGAAGTGTCTGTTCATTTCCTTTGGCCATTTTTTAATTGGATTATTTGTCTTTTTTGTAGAGATGTTGGACTTTCCTGTAGATTTTTGTGATTAGACCTCTGTCTGATTTACCATAGTCAAAAATTTTTTCCCAGCCTGTAGGTTCTCTTTTTACTTTTTTGGTGAAGTCTTTGACGAGCTTAAGTGTTTAAGTTTTAGAAGATCTTAGTTATCTAGCTTATCTTCTAGAGTTTGTGTGTTGTTAGTTATGGTTTGTATCCTGTTAATGCCTTGTATTAGGGCCTCTAGTGTTGATCCTATTTTTTTCTTCTATGATCTTTATAGTTTTTGATTTTATATTTAAGTCTTTGATCCATTTTTAATTTTTGTGTATGGTGTGAGGTGTGGGTCCTGTTTCATTTTATTTGCACAAGAACATTCAATTTTGCCAGCACCATTTGTTAAAAAGGCTGCCTTTTCCCCTTTTAATGGATATACTATAGACATATATATAGTATATATATGTCTATAATGTCAAGTTGGTTGAAATCTTCTGTATCTTTTTTGAGTTTCTTTCTAGATGTTCTGTCCTTTACCAAGAGTGGTGTGTTGAAGTCTCCTACTATTATTGTGGAACTGTCAATTTATTTTTTCAGTGCAATTAGAGTCTGTTTCATTTATTTTGGAGCCCTACATTGAGTGCAGAGCTATTTATTATGGTTATATCCTCATGGTGGATTGTCCCTTTAATCAGCATTATAATGTTCTTCCTTGTCTTTTGTAGTGGATTTTGCCTTAAAGTCTATTTTATCTGAGATTAGTATTGCCACTTCTGTTCTTTTTTTGGTTGCTGTTTTCCATCTTTTGATTTGCAAATATATCTATGTCTTTGTTTCTAAGCCATGTCTCCTGTACACAGCATATTGTTGGGTCATTTTTTTAATCCATTCTGTCACCCTCCATCTCTTTATGGGAGTATTTAAAGTATTTATGTTCAGTGTGGTTATAGAGAGATGTGAATATTATATTTCTGTTTTCTGAACACTGTACTTTTTAATCAATGAACCTAAAAACTGCATCAATTTGTTTAGGATCTGTAACATATTGTTAACCCACATTTAGTTTGTGGGTGGATAGGTCCCAATCTGTCTCAAAAGTGGGACAGATATAAATTATAATTCAGATTGTAACATATATTAGTTGTATGCCTTTAAAAAAAAAAAAATTGGGCAAGCTATATTTAACCTCCTAGTTAAATTTCTCTTAATTATAACATTTTCACATAATCTAATTTGTTTCTTACTTGGTTGTCATGAGTAATAAATAAGATTATGGATTAAAAGTGTAAGACTTATAGAAAGCACTTAGTAATGTTAACTGCTTTTCTACTTCCACCGTAATCTATTCTCTTGGGCCACGCCCTTCTGAAAAGTAGTTGGTGTGTGAAAAGAAGAAAGTTAAAAGTCATCCCTCCTTCTCAGGTTGTGTATATACTGCCCAGTGTTTCTTGGAGAAGGAAGAGCTACCTTTACTTCCTGGCACATGTAGGCTCTTAAGAAATAAGTATTTGTTGAATGACAGTGTGGAATTTTATTTCAGGTAGGGAGGGCAATTTGCTTGTGGTTTGGCTGGTGGGACCATTGGGTGGGTGGTCTCTTAGTTTTCTTATTTGTAGTTTTGGTTTTTTCTGCTTATCTTTCTCACAAACAATTATGAAGAGCTGCCAAGATGATACAATGGATGTCATTAGTAAATTATAAATAAAAAGATTGCTGTTTGCAGGGCTGTGAACACAGCCTGGCCGCTAGAGAGCCATCTATCCTTGGAATGGATCATTTGTTAAATGATACATAAGAAAGTTGAAAGAATTAAGTTCCTCTCCAAAGAGCAATTTACTCCTTCCTCCCCCCTTTTTTTTCATTCAGGCTAAATATTTGTTCAGAGCCTTGAATCCCTAACAAGAGAGAAGCTATAAAACAATAATATAATCATTTTTTAATTTTCTTATTTAGAGCAGTAAGACCTGAGGAAGAAATTTAATATTCAGATTGGATACTGGCAGACCTAAAGGAATTTCTACAAAGAATAGGAGTTTGCTGAACTGAATATTAGAGATCACAAATGACATGCAAAGCATTGGGAAAGTACCCCCATTTGCATAGAACCTTGTCAGGTACACTGTACAGCTAAACCTATTGTTACCTTTTGTAATCAAGAATGATATGTGTGGCTGCCAATGTAAATTTTAATCCAGGTTCTTTGGAAGGCTGTACTTCTTCCAGCCTTGGTGGGCTGTAGTTTGTAACACAAGGCTCAGAATTCCTTCCACCAGAATAAGAGATTCTGTGCCTCCCTGTCTGTTCTCACCTATGTGAGTATACACTATCTGTGTTGGATCATCCAAGACTGTTCAGTTCACCAGAGCCAAAAGAGGAAGAGTCTGTGGGTATTTGCATTCTTCTCAGACCTGTCCAGATTTTTTAACTACAATGGAAAATATTAGCCCAGATTAAAAACACTAACTTCACAAAGGTACTCAGCCAAAATAACTTAGTGTTGAAAGTCGATGATCTTAAAGAAATTGGGGCAACCTAAAAAGGAAAAAAAAAAAAATACTAAAATATAAAGCCTAATAACTCTCTGGGAACAACAGACTTGTGAGACTCACAGTGAGTGCACACGAAAGGCAATACCCTGAGAGTTGAAGAAAGAGTTGATATTAATTACAACTGATGTGGTGTATTTACCAATGTTGGTATTTAATGAATCAAGAATACAGTGCTCACCCATTCAGCTGTTTCAGTGTTTTGTCTGCTTGCACTGAAAATCTCATCCATGAGGTGATGAAGGAATGATCTGTGAAGCTTCATCATCAAGAACAGTCTTCTTCAGGGAAGTCCAGTTCAGTTTTCACTTGTCTTTTATTGTCATCAGTCCCTGGGTAGTACAAATGGTTAACGTGCTTGGCTACTAACCAAAAGGTTGGAGGTTTGAGTCCACCCAGAAATGACTAAGGAGAAAGGACTGGTAATCTACTTCCAGAAAAAAAAAAAAAAATCAACCACTGAAAACCCTATTAGCACAATTCTCCTCCGATACACATGATGTAAACCTGAGTCACAGTCAGCTAGGCAGCAACCTTTTCTTTTTGTTATCAGTCCTTAATGCAGGGTTGGCTCTAGGCATCAGTTGGAGTTTACAGGGATAGTGCTTCTGGACCCAGAGATTCTCAGACAACATCATAGTGACCATGTATTCTGATCCCTAAACTAGACACATGGTCTAATGACTGAGAGTTACACTGTTCTAGAAGGTACAGGCCATTTAATTTTCCTGGAACAAAATCACCCTGGATACATTGGCTGGAAAGCATTGACTTGGAGAAGCCAAGAGGGCTTGCTGTCTTCAACATTTCAGTGGCTGTGGGTGCTGCTAATTAGATCAAGGTATGCCAGTGGGCACCCAACCAATCTCTCTCCACTGGAATGTTTGTCATCTTGTGGTCCTTTTCTCCTTCAGTTCCTGGACCAGACTGGGTGGATAGGAAAGAAGCAGCACAGAGCTAGCCTAGCTTACCTTGGGCTCATTCACATGCCAATTCCTGGCTCCTCAGCTACCTCCCTCTGACTGTTTCAACTCCTTTATTGTCTCCATTTTGTCATCCCTTTAAAGAATTGTTGTTGCTGTGGTTAGGTGCTGTACAGTCCATTCTGATCCATACTGACCCCAAGTGACAGAGTGGAACTTCCCCATAGGGTTTTCTTGGCTGTAATCTTTACAGAAGTATATCACAAGATCTTTCTCCTGCAGAGCAGTTGGTGGGTTTGAACTGCCAACCTTGTGATTAGTAGATGAACCTTTAACCACTGTGCCACTAGGGCTAATTCCCTTAATGAATAGCTATTTAAAAATCAACCAAAAATTACACAAAATCCAAAAATCTGGGTTTATCAACTTTTGTGGTTAGTTGCCATTGAGTAGATTCTGACTAATGGCAACCTGATGTGTGCAGAGTAGAACTGTTCCATGGGGTTTTCAAGGCTGTGATCTTTTGGAAGCAGATTGGAAGGGCTGTCTTCTGCAGCTTCTCTGGGGGGGTTCAAATCACTGACTTTTTGACTAGTAGTTGAGTGTTTAACTGTTTGTGCCACCCACAGACTCCTTTGTATCCCTGTAGAACTTATGGTTTTAGGCTTAATATTACAGATTGAATTGTTTATCAACTTAGATGCAGTACTTAATGGAGGAAGAAAAACAAATGGGGAGCATTGAGGAAAATCACTGAAGAGTAGGTAAGAGATGGCTATAAAGACAGGGGGAGCGAGGCTGACGTTGAAGATCATGGCATTGGTGTGCACAGACGTAGCTTCTTTTGGGACAGTCGTCTCTCATATTGTAGTCAGACACTATCCCCTTCGAAATTGGTGGCAGCAGTTGACTCAATCTAAATTACAGGCATCCCTGATTTTTATGCCAAAAGACATTTTCTCCAGTGTGCTGCAGGAAGGCCAGATGGCCTTGTCATTGTTAATCAATGGATCACAAAGCTCTTGAAAGCATGCTGAGGACTCTGGCTTTGCCAATTAACACAAGCTCCAAGTCAGAGAAAAGAATTAGGCAATCAACCGCTTTCTCTAATTCTTACACATTTTGGAAGTGTGCCCATGATTAGCTTGATCTGAAAAGCCTCAAAATAGGAGGGAAAAAAAAAAAAAGCATAGCTTGTACTAAGCAAGGAATTATAGGAAAATTCTCATGTGAACTTGGAAAAAGAATTTAAATAAAATGCCTAATTAGGGCATGATATATAAAACCATGTATTATTTCTGTTGCTGGAGAGTGTGTAAGATTTTAAGAGTTAAGTGGAATTTGGTGGCCTTTGGTTAAGTTGGGAAACCCTGGTGGCGTAGTGGTTAAGTGCTATGGCTGCCAACCAAAAGGTTGGCAGTTTGAATCCACCAGGCGCTCCTTGGAAACTCTATGGGGCAGTTCTACTCTGTCCTATAGGGTTGCTATGAGTCGGAATCAACTCGATGGCACTGGGTTGGGTTTGGTTAAGTTGCATTTTAATATTTGATACAATATTTGAGGAGAGTAAAACTGCTATCAGTCAAGCAGATATTTTAAGTGCACACAAAGACTTATTTTTTTGTTGTTGTGGAACAGTGGGCCACAAAGAAATTGCTTCTTTTTCTTCAGTCGTTTTTGTGTTTATCATTTCTATATACACAGCATCTAATATAGTGACTCACACATAGTACTTAAAAATATTAGTTCAGAAAATGGAATGAATGAATGAATGAGTAGCAGTTTTGGAATAGGACTCTGTTCAGTACTATTGCTGTTGTATGTTTTTTGTATGGGAAGCTATGGAGCTGCTCATTAATTTGTTTGCTAAACAAATAATTGTTGATCTCCTATATGGGCTACTGTTCTAGGTACAGGGGATATACCAGTGAATAAAACAAAGCTTCCTGTTCTCTGGTATTAGTTTGAGTTTGTATGACCTTTTGAATTTGTGAAATTTCTTGATATTGATGACATGTGTCTTTTAATAGGGTAGCAATATGTTAGTAAAATACAAAAAAAAATCAACAACTTTTTGGCACTACAACCAAGCATGATGTTTTCCTCAATGTTTTGATTTCTAGCTCTATCCCTAACCTGTTACAGCCAAATTAAAATCAATGCATGGCAACCCCATGTATGTCAGAGTAGAACTGTGGCTCCATAGTGTTTTCAATAGCTGATTTTCTGGAACTTGATTCCCAGGGCTTTCTTCCAAGATGCCTTCTATAAAGTAGGGCTCTATTCCTAGTACCCCATTATTTTATAGAATGCTTCAGTCCTAGAGCAATTTATAGGAAGGTAGCTGCTTCTATTGCCCAGGCCAAAGTTCTTTTCAGGCATTGAGCCCAATGGATAGAGAACAGTGAGGCAATGCAAACCTGTACCACAAGATTTATTATTTCCGCTGGCCTGGAAAGAGTCAGCTGGAGGGAAAGAATAGATTTGCAGTATCCAAAGGTATTTCAGATATGCATGCTCAAACTAATCCTTATTTTATGCATAACTCATATTCTTTCCTTTACCGTGCAGCCTTTGCCTACAGTATGACTTTCTGTTAAAATCTCCCCAAAGCTCTTTCCTAACATTGTTCAAGTTCTAGACTTATACTGTCCTATATGGTAGCCATTAACTACACATGGCTATTAGAAACCTGAAATGTGATTAGTGCAACTGAGAAACTGAATTTTAATTTTAATCAAATTTAAATTTTAATGATAATTCCATTTCAAAAAATTTTAAGATTGTTTGGAACAACTTGGGCATGTGAATTTTTTTTCAACTGTAAATTTTAAGAAATCTAAATATAGATCAAGTACTTCTAATGAAAATTCAGTGCCTAAAGTGAGATGTACTACAAGTGCAAAATATACAGCCAATTTTAAAGACTTAGTACAGAAGAATATAAAATATCTCATAAATAATTTTTGAAATATTGATTCCCTGTTGACATAATGATATTCTGGTTGTATTAGGTATTAAATAAATTTCTCTTGCTTGTATTTAGTTTTTAAATCTGGCTACTAAAATTTAAAACCACCTGCACGGCTTGCATCATGTTGCCCTAGACTGTGTGTAGTTTCTTCTCTAATTACTGTTTATACTTTATTCTAATTACTGTTTATTTTTTCTCATTATAAAATAGTCAGTATAAGGTACAAGTGACTATGCCAGGACAGCCAGGAGTAACCTGCAGTTTCAGTCTTTTCTGAGACTTTAACTCTACGCTATTAAACTCCCAGTAAATCCTTCCTCACCTTACCAGTTGTCTTAATCATCTAGCACTGCTATAACAGAAGCACCACACGTGGATGGCTTTAACAAAGAGAAGTTTATTCTCTCACAGTTTGGTAGGCTAGAAGTCCGAATTCAGGGTGCCCACTCCAAGGGAAGACTTCCTCTCTCTGTTGGCTCTGGAAGAAGGTCCTTGTCATCAGTTTTCCCTTGGTTTGGGAACATCTCAGAGCAGGAACCTCAGGTCTAAAGGACACGCTCTACTCCCAGTGCTGCTTTCTTGGTAGTAAGAGGTTCTCATATCTCTCTGCTCGCTTCTCTCTTTTATATCTCAAAAGAGATTGGCTTAAGACACTACCTAAACTTGTAGACCTCATCAATACAACTGTTGCTAATCCATTTGATTACATCACAGTGATAGGATTTACAACGTATAGGAAAGTCACATAAAATGGTGGACAATCACACAATACTGACAATCATGGCCCAGCTAAGTTGACAGATTTTTGGGGGGACACAATTTAACCCATCACATTCCACCCTTTGGCCCCCTAAAATTCGTGGAACCTCATACCATCAAGAAAGTAGCACCGGGAGCAGAGCACGTCCTTTGGACCTGAGGTTGCTGTGCTGAGGTCCTCCCAGACCAAGGGAAAACTGATGACAAGGACCTTCCTCCAGAGCTGGCAGAGAGAGAAAGCCTTCCCCTGGAGCCGGCACCCTGATTTTGGACTTTTAGCCTACTGGACTGTGAGAGAATAAACTTCTCTTTGTTAAAGCCATCCACTTGTAGTATTTCTGCTATAGCAGCACTAGATGACTAAGACACTATTCAAAAGAATTCTGTTTTCTCTCCTTTCTTTTCTTCTCATTTTTCCCATCTACATTTTCTCTATCTGCTCACCTACACAGTTTCTCCTGAGTTAATAATTTACCTCATGTTAAGAGCCCTGATGGCACAAACAGTTAAGTGCTTGGCTGCTAACCAAAAGGGTGTTGGTTTGAACCCACCCAGCAGCTCCACGGGAGCAAGACCTGGTAATCTGTTTCCATGAAGATTATAGCCAAGAAAACCCTATAAGGCAGTTCTACTCTGTCATATGAGGTTGTTATGAGTCGAAATCGACTCAATGGCACCCATCATCAACAGCAACAACAACATTTCTACTACCTAGCCTATAGGACATCTTTCCCAGTCCTATACACCATAGATTCCTCCTTTGAAATTCCTCCTCTGGTCAATACAGACCATGTAGTTCACCTTATATTGACGTGATATTGAATACTGGCTAATATTTCTAAAAGGGAGCGAAATAATTAAGATACTGGAAAATGCATTAATTTGTTGCTGTACTCATTTGTTCGAAATTATTAATTATTTTCTTAAATGAGTTTTTCTTCCTTGATCAGAGGTGTGACAATGTAGTAAACCTGTGTAGCAAACTGCGTGTGGGAAAAAGGTGGGTGTCAAAGTAACTTTACCATCTGTTTGAATGAAAAAGAGCATATTTGTATAATTAGTATTATGCTGTTATGTGGGCAGAAACTGATGTTCTTGGATTGGACATATTCGTTTTGGAGTTCACTTTCTCAGCTTGTTGTTGTGTGCTGTAGAGTCAATTCTGACTCATAGTGACCCTATATGTCAGAGTAGAACTGCCTAATAGAGTTTCCTAGGTTGAAATATTTACTGGAGAAGATCACCAGGCCTTTTCTCTCATGGAGTGGCTGGTGGGTTTGAAATGCTAACTTTTCAGTTAGCAGCTCTTAATCATTGTGCCACCAGGGCTCCTAGTGTCTCAACAGGCAGCTACAGATGGAAGCCTAGAGCTGTGCTGTCCAGTATGGTAGCCATTGTATTTAAATTTAAGCTAATTATGTGTTCTATGGGTCGCTATGAGTCAGAATTTACTCTACCACAATGGGTTTGAGTTTTTGGCTTTTATAGTCTCTTGTGGCTAGTGGTTAACAGATTGGACAGCGCAGATTAGAATATTTCCATTATCACAGAAAGTTCTATGAAACTGCGCTTGTCCTAAAGTTAGGGGCTGGTTGAGGTTGAAGAGATTTGGGAGTTGTTAACATAAAGATGACAGCTGAAATTGGGAATTAGATGAAGTCACTGAAGTGGACAGGATATAATGAGAGAAGAGAGATAGGACTTAACCTGGGAAAACTTCCATCTTAACAAAGTGAGCAGAAAAAGAGAGGCCAAGAAAAAGGCAATCTCACTTTTCTTATTGTTTTGCACAAAATGAAAAGAGGAATTTATTGTGTAGATGATGAAGTTCCATATATAATGGCTATTGAGTGCTACAAGTGACGTCTTCAACTATGGTATCATGGAAGACACATTGTATCATAAATTACTATTTCTTGCAACAAAGCAAGATATATAAACTGCGGAATTAGATCATCTCTGCAAGGAAATGAGTAAAATGGCTGGAGGGTTTTTTTTTTTTTTGAGTTCCGGTTTAGAGCTGAGATAATTAACATGTCCAATAGAATCTCTTTCGAATATGATTTGTTTTAATAAGCTTTTGGTAAGTGCTGGGCGATGGTCAATTTATGATTGAATTCTGAAACAATTAACTGTGGTGCAGATGTTCTGCTCTTTTGGTTAAGACAGGGCCTTATTCTTCAGCTGCCAGATGTGAGGAAGGAAGAATCACTGTCTTCTGTGAGAGTTTCAGAGCCTGACTTGAATTCTTGTCCAGACAGGGCTACTCTCTACAGATGGGGTCTGTGGGGGACTTGAAGACAGCTGAAAATATTGCTGATGTTTTCCTTAAATGTGTTTATGCACTTGAATTCATGAATTGGCTCACAGAGTTGAACGATTTAAAGGGGAATTATGTTAACATAAAACACATAGTTTGGATGCAAAAATGATAAAAGCGCAAATATTGCAACGTGGCCGATTTTGCCATAAAGACAAGCCTCTTGAAAGTTCCTTGACTGTGAAAGCTGGGGCAGACCAATTGCACTTTTCAAGACCAAAAGATTATTTTTTGTTCAATAGTTTAAAATATTATTTTAGCAAATTTTATTATGCTGTAGTGAGATATTTGTTTATAAATAGTTCTTTATTTTATTTATATTCATTTTATAAACAATTGAATATTCACCAACAGTTTGATTTTATGAAAAAGCAGTCATCTCATGCTATTAATTTTAATTGTCTCAGGCAAACCACTTTATTTTTACTATTTTGTGTACCAACACTGCTCTGCTACACCTACCAATATTCTTGACACTGTAGTTACCTGTTGCCATCATAATGAAATAGAAAGTACAATCGGGGGTTGTGTTGGGATTTCAGACTGGATATCAGACAAACTTCTACTGATCTTGCTTAGATTTATCTGAACGTATAAGTTGCCCAGAAAAGAAATCTTCCTATCATGAAGCTTGGGGAGCAGTGATGGTTCCGTGGTAGGATTCTCGTCTTCCATACTGGACACCTGGGTTCCATTCCTGGTCAATGCGCCTCACGCACAGCCAGCAGCTGCCTGTTAGTGGAGGCTTGTGTGTTGCTATGGTGCTGAACAGGCTTCGGTCAAGCTTCCAGACTCAAACAAACTCTGAAGAATGGCCTGGCGGTCTACTTCCAAAAAATCAGCAATGAAAACCCTACAGATCACAACACATTGTGCATGGGGTTGCCGTGTATATGGGGCTAACTCAACAACATGGTTGAACCTCAGGACCTAAGTGGAACATAATTGGTAATTAGGGGCTTTCCATGACTCAGTAAAGAAACTGGTGTGCCATTTGGAAGTCTAACATGATGGCTAGACAATTAACTGGCAAGTTTGTCAATAAGCGATGTCACCCAATAAGAAAAACAGGACCAAGTGTTGCAGTAACTGCTCTGTTGGGTTTCCATGATTTCAATTCTTGTTTCATACTGATGCACTCGACATCAGAGCACCTCTTTAAAGATATGCTCTCAAGATTGCCAAATGTTTAAAACAGAAACTAATTTTCTTCACTGTGGCAGGTTCATCATTATAGTAGCAGCTTGGTCCTGGAAGGCATTCGTGTGAAGGTGGAAGTAAGGTTAAGTGGCAAGAAAGACCTGAACACGTTCAGAAAGATGTGCCCCAAAGGTCCGGATGCATCTGCTGAGCTTCGACTTCTGCACCTCCAAGGATCTGCTTGGTCAGATTTCCCTCATCTGAAGCATCGTTCAGAAACAGCCAGCTGGAAAAGAGCCCTTAGGAAATGGCTGTTTAATTGTTAATGTTTATGATCAATAGGGAAAAGCAGCACAGAGAAAGCAGAACAGGGAGGTTTAACTCCTGCACCCTCCCTGCGGGACCAGGACAGTGTCACATCTGCTGGGGACTCAGGTCCTCATCGGTGCCACAGAAGCAAGAGGAGGAAAAGCGAAAGGAAACCGGAAGGGGGAAACCCATTTGATTCAGAGGGTTTCTGTACTTAAGGAAGAATTGATTAACATGGTTTCTGAATCTCAGGAGGGAGGGCTAGATAGAGATGTGGAGATCCTGACCCCACTTGCATGGAATTACTTAGCACTTCCTCCTCTCCATTGATCATCATTTTGTGAGAAATAAGTGCTGAACAATGCATGGAAAATGTAACCCCCTTTACCTCAATCCTAGGCTTGTGGAAATGACACAACCAGCTGTGTGGTGCTCTCCTAGAGTCTTTCAGTTTGTGGAAAGTTACTTCTGTTTGACTTTCTGTCTGTCTTTCCGTCTGTCCCTATTTCCTTCACCTTTCTTTGATTCTTTTAAATACAAAATCCTTGTTTTCTACCCTATCTACAAAAGTCTTAAAATTTAAAATATTTAAACCTATAAAAAGCAACATAGGACTTGAATGCTTGAAGATAAATTACAGCTGAATTAGTGAGGTATTTCCTTAGTAATTTAAATGGGTGTATTTATTGAAATGGGTGTGCCTAGGGCAGTCAAAATTGCAGAGGTTAAATGATTCTGATTTTCTGGCCTCAAGGAGCTTCCAGTGAAACTTATACACAAACAGCTCTGGAAGATGGCATATGGTGGAAAAGGGAATCAATACAATGCTCTCTGAGAACCAAGAAGAAGATGCCAACAGGGTCCAGGGAAGGCTTAATGGGAGGAGTGGACAATGATTTGGGTCTGTGGACTGGAAATGTGTGGAGTGACCTTCTGTGACATGCATCTTTTGTTATGACATTTCTTCCTCTCATGGCAATGGGGTGGAATCTAGAATACGAAATTATATGCCCTTTTACCTAGAAGCCATTTAAAAATGCAAGTATTTGTTTTCTCTCCACAGCATTAAACCATGCCAGTAATGTTCATAGTATATGACCCTGATATCTAACAATATCCCACAGGGCCTTCAGAATCAAAAGAAAATTAGAAACAGATTAAAATGGTTTGCAAGTACAATATATTCCTATTCTGATTCATTGACTGTTAATTATGATTGAATATGAGCTGAGTATATGAATGGAACACTCCCGACATTCTTGATGAATGAATTTATTAAAATGAACCACCACTCTTTGGTTTGTTTGCTGTACTGCCATGTGTGTTACTGTGATTCTAGAAGCTATGCCACTGGTATTTCAAATATCAGCAGGGCCACCCGTGTTGGACAGGTTTCAGTGGAGCTTCCAGACTGAGACAGACTAGGAAAAAGGAACTGACAGTCTACTCTGAAAAAATTGGCCAGTGAAAACCGTATGAATACCAGCAGAACATTTTCTGATATATTGCCAGAAGATAAGCCCCTATGATTGGAAGGCACTCAAAATACAACTGGGGAAGAACTGCCTTCTCAAAGTAGGATTGATCTTAATGACCTTGATGAAGTAAAGTTTTCAAGACCTTCATTTGCTGAAGCGGCACAACTCAAAATGAGAAGAAACAGCTGCAAACATCCATTAATAATTGGAATGTGGAAAGTACAAAGTATGAGTCTAGGAAAAAAGGAAGTCATCAAAAATAAAATAAAATGCATAAACATTGATATCCTAGGCATAATAAGCTGAAATGAACTGGTAATGGCCATTTTGATTCCAATGGTCCACTTTGCTGGGAAAGGCATTTTGAAGAGGAATGACATTACATTCATCGTCAAAACAACATTTCAAGATCTATCCTGAAGTACAATGCTGCCAGCGATAGGATAATATCCATACACCTACAAGGAAGACCAGTTAATATAACTATTATTCAAATTTACACACCAACGACTAATCTAAAGATGAAGAAATTGAAGACTTTTTACCAATTCTGCAGTATGAAACTGATGAAACATATAATCAAGATGCATTGATAGTTATCAGTTATTGGAATGTGAAAGCTGGAAACAAAAAAGAAGGATCAGTAGTTGGAAAATGAGCCCTTGGTGATAGAAATGATGCCGAAGATTGCATAATAGAATTTTGCAAGGCCAACAACTTCTTCGTTGAAAATATCTTTTTTCAACAACATAAATGGCAACTGTACAAGTGGACCTTGCCAGATGGAATACATAGGAAGCAAACCAACTACATCTGTGGAAAGAGACTATAGACAATCTCCGTATCATCAGTCAGAATAAGGTCAAGGGCTGACTATGGATCAGACCATCAATTGGTCATATGAAAATTGAAAGTGACCAAAAACCAAACGAGATGTGGGATTACATCAAGGACATCATAAATGAAGAAAGCAAGAGGTCATTAAAAAGACAGGAAAGAAAGAAAAGGCCAAAATGGATATCAGAAGAGAATCTGAAACTAGCTCTCGAACACAGAATAGCTAAAATGAAAGGAAGAAATGATGACGTAAAAGAGCTGAACAGAAGTTTTCAAAGGGTAGTTTGAGAAGACAAGGTTAAGTATTATAATGAAATGTCCAAAGACTTGGGGATAGAAAACCAAAAGGGAAGAACATGCTTGGCGTTTCTCAAACTGAAAGAACTGAAGAAAAAATTCAGGCCTTAACTTGCAATTTTAAAGGATTCTGTGGCCGAAGAAAGAATCAAAAGAAGAAGGAAGGAGCACACAGAGACACTGTACCAAAAAGAATTGGTTGATGTTCAACCATTTCAGGACGTAGCATATGATCAAGAACTGATGGTATTGGAGGAAGAAGTCCAAGCGGCACTGAAGGCATTGGTGAAAAACAAGACTCCAGGAATTGACGGAATACCAATTGAGATGTTTCAACAAACAGATGCAGCACTGGAGGTGCTACTCGTCTACGCCAAAAAATTTGTAAGATAGCTACCTGGCTAACCGACTGAAAAAGATTCATATTTGTGTCCATTCCAAAGAAAGATGATCCAGCCAAATGCGGAAACTATCAAACTATATCATTATTATCACACACAAATACAATTTTGCTGAAGATCATTCAAAAGTGATTGCAGAGGTACATCGACAGGGAACTGCCAGAAATTCAAGTCAGATCAAAAGAGAATGTGGAATGAAGATCATTGCTGATGTTAGATGGATCCTGGCTGAAAGCGGAGCATACCAAAAAGAGGTTTATCTGTGTTTTATTGACTATGCATTGACTGTGTGGGTCATAACAAATTAGGGATAACATTGCAAAGAGTGGGAATTCCAGAACACTTAATTGTGCTTATGCAGAACCTGTACTAGACCAAGAGGCCATCATTCAAACAGAACAAGGTGATACTGCTTAGATTAAAATCAGGAAAGATGTGGGTCCAGGTTGTATACTTTCACCATACTTGTTCAATCTGTATGCTGAGCAGATAATCCAAGAAGCTGGACCGTATGAAGAACATGGCCTCAGGACTGGAAGAAGACTCATTAACAACCTGTGATATGCAGATGACAAGACATTGCTTGCTGAAAGTGGAGAGGACTTGAAGCACTTACTGATGAAGATCAAAGATTACAGCCTTTAGTATGGATTGCATCTCAACATAAAGAAAACAAAAATCCTCACAACTAGACCAATAAGCAACACCATAATAAACGGAGAAAAGATTGAAATTGTCAAGGATTTATTTTAAAATTGGAGCCACAATCAACGCCCATGGAAGCAGCAGTCAAGAAAACAAATGATGTATTGCTTTGGGCAAATCTGCTGCAAAAGATCTCTGTAAAGTGTTGAAAGGCAAAAATGTCAGTTTGAGGACTAAGGTGCACCTGACTCAATTCGCAGTATTTTCAATCACCTTATATGCATGTGAAAGCTGGACAATGACGAAGATTGAAGAATTGATGTGTTTGAATTATGGTATTGGTGAAGAATAATGAATATACCATGGACTGCCAGTAGAATGAACAAATCTGTCTTAGAAGAAGTACAGCTAGAATGCTCCTTAGAAGCAAGGATGTTGAGACTTTGTCTCATGTACATTGGCCTTGTTTTCAGGAGGGACCAGTCTCTTGAGAAGGACATCATGAAATTTATCTTCTTACATTTTAGGAGTCTGAATTCAGAGCACCAACTATACGCACAGGCTCTGGGAGACGGGGGATATCCTTGTCTCTTTCAGCTTCTATAGCTCCAGAGTTCCCTGGTTTCTTGGTGATCTTCATGCGGCATCTGTCTTCCCCATTTGCGCTTCCTATCTCTGTGTTTATGCTGCTCCTTATAACGTCAGGAGTGATTAGGTTTAGGACACATCCTATGCTGATACGAACTGATTAATACAACAAAGAAGACCCTATTTTCAAACGGGATTACACCCACAGGTATATGGGTAGGTATTCCAACACATATATTTGGGAGACACAATTCAATCCATAATAGGAGAGTTGAGTGACAGAGAGAGCATTATCCTGCTGGAGCAGAAGCATGGCAACAGATAACTGTGGGGCAGAGGAAGTCATCAGAGAGAGAAAAGATTGAAGCAGAAATGCTGTCTTGCCCTTGGGTGTTGTGAGAGCTCCCTGATCCCTTATAATCAACTTTCTTATAAAGCTAGTTAGTTTTTGTTACTTACTTCATTGTAACTAAAAGAGCCTCATGTTAGCCCTACTTGCGTTTATGCTACCCCTATCCCAAGTCTCATACTTCTTCCTGGCTTACCTGGGAACCCTGACTGAGCCCCCTAAACATACTGGGTCTAAGCCCCAGCGCCCTACTGACCTCACCGCTCTCTCCTCAAAATGTTCCTAGGGTGTGCTCATTCCTCCTGAAGCTATCCTCCACCAGCTGTCTCTTCAATTGCTACCATTTCTTGAGTATTTATATATTCCAGGCACAGTTTGCTTCTATGCTGTGGTATGATTCATTACTTTTGTGTGTGGCCTTTCTAGCCAATGGTCTGGTAACTCCCACCCAGGTGATTGAGTGGGACTGTGGGATAAGGTAATTGTGCCCCACCAAGGGGATTGGTCAATTTTGCCTTAAAAGAGAGCCAATTCCAGAGCAGAGAAGAGGATCCTACCATCACTAAGGAAGAACAGAGAGGAGCAGAGGGTGTATCCTTTTGATCTGGGATCCCTGTGCTGAGAAACTCCTGGAAGTAGGAGACTGAGAGACAGGGCAGGCTGTAACCCTGAAGATGGTGAGAAGAAGTGACAGGAGAGACCCAGCAGCAGAGACTCAGCAGCAGAGACTGCACAGTGAGCCAGAAGCCCACTTAGAGAGAAAGCTGAGTGCCTTTGGGGAGAGGTGTAGGGCCAGGGAGAGATGTGCCTATGAGCATGGCTGGGAAGAGGCTGTCCTGATGGAACAACTGTATCCTGAGTGTTCCTAAGCCTGAATTGTAACTGTTGCTTCCCTAATAAACCCTATGATCGTGAGTATGGTCTGTGAGTTTTGTGTGGCCGTTACAATGAATTATCGAACCCAGCAGAGAAGTAGAGTGCTGTGTGAGGGACGATTGGTGTCAATTAGTAAAGATGATGGAGAGAGGAAGCGTGTCTGACCGCTAGCTCATGGGAGTCAGCCTTGGGCTGTTGACCTTGGCTGTCCTTCCTCCTTGTGAAGTTGGAGGCAGTCAGACACCACCCCCATGCCATTCACAGAAGCCCTAGAAAATAGGCATTATAATCCCATTTTACATGCAACCCAGGTTTTACCTGGGCCTCCCAGGCCCTAGAGATTTAGCTAAGATCAGAGCAGATGTCTATCCATGGCCTGAGGAAGTACACAGCTTCCTCCCTGTACCCCCATCCTCCTCCCTGCCCCCCCATCCATGAATTCCCAGAGTCCTTATTTTGTCACGATTTTCTGCTTCCACTGCCTTCTTTTCTGTTCTTGTGGCTGCTTTTTTACTTCCTTTCTGGTAAGGGCCCAACCTTGTTATACAGCATATTTATTTGCCTTTAACTTTCCCCATGCACTTTAAAATCCTCAGAAAAAACCGTTGCCATTGAGTTGGTTTCAACTCATAGCGACCCTACAGGACAGAGTAAAACTGCCCCATAGGAGCAGCTGATGGATTTGAACTGCTGACCTTTTGGTTAGCAACTGTAGCTTTCAATCACTGCACCACCAGGGCTCCCGATACCCTCAAAAGCATCCATAAAGATCAGTGCACCAAGAAGAACCGACTTTTGCTGAGAGGTGTGGGTTGTGGGACTGGTCACCCTGTGCACTGCAAACAAACTGAAATCACATGTTAGGCATTACCCAACC